>NC_047039.1:88986565-89289596 GCF_011762595.2 Tursiops truncatus | reverse complement strand
ATACCATGTTCTTGGATTGGAAGAATCAATATTGTGAAAATTACCATATTACCCAAAGCAAGCTACAGATTCAGTGCAATCCCTATCAAATTACCAATGGCATTTTTTACAGAACTAGAACAAAAAATCTTAAAATTTGTAAGGAGACACAAAATACCCCGAATACCCAAAGCAAGCCTGAGGGGAACAAAACGGAGCTGGAGGAATCAGACTTCCTGACTTCAGACTATACTACAAAGCTACAGTAATCAAGACAATATGGTACTGGCACAAATACAGAAATATAGATCAATGGAACAGGATAGAAAGCTCAGAAATAAACACAAACACCTATGGTCAATTAATCTACAACAAAGGAGACAAGAACATATGATGGAGAAAAGATAGTCTCTTCAATAAGTGGTGCTAGGAAAACTGGACAGCTACATGTAAAAGAATGAAATTAGAACACTCCCAAACACTGTACATAAAAATAAACTCAAAATGGATTAAAGACCTAAATGTAAGACCAGATACTATAAAACTCTTAGAGGAAAACATAGGAAGAACACTTTTTGACATGAATCACAGCAAGATCTTTTTTGACCTACCTCCTAGAGTAATGAAAATAAAAACAAAAATAAACAAGTGGGACCTAATGAAATGTAAAAGCTTGTGCAAAGCAAAGGAAACTATACACAAGACAAAAAGATAACCCTCAGAATGGGAGAAGATATTTGCAAATGAATCAATGGACAAAGGATTAATCTTGAAAATATATAAACAGCACATGCAGCTCAATATTAAAAAAACAAACAACCCAATCCAAAAATGGGCAGAAGACCTAAATAGACATTTCTCCACAGAAGACATCCAGATGGCCAGGAGGCACATGAAAAGATCGTCAACATCACTAATTATTAGAGAAATGCAAATCAAAACTACTATGAGGTATCTCCTCACACTGGTTAGAATGGGCGTCATCAGAAAATCTACAAGCAACAAATGCTGGAGAGGGTGTGGAAAAAAGGGAACCCTCTTGCACTGTTGGTGGGAAAGTAAATTGATACAGACACTATGGAGAACAGTATGGAGGTTCCTTAGAAAACCAAAAATAGAATTACCATATGACCCAGCAATCTCACTACTGGGCATATACCCAGAGAAAACTATAATTCCAAAAGACACATGCACCCCAATGTTCTTTGCAGCACTATTTACAATAGCCAGGTCATGGAAGCAACCTAAATGCCCATTGACAGAGGAATGGATAAAGAAGATGTGGTACATATATACAATGGAATATTACTCAGCCAAAAATGGAACAAAATTGGGTCTTTTGTAGAGACGTGGATGGACCTAGAAGCGGTCATACAGAGCGAAGTAAGTCAGAAAGAGAAAAGCAAATATCGTATCATGTATGTGGAATCTAGAAAAACGGTACAGATGAATCGGTTTGCAAGGCAGAAATAGAGACACAGATGTAGAGAACAAACATATGGGCACCAAGGGGGGAAAGCTGGGGGTGGTGGTGGTGGTGGTGGGAGTGGTGGGATTAATTGGGAGATTGGGATTGACATATATACACTAATATGTATAAAATAGATAAGTAATAAGAACCTGCTGTATAAAAAAAGAAATAAAATTCAAAAAAAATGTATCAGTTGTTGAAGAAAAAAAAAAAAGAGTCTTACAAGGAGGAGACAGCCAATCTAGGACTATCACAATGTGAGGGGACTGTGGGAAAGGCCTTCCAAGCCAAGGATATCTGTCTGAGCTATAGCCTGCTGTGTTCTTCCTTCCTGCCTCCTGACTTTCTTACTGACCTGTCTGAAATCCATATATTCTCAGAAATATTGCTGCCTCTGATTTCTGGGTAAATGACACAGTGGATACTAGAGTAGACAGGTTTCATGAAGGCCATTGCTTCTCTTTGAACCATTCTGTCTTTACTGTCTCTGAGCCAGGTTCATGGTGGTTCTAAGTGTTTGTTGTCTGAAGCATGCATGGCCAGGTGGTCCAGCCTAAAGGTTCTGCTCTATAAAGTGTGGACATAGTGCCCACCGAGTGGGCACTATGTTATAGGTCCCCATTTGCCTTCCACGTGTAACAATTAAATAGCTTCACGGCAGCCTGGTTGCCAGCAGGCTCACACCCCATTGCAGTATAATCACATCTAATCTCATTGAGCTGTGCTCAAAGTAGCTATGATTGGTGGTTTTATCCAAATCAATAAAGACAGTTTCTATATATTGATTATCATACAGAGTATAAAATCATCATCAGTTACCTGGAAAAGAGAAGCAGGCTGCCAAGGGAAATGGTCAGATATTCCGTTTGAACAGGGGAGGGAAGGGGGAGGCGGAACCAGTGAATTTTAAGGTAATAGTATCAAATTACCTGAAAATGCACACAGTATATTCTTGTAATTTGCAACAACAGAGAGCCCAGAAATAGGTCAATCATCTAAGTGAGTCTTCCAAGTTTTTCTCTTGGTGATGCACTGAGCCAGCTTGCATTAGCAGTCTTAAAGGGGCTGGGGCCAACCAAGACAGAGAGGGCTGCGGAGCTCCTTCCTTCTTGCACTTTATAACTCATAGTGGTACCTTTTCAGTCAGACATGGCTCCACCCAGTTTCTTGTATCCAGTTAACTATCCACAGAGATTCTCAGCCACTGTCATGAGTGACTATGGGAAGAGTAATGAGCGGGAAGGTGACTGGACCAGTCCGTCTGATCCTGGGGCAGAGAGTGGAGACGCTCACTTCCAAAATGAGTTGGAAGGCATTTTTCTGCAATGGCCTTCCGCAAAGGAAGAAGGAAGGAATCTGCCCATTTCTAAAGGTTACATTTCTAACCACAGAATTGAAAATGAACTGGTTCTGTTATTTATTGCAAGACGAAGCTCATTATTCTTCTTTCTAGCAAATATTGAAAACAAAAATTGCATTAAATGATTCAATATCATTCATGAAAAACACAGTACAAAGAAGACAATCCATTCATAATCTTTTTATTGCAACATATTAAGACTGGTCTTGGGTAATTCTTGAGCCCAGTTTCCTCTTCTGTTAAACGGAGATGGCAGTGATGACAACATCTTCCACATAGGGTTTTTTCGAGGAATTTAAATATATATATATAAAAGAAGAAGAAGAAATAGATGGAACTCAACAAATAAGTACAGAATTTCCCTTTAGAAATTATTTATGTGAGTTCTCTTAAAGTTTTTATCCATATAACTATATCATTTTTATACAGCTATGATTATTACAGAAATATCACTGGTATCTCCTTTAATTTTTCCCCCTAGTTCTTTCTTCATAAATATGCCATTGTAAGAGCTGTATAAAATTCTGTTAAATGGGTATTTATTTAATTCATCTCCTGTTGTGAGATATTATCTTTCTATGATAGATATTTCAGTCAATGTCTCTGCTACAAGGATTGTTCTTCCTTTTGGATTAATTTCTCAATATAATGTGAAGTGGGGTTTTGGGGTCAAAGGTATTGTGATACCATAGGCACTGGAAGTAGAAAAGCTTAACCTGGCAGGGAAACCATAACAATAGTCTTATTAGGGGAATAACAGTCAAAGCCAAAGTTAGTTTGCAATGCAAGAGTATTAGATAGAAAATCAGTACAGTTTCCATTTTATAGGTGAAAAAACCCTGAAAATTTGGAGAGGATATTTAAGAATAGAATAGACACATAAAACAGTCAAGAAATAGAGTAAAGGCCTTCACGTACTATGATGTTGTTGAGGACAAGTAGGTTGGTCAACAATATTCTTGCATGTTCTGAACTGGATGGCTATACCATAGCAGTGGAGGAGGGACCAAAGTGTGAGAGAGGAGGGAACAGGTGGTGGCTTGATGGAATAGAATTTACAACTGGCTGACTCTTAATGAAGATTAATTGTGGCATGTCCATTAATGATCCCCAGGTTTTTATCTCTAAAAGTGGAGGATCTCAGCGCTCCCATTTCATGTGATGGTTGCATGGGATTTCTGCTAGGTAAAGATTGACTTCCATTGTTCCTTTCAAGGAGGCAGAGATGGGGGACAGATTTTAACCTTCACCTATTGGATTTTATTTAACTTAATTATTGCAATTATAATTAAGCATGAGTTCCCAGGGAATTTTTGGTTTCTGAATAATGACTAAAGTTTTAATATTTTGGAATAGCAATTAATAAACAGGACAAAATTAGCAGAATAAATGAAGAGAATAGAATGGGATCACCAAAAGCTAGGTTTTTTGGGGTTTGTTTTGCCTTTGATTACATTTGTCTTTATAAACTAAAGTTTTCCCTGATGGCAGTGTTCAGTACAAAGCTAGAAAGTGGGTAGTCCTCCAAGTATATGGTTACAAAGAAATAAGGCACAGCCATAGCTGCTGAATTGCTGCTACCAGGCCCGGGGGTCCATCCTTAGTCCCTACAGAGAAAGGAGTGTACATTTTCCCTGGATTATGAAATCTACTGCCATGACTTCAGTTATACTCTCTATATAAGTGACTCCAGTGTCCCCGTCTCCAGCTAAGACCTCTCTCAAGTTCCAGACTGGTAGGGATGCCCATGTACCCGCTTCTCCAATTGGATATCCTTGAGCATCTGTAATTCAACTAAACTTTTTCTCCTCCTTCATATCTCATCTGCTGCCCCATCATACCCTTAACTTCATTGCAAGTGCTTCTTCCCTATCTTTGAAGTTTCCATGAATGGCTCTATCCTCCACCCAGTCACCCAGCCAGACCAGGGATTTATCCTTCTCTCCTTCCTCCCTCTTATGTTCAAGCCATCATCAATTTACCCACTTTTAACTGCCGAGTGTCCCTGGGATTCACCCCCTCCTCTCAACCTCTGTAATGTCTGCTCTGGGTTATTCCCTTACAGTCTCTGGCCTGGGCCAGGCCAACAGCTTCTTCAGTGGCCTCCCTGTTTCCAAGACTTGACTCCTTTCAATGTATCTTTGCTTTGCTGCTGAAATTAATATTGTAATAAACAAAGGTGACCGTGTCACTTCCTTGCTTAAACTTTTTCAATGATTTCACATATAATGCTAGGAAATCAGTACATAACATGCACGTGTGTGCGTAAAGGAGTGAATGAGTATAAGATACTGACAGAACACCTTAACTTACAGGACCCTTCATGAACTGCCTCTGCCTCCATTTCTAGCCATATTTCCTGCAATGTCTAACCCACTACTTTAGATACTAGTAGTTTCGGAAATATGCCGTATTGCTTTACTTCTCTGGACAGGCCTGGAAAGCTCTTCCTCATTTGGATAACTTTCAGACTTCCTTTGGGACTCAGCTTGTGTGTCACTTCCTCTGGTTCACCATTTATAATTCAGTTTTCCTCAAACACTTAATTATCCTACTGTGTGCCAGGAACTGTGTTAGGCACTGGGACCAAAATGGCAGATTAGATCATCTCTGCCCTCAAGAGAGGAGGGAACAGACAAGTGAGGAGACAGACATGGAAACAAATAAGCATCATTCATTCACTGAAAGAAGAACTATGAAGAATGCAAGGAAATGGTGAACAGGAAAAAGGAGAAATACAATGTTTAGTTTATCAACTCTACCTGTAGAAATTGAGGGCTTGGTGGTAAAAAATTCCAAGCAAATGGGCCAATATGTGCAAAAACTTTTTTTTTTCTTTTTAAAAAAATGATTTTATTTTGAAACAGTTATGCAAAAACTTGAAAGGGACTGGAGGGGTGATGTTATGGGTTGAATTGTGTCCCCCAAAATTCATATGTTGAGGTCCAAATCCCCAGCACCTCAGAATGTGACCTTATTTGGAAATAGGATCTTTACAGAGGTGACCAAGTTAAACTGAGGTCGCTAGAGTAGACCCTAATCCATATTGACCGGTGTCCTTCTAAGAAGAGGACAATTGGACACAGACACATAGAGAGGGATGACAGTGTAAAGACACAGGGAGAATACAGTCATCTACAAGCCAAGGAGAGAGGCCTGGAACAGATTCATCCCTCATGGCCCTCAGAAGGAATCAGTACCTTGATCTCGAACTTCTAGCCTCCAGAATTTGTAAGACAATACATTTCTGTTGTTTAGCCATCCAGTCTGTGGTCCCTTGTTACAGAGGCTTTAGTATACTAATACAGATGGTAATTTCTTTGGGTTTGAAGACGGTAAGAATGGGCAGAGTTAAGAACAATTATGGGAAGTCTCATGTGACACACTGAGGTTTCCTTTTCCAATTGAAGTTTGGAAATTTATTTTGTCAGTGATGAGAGCAGTGAAGACAATTAAGCAATTTAAGACTGAATTGGAGAAAATCCATTCTGGTGGCTGGGCAGGGGAGGGGTCAGGGGTGGAGAAGCATGGGGAATGGTTGACTATAAAACAGCTGTGGCAGTAGTTCAGGTGGGAGGGCTGAGAGCTTGGCCCAAGGCAGTGGCTGAAGGTTGGAGGAGATGAAACAGTATGAAAAAATTTAGGAGGGAATATTGGTGGGACTCAGGGACTTGACCAGATGTGTGAGTGAGTGGCACTGCCAAATCGCTTTAATTGCATTTGTCTTTTAATTAATATTATGTGGGACTAAAGAAGCCTATGCCTGAAAGTACAAATAAACAAGACAAGTCAAAGAAGACTCTGATACAATCATACGCTTCCTCCCGAAGACTCCAGCCCTGATTCAGACATCATGGCACACTCCAGACACTTGGAAGTCATAATCCTAATGCTTCAGTATTAAAGAACAATTGGAACTTATTGAAATTGATTATGTATAAAGCCTACGAACAGATGAAACTGTTAAAAGAAGCTACCAAGAGAATAAAGAAAACGTCATTGGACTTCCTTCTGGAGACAGCAAAGAACATTCTTCTTCCCTTTCTCCCTTCATCCTTTCCTTCTTTCCCTCTTTCTTCCTTTCAACAAATAATTCCTGAGCTCCAACTTCATGTGGGGTGCTACATTAAATGCTGCGGTACACAGAGAACAAACAAAGCTTTGTCAGAGGAACTTATGATTTACTGGAGGAGAGACGTATAAACCCAGAATCACAGTCTAGTGTAGTAAGAGCTGTAGGCACTGTGAGCTGCTTAGCAATGCCTGCTGTGATTGGAGGAACTAGGAAAGACTTCCCAGAAGTGGTGACTCGAGCTAGATCTTGAAGGCAATAGAGAAGGGCTCAAAGTGTGGGAGAGGGTGGTGTCTTCAAGGAAATGTGCACAGTTGTGTGGCTGCTGATTGAGGCCATCTCAGGGCAGACAGAAGCCACGTGAAGTGGCTGGAAGGACAGCCTAGAGGTCTGAGCTTGCAAGCCTAACATTTTGCCACTGAAATCACCAGTGTGGACAACACCATGGCACCAGAAAACTTTTTTTTTTTGCTTGGAGTATAAGTTGATTTACAGTGTTGTGTTAGTTTCTGATGTATAGCAAAGTGATTCAGTTATGCACATATATATGTATATATATATTCCTTTTCATATTCTTTTCCATTATAGTTTAGCGCAAGATACTGAATATAGTTCCCTGTGCTATACAGTAGGTCCTTGTTGTTTATTTTATACACAGTAGTTTGTATCTGCCAATCCTAAACTCCTAATTTATACCCCTCCCTTCCCCCTTTGGTAATCAGAAGTCTGTTGTCTATGTCTATAGGTCAGGTTCGTAAATAAGTTCATTTGTATCATGTTTTAGAGTCCACGTATAAGTGATATCATATGATATTTGTCTTTCTCTGTTGGACTTACTTCACTTAGTATGATAATCCCTAGGTGCATCCATGTTGCTGCAAATGGCATTATTTCATTCTTTTTTATGGCTGAGTAATATTCCATTGTATGTATGTACCACATCTACTTTATCCATTCATCTGTCAGTGGACATTTAGGTTGTTTCCATGTCTTAGCTATTGTGAATAGTGCTGCTATGAACCTCAGGGTGCATGTATCTTCCTGAATTTGAGTTTTCTCTGGATATATGCCCAGGATTGGGATTGCTGACACCAGAAAACTTTTTTCGTTGTTAACATCTTTATTGGAATATAATTGCTTTACGATGTTGTGTTAACTTCTGCTGTATAACAAAGTGAATCAGCTATATGCATACGTATATCCCCATATCCCCTCCCTCTTGCATCTCCCTCCCACCCTCCTTATCCCACCTCTCTAGGTGGACACAAAGCACCGAGCTGATCTCCCTGTGCTATGCAGCTGCTTCCCACTAGCTATCTATTTTACATGTGGTAGTGTATATATGTCAGTGCTACTCTCTCACTTCGTCCCAGCTTACACTTCCCCCTCCCCATGTCCTCCATTCTCTATGTCTGCGTCTTTATTCCTGTCCTGCCCCTAGGCTCATCAGAACCATATTTTTTTTAGATTCCATATATATGTGTTAGCATACGGTATTTGTTTTTCTCTTTCTGACTTACTTCACTCTGTATGACAGTCTCTAGGTCCATCAACCTCACTACAAATAACTCAATTTCGTTTCTTTTTATGGCTGAGTAATATTCCATTGTATATATGTGCCACATCTTATTTATCCATTCATCTGTCGATGGACACTTACGTTGCCTCCATGTCCTGGCTATAGTAAATAGAGCTACAGTGAACGTTGTGGTACATGACTCTTTTTGAATTATGGTTTTCTCAGGGTATATGCCCAGTAGTGGGATTGCTGGGTTGTATGGCAGTTCTATTTTTAGTTTTTTAAGGAACCTCCATGCTGTTCTCCATAGTGTCTGTATCAATTTACATTCCCACTAACTGTGCAAGAGGGTTCCCTTTTCTCCACACCCTCTCTAGCATTAATTGTTTGTAGATTTTTTTTTTTTTTTTTTTTGCAGTACGCAGGCCTCTCACTGTTGTGGCCTCTCCCGTCGTGGAGCACAGGCTCCAGACGCGCAGGCTCAGAGGCCATGGCTCACAGGCCCAGCTGCTCCGTGGCATGTGGGATCTTCTCAGACTGGGGCACAAACCCATGTCCCCTGCATTGGAAGGTGGACTCTCAACCACTGCGCCACCAGGAAAGCCCTGTTTGTAGATTTTTTAATGGCCATTCTGACCAGTGTGAAGTGATACCTCATTGTAGTTTTGATTTGCATTTCTCTAATGATTAGTGATGTTGAGCATCCTTTCATGTGTTTGTTGGCAATCTGTATATCTTTGGAGAAATGTCTATTTAGGTCTTCTGCCCATTTTTGGATTGGGTTGTTTGTTTTTTTGATATTGAGCTGCATGAGCTGCTTGTATATCTTGGAGATTAACCCTTTGTCAGTTGCTTCATTTGCAAATATTTTGTCCCATTCTGAGGGTTGTCTTTTTGTCTTGTTTATGGTTTCCTTTGCTGTGCAGAAGCTCTTAAGTCTCATTACGTCCCATTTGTTTGTTTTTGCTTTTATTTCCATTTCTCTAGGAGGTGGGTCAAAAAGGATCTTGCTGTGGTTTATGTCGTGGAGTGTTCTTCCTATGTTTTCCTCTAAGAGTTTTAGAGTGTCTGGTCTTACATTTAGGTCTCTAATCCATTTTGAGTTTAGTTTTTTATGGTGTTTGTTAGGGATAACATCTTTTACATGTAGCTGTCCAGTTTTCCCAATACCACTTATTGAATAGGCTGTCTTTTCTCCATTGTATACTCTTGCCTCTTTTATCAAAGATAAGGTGACCATATGTGCATGGGTTTATCTCTGGGCTTTCTATCGTGTTCCATTGATCTGTATTTCTGTTTTTGTGCCAGTACCATACTGTCTTGATTACTGTAGCTTTGTACTATAGTCTGAAGTCAGGGAGCCTGATTCCTCCAGCTCCGTTTGTCTTTCTCAAGATCTGAGCAATCTTCTTAAAGGCTCTGCTGTTAACTTTTGTGTAAGACAGCATTACATGGTGGAAAAGCTGTAGAATTTGTATATTAGTTGTTGCCCAGTGATGCACCAGCCTTACATCCTGTTAAGTTTCTGTGTTTCTCTCAGCCTTCTTTGCTTCCTTAGAAGTCCTCATACGCTAGCCTTTGATTAACCTTTTCTTGGGAAAGCTGCAGCCACGTGGACTCAGGGGTTCCATAGTAGAAGTACACATACAATGAGAGGGAAAGAGAGTGGACTCCAGTCTCTTCAGGGGTGGATGCCAGAGCCACCAGCTGGAGTTGCAATGAAAGCTTTGGGGGAATTAGAGCATGGCTACCACCAGCTTCCTGGGTGAAGTAAAGGATTTAGAAAATCAAAGTTCTCCAGTCAGTAGCCTTTGGCTCCAACAGGGCCATTCTACTCAAAAGACACACCCAGGCATGGAAAATCACAGACTAGAAGAATCATAGGGCACCAGTACAAGAAGGAACCTTGTAGATCATTGAGTCAAATTCCCACATTGCACAGAGGAGAAACCAGGACTGGGAGATTCTAGGGGGGCTCAGCTAATCAAGCATCATTAAGCACCTCTTTAATCCCTTTTATTAGGAACTTTATTAGTGGAAACCTGGTGTTGGAAAAAAGCTTATTTCGCCTGAGCAATTGGTTTGTTCCTTGTCTTTTGGGCATGGAAAACATAATTACCGTTAGTATTACCAGGTAAGATACAGGAAGCCCAGATAAAGTTGAATTTCTGGTGAACAATAAATATTTATTTTGTATAAATATGTCTCAAATATCATATGGGACAACTTACACTAAAGTTATTCATTTTTTAAAAACAAATTCAAATTTAACTTGGCATCAAATTATTATTATTACTATTATTATTATTATTTTGCAGTATGCGGGCCTCTCACTGCTGTGGCCTCTCCCGTTGCGGAGCACAGGCTCCGGACGCGCAGGCCCAGCGGCCATGGCTCACGGGCCCAGCCGCTCTGCGGCATGTGGGATCTTCCCGGACCGGGGCACGAACCCGTGTCCCCTGCATTGGCAGGTGGACTCTCAACCACTGCGCCACCAGGGAAGCCCCTAATTATTATTTTTTTAGCAACCCTAATCATAGTGTCATTTCATGTATCACCATTGCCTCCTAATAGGACTTTATGGTATGCACTTAACTTTATCTTTCCTTCCCATTTGTTTGTGTTCCCTTCACCTTCTTTTGTTTATTAAAAAAAATCAAATTGTTATAAGTATCTCAGTAAGCCATATCAAAAACTTTGCTTTTATATGATTTAAAAAAAGAACAACACAAGATTAAGTAATTATTAAGGGCCAGACTTTGTACTGTATCCTGCAGATGTTAATGTGAGTAATAATTGCTATTTCATCTCAAAAACCCTAGTCATGTGGAGGAGATAGTCATTCATGTAAACAATGATAATGTAGAGAAATGAATGATGAATATGGCCCAAGGTCACATAGCTAGTTGGTGGCAGAGCTAAGATGTATTTCATCATGCTATATTCCATGTAGTTGGCTAGCTGACAACTCTTTCTTAAACATGTCTACCTGTAAATGCCTATAGGACAGTGCAGAGGACACTGGCTTTCTCGGAACTTATCCTTTTTCTGGAAATAGCACCCCCTTTGGGGGCAAAATGGCTCCCCCTCTTACTTAAACTTTGTAATATGAATAGGAGTTAACAATCAGAGAACTTGTCCTCCACAGTCTTGGGTGATTGCTTCAGAGTGTGGACACATGATCCAAGCCAGGCCCGAGTCCTTCCCCAGGAATTTCCAAATCGGAAAAGGCAAAAGCCAGTCCCTCTCTGGTGGCAAAGAAGCAAATATAAGTATCAGCCATATTGTCTGCTGTGTCGACAAAGCCTGGCTGAGCACATACAGGTAATATGCAGAGAGCAGCAGAGACAAGAGATGAGATAGCTCTTGTAACAAGTGAGTTTTTAATTTCAGCTGTTCTCAGAGCTCAGCTGCAAATCTGCTTAATCCTTTTAGCCTAAAATAATTTGAATTGTGTTCTGTCACTTGCAATCAAAAGGGCTGGAGTTAATAGAGATGGTTTGAGTTGAATAGCATTATCATCTCCCCAACTCCTAAACCATAAAGGGGCACCAGAGTGGGCTTTTGGAATTCTGTGGCTCAGAGCACAGTTTATACACAGAGCTGCTGATTCTGCCTCCAAACAGTGAAGAAAACCTCCTGACCTTCTAAAGACTCTGCCCAAACCAGTGTTTTCCCGACCTGCTTCCATGATGCCCTCAAAATTCTTTCACTTATGACAAGGTTGTATCCAGCAAAATCAAACAGCACTGCAATGGGTCGATGCTGAAGAGCTAAGCTGACCTCAAGATCTCTAAACTAGCTTCATGCTGCTGTTATAACTGCTTTGATTTTAAAGATGGGGACATTGAAACCCAGAGAGGAAAAGTAGGTTATTCAAATTCATACATATTTGGCTAGGTGTATTCTAAAATCTATATCTTTTGCCAATTAGAACATTGCATCTTTCCAAGATGCTCGCTCTTAATGGCTGGTATCATTCATTGAGGATCCTCAATGTGGAAAGAAAGTGTTGATTGTGATGAACATAAAAAGAGCAAAAACTTTTCAGGCTATATGGTTGTGTATTTAAATGAAACGGTCATTTGGGGGAGAAAAACCGGGAACGTTGTTAAGACATAATATTCATTTGAGCATCTCCATTTTGGGTACACATCACAGTCATTTGTGAAACTTTTCAAAAAGAAAGATTTTGGGGTTTCCTCCACTCACACCAAGATCTACTGAGTCAGAATGTTTGGGAGGTGGGTGTCAGATTTTATATATTTAAAGATCTCCAAAGATAATTTTGGATTGAACTGATCTAAGGACCAGCATTTGGCATTACTAATATAGATTTCTTGGTCTACATCATCTGTTATTTTATTAGCAACACTTAGGAAAAAAACCTCTGTTAGGTGTATTGATGTAAAATCAATACAACTGTTTATACAACCAATGTAGACCTGCTATTTGAGCAATGCTATAACCCACTCGGTCAACAAATATTTACTACTTCCCTACGAGTTGCTGGGTTCTGTGCTAGGCTCTTGGATTCAAAGATGAGTCGGATGGAAACCCTGCCCTCAAGGAGCCTAGAGGGGGAGATAACACATGTTCAAATGAGGTTGGGATGTCAGAGCACCATGGGTGAGTGTTCCAGGGAAGAAGTTGGAGAGAATTAGGCAGAGCTTTGTGGAAGAATATTTGAACAGGGTCCTGAAAGCCAGGTAGGATTTGGATTAACAGATGAGAGGAATCAAGTCAGACAGAGGAAAAAGCATTAGCCTGGGAGCAGGGAGATAATAGCAATAATTATGATGATAGTTATAATAATAAAGCAGCAAGCAGTTTTTGAGAGCTTGCCATATGTACCAGTTACTTTTATAAGTGCTTTACATGGTCATCTCTTAATCTTCAAAACAAAGCAATGAAGTAGGTACTTCTGTTATTCCCACTATACAGCTGAGAAAACTGAGTTCATGGTAGATTTGGTAACTCGCCTAAGGTCCTGCCTAAGTTCAAATAAATTAGGTGGTGGAAGAGGGGCATTTCTATTTTGTTCTATATTTGTTTGTGGAATGAATAGATATTTTAATTCAACACCTTCATTTCACAGATGAGGAAACTGAGGCTCAGAGAGGTCAAAGGACCTCCCCAACGTCACCCAGCTGGTTAGTGGCAGAGCCAGGATGAGAGTCATTTTAGTGAGCTTTGTACTATGCCACGGTGCCTGCATGCACTATGCATGCAGTGTGAGACTGAGTGAGAAGAAAGGGTTAGGATAGCATTTCATAAAAACTTGGAGGAAATGTGATATCTGGAAAGGTAACTAAATCCAGAGCTGACCCCTAACCAAGCTATAGCTTTTAAATGCAGGAGAACAAATACAAGGAAGAGGAAGTAAGTAAAGCACAGTAGAGTAGAACTCATTTTGGACAAACCTTACCTTTGTGTCCTCATCTGTAAAATGAGGAAATTAGATGGTTCTTCCGTTTTGGCTATTCTGTGTGATCCTAGGAAGGACTAGAAATAGAGATCATGTCCATGTCTGTCTGTCTGTAGGTTTAATGGCCTGAAATATAGCCAGCAATGGATAATCATGGTCTGTGAAACCTACATCTGGGGGCCACAGGGCAGCTGCTAGATAAACAGAGAGAACAGCATTCTTCGGCTGAGATCTGATTCTACACGTATGGGGCTGAGAAAAATCTCTTTATCCATTTATGGAAACTTCCAGGACCCAATCAGTTTCCTCCTTCCAAACGAAGGGACGTAGCAAGAGAGAGCGTCATTTTCTGTGGTGGGAAAGCTGAAGAAAAGACAGAGCAGATCTTGGGTCGAGGCCACCTGGCCTTTTCTGGTTGTTGTTTGTTTTAGCCCAGACAGCATGCCTCACTTGACCCCAGAATCAAAAGCTTTACCCCCTTTAAGTAACAACACAGGTTCACATGTATTCCTTGTGCTGTGCTATATTTTTTTAATTAAAAACAATTAAAATATATGAGAGTTGAGGGTTGTTTATAATTCATTTTGATTTATGTCTTTGCAACTAATGCCATCTGTAGCTGCTTTACCTCTTTAGCAGCCTGAGAAGAGCAGGGATCCTGGAAAACATTTTTTTCCACACAGAAGCAATGATTACACTTTGAATTTAAACAGCACCCATTTCTGGAGAGCCTCAGAGAGACCTTGAGAATATTTTTTCATTTCTCATTTTAAGAAGACTGTGAGGCTGCTTAAAGAGGGTCTTTTGCCAGGTAGACAGTTAGACAGTGAGGCAGACAACTAGCCTCCTGATTTCCTGAAAACTTCTCCAGTGAGTCTTTTCATTGCCAAAGTCAAGGTTTTACATGACCCAAGCACTAAAGGACAGTGCTTATTTATTGAGTCCCTGTTCTCTGGTGAAATGCAAAGGCAAGGAAAGTCCTTGCTCTCAAGTTTTGTTTGTTTTGTTTTTTTTAATATCAGAGTCAATATTGAGCATAATCAGAGAAGAAATTTATAAATATGGAAAAGGGAAGTCTAGAAAGAAACCTGAGGTGTTAGTTTGTAATTGAAGATGGAATAAATTCATAGCTTTGCTTTGAAATGTCTATCTATCTAGATATAGAAATACACATAGATGTGTATACACGTATGTATATGTATGTGTGTTAATGTATGTGTATATGTGCATAAGTTTCTTACCTCTGTCCGCTGAAAGGGCCTAGAAGCAATGCCATTCCCATAGCAATGAGCACACCAGGCCCCCACATCTTGCTTTTCAAGTAGAATTTTCCACTAAAAGGAGTCAAGGCCCCTTGGAAAAAAGGGTTGACTCCAGAGTTGGGGCATGAAAAGTGTAACATGAGCTTCCCAATTTTTGGCAACAGAAAGTAGGAAAGTGCTGGAAGAATATGGGGAGAAGTCAAAAGGAATCAGGGGTTCCTGCTGACCAAATCTAGGACAATTTAAGAATCAAAAGAAATGGTTGTAGCAGATTGCCTCCTGTTGCAGAAAACAGGAATTACTGGGTCTGTCGTGAAGAGAGAGAGAAAGAGGAAGAGAGGGAGAGAAGAGAAAGCTCTTCCTTGTAGTAAAACGCCAACTAATCAATGATAAATGTAGTGAGGATGAGGAAAATAGGAAGTGCTTATCAGGGCAGTGGCTGTTTCAGGCAGGAATTATTAATGAATGCCAAAGCAGGTGAGTGGAGGCTTGTTGAAGTACAAGATATTGGTTAGTTTGGAATATCTTGCTATAAAATATTTATTAGTCACAAAGATAAATTCCAGAGTGGAGAAACCTGGCAGAAAGCAATTTGGACCACCTGGTTGACCAATTGGGGCTGGTTAGAGTGACATTAGGTACCTCCCCATGGAATGCATTATGAGGAACAGAGCAGCAAGTCTATGATATTTTTGCCAAAAGTACATGCTCTGGGTCTGTTCATGAGGAGACATTGGATGAACCCAGATTGAGAGACATCCTATGGAATGAAAGACTTATCATCCTGTCAAGTTCAAGAAAGACTGAAAAAGATGGAGGAACTCAAGAGACATATCAACTAAGTGCAATTCATGACACTGAATTGGATTGTAGACCATAAAGTGAAAAAGGGACACTGTTTAGAGAGAGAAACAGCTGAATGGGACCTGTAGATGATGGTGCTATATTGATGTTGATTACCTGAGTTGAATGGGGACACTGGATTTTGTTGGAAAGGGTCTGTCTCTGTTTTGGGGATATACATATTGATCTCAACAGATTAAAAAAAGAAGAAGAATATTTAATGTGTGTATGTGTATGTGTGTGTGTAGGGTGGGGAGCAAAAATATAGCCCAAGGCTGACAACTGAGAAGTCTGGGTGAAGAAGATATAAGATCTCTTTGTACTGCTCTTGCAACATTAATTTTTTTAATTTTTAAATTTATTATCATATCTATTTTATTTAGTTTTTAAATTGAAGTATAGTAACTGTATAGTATTATATAAGTTACAGGTGTACAATACAGTGATTCACAACTTTTAAAGGTTATATTCCATTTATAGTTATTATAAAATATATCCTTGTAGCTTCTTTTATACCTAATCATTTGTACCTCTTACTCCTCTACCCCTGTATTTCCCCTCCACCTTCCTCTCCCCATTGGTAGTCACTACTAGTTTGTTCTTTAGATTTGTCATCTGCTTCTTTTTTAAGTTATATTCGGTAGATTGCTGTATTTTTTAGATTTCACATACAAGTGATATACAGTATTTGTCTTTTTCTGTTTGACTTATTTCACTTAGCATAATGCCCTCCAAGCCCATCCATGTTGCTGCAAATAGCAAAGTTTCATTCTTTTTAATGGCTGAGTAGTATTCCATTGTATGTAGACACCACATCTTCTTTATCCATTCATCTGTTAATGGGCACTTGGGTTGCTTTCATATCTTGGCAATTATAAAAACTGCTGCTATGAACATTGGGCTGCATGTATCTTTTCAAATTAGTGTTTTTGGCTTTTTTGGATATATACCCAGGAGTGGAATTGTTGGATCATATGGTAGTTCTAATTTTAGTTTTTTGAGAAACCTCCGTACTGCTTTCCACAGTGTGCTCTTGCAACATTTCTAAACATTTAATACTACTAAACAATCAGAGCTAGTTTCGTGAGTTCAGATGAAAGTATGCTTCAGTCTGAAGCCTTTCTCATGTCCCCACACCGTAATCGCAAATATAGTCATTAAAAGAATCATTCTCTCCACACCAAGAATTTGTTTATTTATTCAACAAACATTTTCATGTACTTAGTACAAGGTACAAAGTATGGTAGTAGATGATAAGAAAGGTAGAATTAAGCTATGGAGCTCAAAAGTAAGAGATTGTATTTCATTGGGAGGACAGACGAGATTTCATAGAAATGAGGTTTGAGATACGTTTTTAAAGCAGGTTAAAATGCAGTCAGGGAGAACCAGGAAGAAGGCATTCAAAGCAGAGGAAGGAGACAGACAATGACATATAGTTAGGGAAAGAGGAGTGCTGACATCAATACTATTTGGATTATAAGGGGCAGAAACCTATTCAAACTTCTCAAGAACAAAAAGAGACCTTATTGTTTCCTACAAATGAAAAGCATATAAGTAGTCTAGCGTCAGGTATAGTTTGAACCAGGTGCCTACAATATGCCATTGGGACCAGATTCTCCATCTAGAGTGGCTCTGCTTCCCTCTGTATTGACCTAATTCTCAAGTCACCTCTCCCTAGTACTAGCTGCAGTGGAAAGGCGCAAGAATCTTGGTGGAAAAAAGAGTTTTTCTTTCCCAAGAGCTTGGGAAAGAATTATACACCAATTATGCCCCATTGGTGTAGCTTCAGTCTCAGGCCTGTTTCAGAATCAATCACGATAAAAAGAATGGAATACTCTAATTGCCAGGTCTTGCCATTATTCTTTACTGGGGTTGGGGTGGGGTTAGCCCTGAAGAACCACAAGACTGAGAGTTGAAGATTAGCAGTTTTCTACAGGAAAACTCAAGTGCTGTAATCAGAAAAAGAAAAAATGGGCATGGAGCAATCTAACTCCACCATTGAGTGTTTGGGGAGCACTGACTGGTCCAAACTGACTCTAACATGGGCCATATTAAAAGAAGAATAGTAATTAAAGTGGGAAGCAATTGTTTGGAAGGTCTTAAATGCTAGACTGAGACCATGGTTCTTATTTTTTTTAACATATATTTTTTTAACAAATTTATTTTATTATTTTATTTTATTTTATTTTATTTTTTGGCTGTGTTGGGTCTTCATTGCTGCGCGTGGGCTTTTCTCTGGTTGTGGCGAGCGGGGACTACTCTTCGTTGCAGTGCATGGGCTTCTGATTGCAGTGGCTTCTCTTGTTGCGGAGCACGGGCTCTAGGGTGCACAGGCTTCAGTAGTTGTGGCACGCGGGCTCAGTAGTTGTGGCTCGCGGGCTCTAGAGTGCAGGCTTCAGTAGTTGGGGCTCATGGGCTTAGTTGCTCCACGGCATGTGGGATCTTCCCAGACCAGGGCTCGAACCCATGTCCCCTGCATTGGCAGGCGGATTCTTAACCACTGCGCCACCAGGGAAGCCCCATGGCTCTTATTTGATGGGTTAGAGCAGGGAGTAGCAAGCTCTTTCTATTAAAAAAAGATGGAAAATGTTTTAGGCTGCAAAGGTGATATCGTCTCTACCACAACTACTCATCTCTGCTGTTGTAGCGTGAAAGCAGCCATAGACAATGCATAGAAAAAGAACATGTCTGTGTTCCAGTAAAACTTTATTTCTGAAAATAGGTGGTGGTCTGGATCTGGCCTGTGGGCTGTAGTTTATAGATATGTGATTAGAGGAAAAGCCATCTAAAGTTTTGAGCGTACAAATGATATCATCAGAATTATGCCTTGGGAAGAGGCATCCAGGTCCTGGATGGAAAATGGATTAGAGGGAATAGATTGAAAGTGGGAATACAAATTAGGAGGCTGTTGCAATGGTCCAGATGTTTGTACCATGAAGAAACCACAGCTTTTATGAGCCAAATGTACCTGGGAGTTTGGCCTTACAGACTTTAGCTGGCGCACAGCTGGGTCTGTCTGTCCTTAGCTGACCTAGTTTCTCAACATCTTGCCAGTTCAGCCACCTCTGAAATCCTGTGTCGGAGTTTGTAAATCATCTCGGGAACTTGATTATTCCTTTTCTTTGCTCTACAGTATTTTTGATTTTGAGGACTAAGTCTGTACTATTTGTATGAGACGGAAAAATCAATAGAAAGAGAAAGTTTAATAAAAAAAATACATTCTCCATTGACTTTAATTAACTTGGCCTTAGGTTTACAACTCTGGCAAGTATGGAAAATAGAAAAAAAAAAAAACCCCAACCTTACATCTCACCCTATACACCAAGCTTTTTAAGACTAAAATCTCAAATTAAAATTCATGTGTATCAGCAATTTATTTGCCAGCAATAAGTGGAAGAAGAAGAATAAGAAAGGAAAGAAAAGCAATTTTCTAGTAGGATCTGACTGAACAGCCTGGCACTTCTGATTCCCACGATAAATGACTGAGTACCAAAATCAGGTCAATGATTTACTGATGTCAGAGAACCTTGCATTTTTCTCAGATGCTCATGGCTTTGCTGTGTTCTTCAGTCTCATGACTCAAGACTCATAGTCTTTAAGACCTGTCTGCTTGTCCCTTCAGCATGGCTGCTTTCTGCTTTAGGGTGGGGTTCTCTTGTGAGGGGGAATGACATGACATGGGCACCTGCCTTCTGCCAGGTGCCTGCAGAGAAAGCCCATGAATTTGCAGACAGTTCATGTAACTGTGAGACTTTCCTATCATTTACAGTGACACATGGCTATCTGTAGACATGTACGCTAGTGTAGTACATAAACACACACACACACACACACACACTCATGCGTATGGGGTGCCACTGCAGTCCATAAACTCACATGTACATTCAATTGCACGATAGGTACATGAATGAACCATTATACCATTATCATAGGTATAGCTTATCTAGACATAATCAAATGAACTGTGTCACACAAATATATACATACTATTTCTATTTCTCAATATGTATATAACATATTTAGACAATAAAAATACACATAAGGCTAAATGCATTTAAGACTAAAAACATAAACATGTCTCTGTGTGTATTCCACATACATGCATAGCATCATCGTATTGTACCCATATGCTTTATATGATCGGGTCCCCAGCACCTCTCTGAATATATTCCCTATAATACTCTCCCTCCATCCTTAACATTCCAAGATACTCCTTGCTGTTCCATAATGTCAGGTTACATTCTCACCTCAGGGTCTTTGCACTGATGGCAACTGGAAAACCCTAGCCAGCAGCTATCACATAGACTATTTTCTCACTTTCTATAAGTCTTTGTTCAAACATCAGCTTCTCAATGAAATCTACATAACACTCTATCACTCTGTTTAAAATTGTAACCCACCCACTCCAGCCACATTTCTCATCTCAGTCCATAGTAGCACTTACCTTCTAAGATATCATATAATTTATTTATTATGTTTACTCTTTAACATTGTGCCCCCCCCACCCCAGAATGTAATTTCTAAAAGGGGCAGGGATATTTGTCTGGTGTGTTCACAGACATATTCCAAGCATCTAGAACAGAGCCTGATTCATAGGAGACATTTGGTATATTTGTTGAATGAATGAATAGATATATTCGTATATGAATATGTAAATATTTGTAAATCAACATATATGTATGTATGCTTGCTGGACCATATCCATATAACAAGAGTGGCAACATCCATCCCTATAAAAAATGTGCATTGTGGCATAATCTGAATACATGTATATATACGTGTGTGTGTGTGTGTGTGTATGTTCAAAGAAACTGAGACACATTGGTAAGGGGTGTGTGTATGTGTGTGTATGTGTGTGTGTGTGTACTGAAAGTATTTGCTCCTGTTAACTGTGCTCAGCAAAATTCACATTAGGGTGTGGAAAGAGTTGGATCTCACGACTCTCTGTGAGCCCAGCTACAGGAACCTATCATTACAATCCATAGAGAGAGAAGTTCAGGGTGATAAGAAGTTTTGGAAAAGAAACTTCCTGGACACTGGGACACAGATTTTGGACTACGAGAACTATGTTAGTTCTTAGAACCTAAAGGTTATGCATTTAGCTCTGTCTTCTGTTAAGCTTGATAAGGAACACAGAATTTCAACTTTGAAAACTTTGCCATAAGGTGAGCTAGAGGAACAAGGCAGAACAGCTTTTACGGCTTTAGATCTGGGCTCAAATATATCTCTCTCTTTCAAGATTTCCATCGCGTTCAACCTGGGGAATATGAACAAGATGGGAAGTTTAAGTCAGAAGCCTTGACTTTTGGAGATTAGAGAAAATAGAAAAAGTCACATACTTCTCTGCTTCCCTCATCACTAACTAACTCTGTGTCTGTGTGTTTGTGTGTATGTGCGTGCACGTAAGCATGTGTATAATGGGGTAGGAAATGTTTAAGAGATAGTTTGATTTTTTCCACTAATGTAACAAGGAAACCAAGTCCAGATCTGAGCCTCCCTCAAGGAGTTGGATAGATGCAGCCCATCAGAGACTCAGGATACCCCTGAGGCTCCTTGAGAGTCTTCTGGAACTACCAGAATTTGAATTGCCCTATCTGGCTTTCTGACTGCCTTGTGACTTCTCTAGAGACATGGCAAATTTCCAGGTCCTAATCTCCCTCACATCCTTTGCTCTTTGACCTAAAAATATCTATGAGACATAGCTATGGTGACCATATAATTTATTGGCCAAACTGAGACCCTCTGGAGAGTAACGGGGACTATATTGCTAGTTATGTCTCTTCTGCCTGTTCTTCCTCCTCTTCGTCTTGCTTCCTACGTATTCACATGACTGTTGAGTATGTATTTTGTGCCAGCTACTGTGCGGGTCCTTAGGCATACAATGATCTGCAAAAATAACAGTATATGTCCTCATGGAGCTTTCGAGTTTAGTGAAAGAGAGGTGCTGACTCATTCTTTCAACAAATAGTTCTTGAGTATCTACTGTATATTTGGTGCTATTTTAGACACTGGGACACAGCAGTGATCGAAATAAATAAAGTCCCTGCCCTGCCCTTATGAAACTTAGGAACAGACATAAATAAAATTTTCATTATAAACTGTAATTCCTTCTCTGAAGCAAAGAGGTACAATGCTAGGAAAATCAAACAACACCCGATTCTATTCTGGGGTCAGGAACGACTCCTCTCAGGAAATGATATTTGAGTGAAGGGTTAACTAGATGAAGGAGAGCAAAAGGATAGAGAAAGAACCTTTGGGGCAGAGGAAAGAGCATGTGCAAAGGTCTTGAGGCAAGAAGAAATATGGTGTCTTCAAGGAACCAGGAGATTGGAGTACAGATGCAGGGTGGAGGTGGGTGGTGGGTGACATGAGGTGAGTCTGGAGGAAGCAGGAACAGACCTCACAGAACTTTGTAGGCTGCGGTAAGGCCCTACTTTCCACCTGGTTGCCCAGGGAGATGGTGTGTTCCTGAGATAGTTCCTGGGGTATTGCAGCAGCTTCCCAGTGCTCAGGAAGATGAGCCTGAGTGCTCAGGAAGATGCTCAGGAAGATGAGCCTGAGTGTAGCCCCACAGACAGAGTCTAGGGCTCTGATAAGACACAGAGAACAGTCAGATGTCTTCCTGTGTGGTCACACCCAGGACAGGAAGTGGCAGTGAGAACTGGTGGGACAGAGGAAACCTGTGGTCATGATAAAAAGATGCGGTCTCAGATGAACTGGTAGAGACCATGCCTGGGGGTACTGTTTATATTCATGCATTTATTCAGTCATATTCACTGAGCCCCTAGAAACCTTGTTAGGCAGTGAAGAATCAACCATTACCATGATAGACGCTATTTCCACCACCAAGGGAATTATATTCTATTTGACAGAATAGGTCTAGGCACCATATTTTAAGAGAGACACTGAAAACTAGAGTCTGGGCCTTACAAAAATGATAAAGAATCTAGACGTCAGAGCCCATAGAGAGTTGAAGATCAAAGGTCAACACGGTGATTGTCTTTCTGTTCTCCGCAGGAGAGGGTGCAGGAGTATTCTGTTGTATTTCAGGAGGTGGGAGTTGAAGCAGGGGATAAGAGTTCTGAAGAGGTCTGTGCTGGTAAAAAATAAGCAAGAAGACTGTTTTCACGGCAGAAGAGTTTTGGGATACAGTAAGGTTCCCTTTCACAGGAAATGCTTCAAGTTTGATCTAGTGAGCATCCGGTATAGATACTGCTTCCGGGGCCAGAAGATGAGCTGAGAATTTTCAGTTTCCTAAGGGACCAAATGTACGCATATAATGTAGAAGAAGTAAACCCAAGAATGGGGAGGTGAAATGAGGTGGTGAAGAGAAGTGGTTAGTTGTGCAACACGGAAGGCTCAGGCTTCCTGGTTGTACCCTGAATCACTGGTGGTAGGTACTTCATTATTCAACGTGCCATCTCAGAGCTCTGGTAGGTAAAAGGATGTCCTCTCAGGTTTGGGAACAGAAAAATTGTCTGGTGCGACACTGTGCTGCTCTATCAGCTCCTAGCCAAGTGGTCAATGGGAGGCAAATCTCTTGGATCTGGAATCTTTCAACTATAAAATTTTTTAGTTGTAAGTCTCGGATTCTATTAGGCAATGTTTAAGCAGTGGATTCTGATCCTTAATGAAAGTCTGGTGATAAAGTTCATGGAAGATTTTTGTTATCCCTGAGACTGCTCTTCACCTAAAGCCAAACCTTGAAAGAAATGTGTTGTGAAGTCACTTTGAGAAGGTAAATTCCTCCATCCTTAGATAATCTGGCAGGGACGCTGCTAAAAGGATTTAGTGTTTGTGTGCTAATTTTAGATCCTTGGAAGAGCTGATGAGAGTAGCTATTATTATAGTTCTCTCCATTTTAGAGGTGAGAAACCTGATGCTCACAGAAGCAAGAGTTTTATTCAATCATCTACGGAAAGGACTTGCATCAGTCTGAATAGACTGGACTATATGGCAGTAACAGGCAACCCCCAAATCTGTGGGATATCAAATAATACAAGTTTAATACCCTCTCATGCGAAGTGTGGAATCGAGGGTCCACTAGGAGGCCTGCTCTGCATCATCAGGGTCCTCACTCTGGGACGCAGACTGACAGGGCAGCTGTAATTGGTGCATTGGCCATCACCATGACAACAAGAAACGAGAATTCACCAATTCTTTAATCTGCCATTGAGAAGTGGCTCACCCGACTTGTGCTCATGTTTCATTGGTCAGACTTAGACCACAGCTAACTTTAAGTGGGTGGAAAATTCAGTCCAGCCTGGGAGAGGAACTGGACTATTTGTAAACGGCCCTAGTGACTGCCAAAATGCTAGGGGTGGGATTCCAATTCATTTCCTCCATCCCAGCAAATCCATTTCCTTTTCTCTGAACTCATTGTCTCTTCATGCTAAGTGTGGAATCAAGACTGAGGTTGACATAAGCAGTCCTAGCTGGAAAACTAGCTGGAAAAATCCATTACTTGCTCGCTTCTCAGTTTTGTCTCTTGGTTTCTTTTTTTTCCCCTAGACCACAGCCTTTTGGATGTTAACATATGTCAGGTTCCTCCTTCCATGTGACAGTGTGGTCTGGCTGGGAGACATTGGACTAGGCTCCTCCGAGAAGATTTAACTGTTATAAACCTTGTTATGTTTTCTTAAGTGAATTGTTCAAAGATTTACCTGGAACACAAGTCCAAAGGAATGATAGCTATTCTCTCCATAGAGGAAACACATTTCAGCTACCATTAAAACATGCTTCCAGCTCTACCACCAGCCTTCTCAATACATACATACATACATATATACATACATACATAAAAATTCATAAATACATAAAATTATTGGTGGGGGGGAGACAGTGGAAGAAGTAATCCCAGAAACATTGTTACTTATTGTTCCCAAATGTCATCTTTGATCCTGTGGACACTGTGTCTTCAAGAATCTCTAGCCTAGACTACTATGTGTTGAGTTTTTTCAAATTACTTGAACTACTGCAGACAAGAGAATCCCAGAGTCCCTCATTTCTCCAATAAATTAATCCTAACATTCATAGCGGCATCAGAAGTGAGAGAAACAGTATCAGCTAAAAGAGAGAAATGAGATATTTATTAAGAATTCACACAACAAAAATAATAAATAATCAGGTAAGCAGTAGTAAGAAGGAATCTCAGCAAAACCAAAAAATGTCAATGGTGATGATTTTTGACTGAAGTTTCTCTTCTCTGAACCCAGTGTATATAACTGGAGAGTTTTGAACCAATATCCTTTTTACTCTTTTGTGCCCTGGATGTTAAAGACATCTAGATAAAATGATCATATAGACAGAATTGTCAAGTCGGTAGATGATGTGTGTACTTGCTACACCTTGATTTATGGCCCCTTATGCCACAGAGCCCAATAGGTTGATGGGAAGAAGGAGAAAACATAAACTGATCAGGATCCATGCTTGGTGGTCTTACGTATATTAACTTATTTAATACTATGCAATCCCTGCAAGTTAAGTGTTACTATCCAGTGAGGAAGGGAAACAAGGATCAAAGAGATTTAAGAGCTTTCTTAGGAATACACAATTGGCAGAGCAAAAATTCAAACCCAGATCTGGCTGACTCTCAGATGCAAGCTTTTTTTTTTTAAACATGCATTACTTCCTCTTGCTGACCATAGGGCTCATACCTGAGAGGACTAGCTAATGATTTAACCAAATTGTAATTCCCTAGAGAAATGCCAACAAGGGCTAAAACTGGGCAACCCCATCATGCAAGGTGGTACAATCCACTGGCTGTGGTTGGAGCGTAGGTAGTATATGGTAGCATCCTGGATGCAGCTGTTCATTTGCCACGGAGGAGGGTGTTGGAACAGATTTCTATTGTGAATGTATGCTGTACACAATTTGCACAGCTGTATATGGCACTGTTTCCTGGACGAAAGGTTTAGAAATGTGGACAGCACTTAGCTTTCCATAGATGGGTGTAGGCAAGAGTTAGCGTGGAATCCAGGGCCCAGCCAGGCCTGCTGGGTTGAGAGCTGGACTCCATTACCAACAAGTAAGAAAGTGCTAGTTAGCAAAGAGAATCCAAATGTCTTCATACACACTAAGTAAACACATGTAATATAAGGACCCAACATTTCAAAGTCGATCAATCATTGCTAGAGATAGGCAGAATGTTTAATTACTTGGGATTACAGCTCTGTAGATGGGACAATGACCAAAATAAATGACCTGCTAAGCTTCTTGGATATGGTGACGTCTGAGCTTAGTCTTGAAGGACATATGTGAGTTAGCTCTGAAAGGTCGGGAAGGACACTTCAGTAAAAGTGAGCGGTATGTGCAAAAGCAGAGAAACAAAAAGAAGGTACTCCCCATTCCAAGAATATGTATTTCAGCGTGGTTAAAAGAAGTAGCACTGAGATATGACCCTGAAAAGGAGACAGGAACCAGATCACGAAGGGCCTTTTATGCTATGCTAAAGAATTCCAACCTTATCCAAGGGCAAGAAGAGTCCACGAAGTGTTTTAAATAGAGGAACACCATAAGCAGATCTGTAGTTTAGGTAGACACCGTGGCCATAGAAAAAAGATTGTTGGAGGCAAAGGAGGGGGACAGAGATTGGGACAGAAAGATCAGTTGGAAACTTGCAGAAATCCAGCCCCCAAATGGAGCAAGGCAGGAGGTTATGGGTAAGGAATAAGAAAAAGGACAAAAGAATCTTTAAGTAATAGTCCCATAGAACTTGGTAATTTACAGGATGTGGGGTTGGGAGGAAGAATAGAAGTCAAGGATGAAGCCCTTATTTCTGGGAGCATGAGAGGGTGGTACATTCAAGCAAATGAGGAATAAAGGAGGAGGAGCAGGTTGGGGATTAGAAGAAGGGATGTGCTAAGTTTAGACTGGGGTACATCCCCCAATCTGAGATTCCTTGGGGACATCCAGTGAAGACATGCCATGGGACGTCATGCATATGAGTCTGTTGCCCAGGAGAGAGGTGTGGGATTTGTATTCCCCGGATTGAGTTGGGACTCATCCAAGCACGAGCCATGGTTGAAGCCACAGGGGTAGTGAGATCATTCAGAAAGAGCAAGCAAATTGAGAAGATAGCCAAGGACATGACCCTGGGGAATATCAGTGTGTGCAGTATGGGCAGAGAAGGAGAATTCTGGCGAATTAGATATAGAGGAATGATCAGAGAAAGAGCAGAAAGGCCACGGAAGTGGAGTGTAATGTAATGCAAGGGAAGTGAGAGAGCCAAGGAAGGCATGTGCAACAGAATTAGATGCTACGGAGAAGGCAAGTCGTATAAGGACAAAATAATTTTAAGTGAAGTTGATGACGATAGAAGCCAGACGATAGGGAGTTAAGTATGAGGTGCAGACAGGGAGTGTAGACTATTCTCCAACTTGAGTCTAAGAACATTTATTAAATACAAAATAAGTATGTAAATTCCCACACGATAGTAACTATTCCTTTTTCAGCCAACAGTTGCCCCTTGCAAGTTCTCTGTCTGTTCCACCAGGACCCCAGATATTCCCAGCTCAGAGGCTTCAACTCCTGGGAGCTCTTTGAAGGAAGAGTCCATGTGAGGGGAAAGTGTAAGAAAGGTTGTCTCTAAAAGGTTGAATGTTTTCTGTCCCCCTCCCCCAAGATGGAAGAAAATGGAGTATGCTTCTATAATAGTAGCAATGAAATAAATACGTTTGTTGTCATTAAAACCTGTTCCTACAATCCTCATAGCTATGAGGGAAAGATATTATCACGCATGTTCCTGCTTCCTCATCTACCAAATTCAAGTGGGAAAATAGGTTTCCAAAATTATAATTTAATGTTAGTAACTATGTAAAATAAAAAGTTGACTTCTGCTTCTATCAAAAACAATCATATTTATGTTTAAGAAATGAACAACTATATGTAAGAAAGTTCTTTAATAAATAAAAAATTTAAAGCTACTTTTAAAGATTATTTAGTTATGAAGCTTCAACTATTTGATTTTGGAAAAAGATTATTATTCTTTTTCTCTGACCATGATTATCCTTGGCTAATCTAAAGAAATAGATTAAGAACCAGGAACAATTGCCAGTCCCCCTCCCTATCCTTATACATCCATCAGTGTTGTAGGGAATGTACCTTAGGGAGAGATTCTCTTCTTGGGCAAAGTGTCAACCTACCAGAGTCTTGGTTTCTTCATCTTTAAATGGAGAGATTTATCTTTACCTTATGAGATTGTTATGAGAATTAGAAAATTAACACAGCGCCCGACACATAGGTGTTTCATAGATGGCAGCTCTACTAAATGCTCATGTTGAGATTAATTGCTCACAATAAAGTGAAAATCTTAGCTTTATAATGGAGTGATCAAATTTAGCATCACTAATCACAGAACAGCCTGACATTATGTGTTTCTGAAGGAATATGGAATACTCGGCATCACCATTGAAACATTCTTGCAAAATACCATATTTAGCTTGAATCGAATCAAGTTTCTAGTCTTAGCTTCTAGGTTAGAGGAAACACAGGTAATTGAGGAAGCAGTTAAATGACACCACAAAGAAACCATGAGACAAATTCAGAATGTGGATATTTTAATGACAACTGACATGGTATCTCCCAAAAGTGTCATGATACAAAGTTTGTGTGGGGACTTCTGTAGAGTAGAAGAGACAAAAGTGACCTAACAATCAAACAAAATGTAGGAGCCCTCATGGATCCTAATTTTTGAAAAATCCAAAAAAATATAATTTGGGATCAGTTTGGAAAATTTTTAATATAGACTAGTCATTAAATGAAGATTATTTTCTGGATGAAATGGTGGTATTGAGGTTATGTAGACTAATGCTTTTATTTTTAGGGGATGCAGGTTGGAATATTTAGGAGTAAAGAGTCATAGTGTTTATGAATTATTTTCAGCAAAAAATAAACACATATATGTATAGATAGAGGTATAAAATAAATACAGCAAGATGTTAATTATTGAGTCTAGATGGTGCGTATGTTAGTGCTCATACAATTCTTTCAACTTTTCTGTGTGCTCAAAAATTTGATAATAAATATTCAGAAGAGAAATGGAAAAGAATTTACTTAGTAAGATGACGACAGCCAAACTGACTTAATCAAAAGCAGCAAATTTAGCAACAGAATCTCAGCATACTATCCATAGCATGGAAGAAAAGTTTTTGTATATTTTTATATGAACATGGAATGCTAAAAATAAAATATAGATAAAATGTAAACAGTTTATTATATACTCTAAGCAATTTCATAAATTATTTAAACAAAAATACATTCAGGAAGCTAAGGGTTTATCTGGCACTAACTTGAACTTCTTGAATTTGCTAATACTGAGAACTAACCAGGTGGTGATAACTATTGCTCCCTCTTTTGGAGAAGAATGTAGATCTGTCTCACTTTTATTTTTTTCTCTTTTGGGTTCTGACCATTGTAGCAAGGGTGGGCAGAAAGTTTTCATCCATCCCTCCATCCATTTATCCATCATTCATTTATTCTAGTCACTGAGTTCTAGGGATACGGAGATGGAGAAGCCCACAGCATAGTGTGAAAAACAAGCATTTGCATGAATAACCACAATGCATTACAGGGGGATTAGGAAAGGCTATAAAAAGTGCTTTAGGATATTAAAGAAGGGAATATCCAACTCTGGCAAGGAAAGTTTGAGAAAGTTGAATTTGAGTTAGTTAATAGGAGAAAGCAAGGGACAAATCAAATGCACTACATTTTTAGAACTCCATTTGAATTTATCTACAGACTTTTAATTTATACCTATTAAAAAGTTTTGGTTCTTGTACCATTTCACAGAAAACATAAGACTTAGTGAGAATTTCTAGAGGTCCTTCTCTATATAGCTCTCTTCTTTCTAGCACCTTGCCTTGCAAATTCTAGCTGCCATAGCAGCCCTGAATTCTGATCTACGTTTCCTGTTGCCCAGGGAGACTGATGCTTTCTGTTTGGCTCCACTTCTGTGAGCAGAAGTTTAAAAAATACTCCCATGCAGAAACCTAGGATGAATGTGGAGCTCACCTTATGTGTCTCCCTGCTCTCAGAATTAGAGTTCTGTACTCTGCTGTGCAACGCCTGAAAACAGTTGCTTCATGTATGTGTCCCATTTAGAGTTGCTTACAGTGGGACAGTGAGAATGATACCCATTAATTCATCATGGTTGAACTCCATGACTATTAAAAAGGTCACAGGAGAGTATTGTCAAGCCCATATTATAAGGTACAGAGAAGATATGTATATATCTAAAATATATATACATACATATTATATGCATGTCACTGTATCACTGCATATCAACAAATATCTATATAGAGTGATATATACAAAAATATATGTATACACCATGTGTTATTTTACATTTCCCTCAATGCATTCTTTCAGAAAGATGTTTTAAAAGGGTCCTATTTATTCTTCACTCAATTTAAACCAGTTTGTAGACATAAAAGACCAACTTACCAATTTGGGAGAATTTGTCAAGTGAGGCCTCCAGGACTATGGATAACATCTAAACCCCCAGTGGCATTGTAGTTAAGCCTTCCTCACCTTCTGCCCTCATTTCCTGTTATTTCATATCCCATCCCAACCCCTGTACCATTTAAGGCCCCTAGAAATCTACTTGTGATTTCCTAAATATATCATACTCTTTCACACCTCCATGCCTTGCATATGCCATTGTCTCTGCTTGGTATGTCCTTCATTTCTCCTTTTTTTTTTTTTTTTTAAAGATAACTGTTTCACCTTTTCTTCAAAGGCTGTTTATTTTCCACCAGAAAAACTAATTATCCTTCCTTATTGCTGCCATAGCTTTAAATTCTTTCCTCTAATATGTCATTTATCTCAGTGTCTTGAAATTACATCTTTATGTATCCATCTCCCTACATCCCATCCCCATTAGACCATAAAATTAGAGTCGGATCATGTCTTATTAATTGGTGTACATTCCCATCACATTCGCAGTACCTGGAACGTAGTAGATTCTCCGTGAATGTTTGCTAATTAGATGAATTAATAAATATACATATGGTGAAATGAAAATAGTTGTTGCTACTTTCTAATGATAATACTCCTAACCCCTGGACAGTAGGATCTAAAGACCAAGTCACATGCTTCCCAAGCTGTCCAACATTCACTCTTTTGTCTCCGGGTTCAGATCTGAATTGTATCATTTCTCAAAGACCATTAAGAAGCCTTCAGAGAAAGCACGAAAAATTACCGCCAGTGCCGGTTTGCAATAATGTCCTTTTGTTCTCAGATAGTCTCCAGTTGACAGTTATCAAGGTTGTTCTAATTTGTGTCAAACGGGCCATCTACAGGGAACATTTTGGAATAGGGAAGGTTCAAGAGACAGAAAAAAAAGTAATGAATATAAAGTGTAAATGCCATAGTAAAGTAATAGAGACATATAATAACATCAAGGGAAATTTGACCTTCTGGCCAGAAACTCGATCGTGAACCAATTGGAGAACTTTAGAAAATTGGATCAGCCTCAATAGTCACAGAGTAAACATGGGAAGTGCAATCCAGTCTTATTAAACATAATGCACACTTAATGCATAATTTTATTGCAACCAATTTCATGCTGCTGCTTTAAGTGAAGCTGGGTTTACTTCCATTGCACCAGTCCACTACCATTAGTGCCCCTTAAGAGAACAGCAAGGCCAGTAAACTGTTACTGAGCTGATCTCTTCCTCAGCCCGTATTTTCTGCTCCATAAATTCACCCTGCTCCCACTGCTTGTACTGAGATCTTGTCTCCATTCAGAACATGGCTTTTGAAACACTACACTATTTTGGCAAGTTGTTTGCATATGGGAATGTTAGAGCATTTCCATTTTATGCCAGCATGGAAAGCAGTGAACCTTTGTCATGGTAGAATGTTTGTTGAATCCTAGACCCAAGACCTAGGGTTCCTATTATCTGTACATTCAGTCTGGGACAGAGGTAGCCTCTGCTCTGTGATAAGAAGGGAGATGTGATTATGAACCAAATAAAAAAAAGAGAGAGAGAATAAAACCCACAATATGCCTCTTCTTTGCCTCTTCTTGAGGCAAATTTTTTCCTGTTAATGTTAATTTTGGAAAATATGTCCTCACATTGTTATGTTTGTCTTGCTCGGGGGTCTGGTCTTCATATGTCTAAGTATAATGGGATAAGGTGAGATGCTAGGGAGAGATTATAAAATCCAAAGCCTGATTACTGATTTTGGGGTCCCAGTTTCGCTGTTACCTGTGTGTGCACTCAGTAGATCATGACACCTCTCTCAGCCTCTTTCTTCATCTCTAAGATGAAGTCCATAGTCATCTTGTGAGCAGTAGTTGAGGGCAGGCTGCAAAAGTACTTTGTAAGCTTAAAAGTGGTTTGCACATGTTATTGGAATGAAAGAAAAAATATCAAATGTGTTAAGTTATGAGCAAACAAAATCCTGGAAAAGCCACGCATCTTCCTGTAACCTAATAGACATTAGATTTCTAAAGATACCTAAACGTGTATTGGATGCCTTTTAATTCTTCCACAGAATTCTGAATTCACCTCTCCCAAAACAAAATCTACATAAAATTTTTGTGTGGAAACAAAATTTCTGAAAATATTTTCCATCTGCTATGAGGTGAGAAAGCAGATAGTACCAAAGTCTATGAACATAGGCAACAGCAGCAGAAGAGCTTCAGAGATTTCCGGGGCTCTTTAAATCTTGTACAAAGCTTTGCTTTGCCCTTGAACAGCTCACTCACCACAGGACTCCCTTGAACGCGCCTCTCTGCAGGAGCCGTGGAGAGCTCTGGCACTGGGGTTTGTAGAGGCCTCGTAAGAAGTACTCTCGAGGAGGCCACGGGAGATCCAGAAAGAACAAGACTCATCTGCATTCTGAATTCTGGATTCATCTGTATTTCAAAGAACATCTATAGAGGAAGGCAACTGCTTCCGGATAGTTAAACATTAAGGCCAGTCAGAGTTTTCTACAATTTCCAAAATCTACCTAGTGTTGTAAAGGGAACAGTGTTCAGTTGTGCATCACGCTATGGCTGTTCAAAAACGCTAAGCGAAGCCGCTCCAACGTAGCAGAGGATTGGGGCTGTGCCGCTGGGGAAACTGAGGCTGGTTTGGGGAAGGGCAGAGGCAGCATAGGCTACAAATTCCCTTTGCTTCTGAGATCACCAACATTCTTACATTGTTTTGTTTGTTTTTTTAATTCTTTATATGTGTGCTCTGTCCATTTCCAAATGGAATTGGAGGTTCATTGATTTGTTCACGAATAAACATCAGCAGAACCCAGGATACTGTTAGCTGGTCCTGTGCTAGGCCCCCAGGATACAGAGAGGATTCTTCACTGAAGGATTTATAATCTATCAAAGAAACAATCCAGACCTGAAAGTAGCATAATAGAAGATAGGGTGCAATTAAGACCCCAGAGAGAGAGATGAAATTCAAGGTTAGAGAAGTTCAGAGGAGAGATGGGTCATCCCAGCTGAAAAGATATTTATTTTGTACTATATCAAAATTAGTTATTAGTACTCTATTATTATTAATATTATTCTTATATAATCTTTAAAAATCCTTTCCAGATTTAAAGCATAATGTTTTAAAAATCTGGGCAGCACACATCGCCTGCTCTAGGGCACATCAAGTTATCTACCAGACGTGTGGCACCCACAGCATGACGTACCAAAGCTCAATGTTTAGTATGTTAGGAATGAAGTTGTAATTGGTGAGTACAGTTTAAGATGACCCCTGACATTAAGTGATGGGTTGAAAGGACCATGTGAATCTGGCATTTCAATGAATCTAATCTTCATTGAAGAGGTGGCCAGCTTACCTTCGGGTCATTTTTCTGCATTCTTGGACATCATTGTCCTTCTTTACTTCCATGTGGTAACTCGACGTTTAACATTTGCTACCTTACTTCTCTCTCTCCTCCTCCGTTCCCTCCTCTTTATTCTCTTTCTTCTTCTCCTCTTCTTCCTTTTTCTCCCCCTCCTCCTTCTTTACATCTTTAAATTGAGATATAATTCAAATATCACCATTCACCATTTGAAGTGTACAACTCACTGGTTTTTAGTATATTCTTAAAGTTGTACAACCATCACCACTATCTAAATCCTTCACCCTCTGAAAAGAAACCCCATAACTCTCAGCCATGACTTCCCTGCCTCCCACAAACTCCTCTTTGTGCTTCCCTAACCCCAGTCCTAAGCAACCACTAGAAACCTTTGTCTCTATGGGTTTGCCTTCTCCAGATATTTCGTGTAAATGGAATCGTACAATATGTGGTCTTTTATGCTGCCTCCTTTCATTTAGCATGTTTTCAGTGTTCATCCATGTCGTAACACGTATCCTTTGTATGGTTGAGTAATATTCCTTTGTATGAATATACCACATTTTGGTTATCCATTCATCAATTAATTGACATTTGGGTCGTTTCCACTTCAGGTTATTATGAATAATGCTACTATAGATATTTGTAGACAGGTTTTCCTGTGGACATAACGTTTTTATTTCTCTTTGTTATATACATAAGAGTGGAATTACTAGGTCATAAGGCAAGTCTATGTTTAACATTTTGAGGAACTGTCAGACTGTTTCCCAAAACAGCTACACCATTTTCCATTCCCACCAGCCGTATGTGTAAGTTATAATTTCTGTTCGTCCTGGTCAACATGTGCTCTTGTTCGTCATTTAGATTATAGCCACCGTAGTGGGTATGACGTGGTATCTCATTGTGGGTTTTATTTGCATTTTCCTAATGGCTAATGATACTGAGTAATCTTTCATGAGCTTATCGGCCATTTGTATATCTTATTTGGAGAAAAATTTTTTGCCCTCTTTTGATTATTGAGTGATAAGAATTCTCAATATATTCCAGATAAAAGTTTCTTATCAAATATATCATTTGTAAATATTTTCTTCCATTCTTTGTGTTGTCTTTTCACTTTCTTGATGTCCTTTGAAGCACTAATGTGTTTACTTTCAATGAAGTCCAGTTTTTCTATTTTTTGCTTTAGTCACTGTACTTTTGGTGGTATACCTAAAAAAAAGGCTTTGCTTAACCCAAGGACACCAAGATTTACTTTAATGTTCTCTCCTAAGAGTTTTATAGTTTTAAGCTTCTACATTTAGGTCTCTGATCCATTTTGAGTTGATTTTTGTATATGGTCTGAGGTAGAGGCCAACTTCATTTTCTGCCTGTGGATATCCAAATGTCCCAACATCATTTGTTGAAAAGACTACCATCTCCCCATTGAATGGTCTGTGAACCTTTGTCAAAAATTCACTTCATTTCTTGATCAGTACAAGACATCCACAGTGGAGACTTGAGAGAAAACTACCACATTATTCTAGACAAGGGAATAAAAGAAGTCTAGGCATCTAGATAACCCTGATAATTGTGTGTTGCTGTAAGATTGGAGGAAAAATGATTAATCCAGGAGTAATAAGCAAAAGGAAATATGGCAACATTACATGAGTCCAGTTGTTTTTCCTATCCTTCTCTACTAATACTAAGTGTGTGCTACAGGCTAGAGATTGGCAAAGATCTTAGAGATCTGATAGCAATATACAGAGTTAATGTTTCTGATGAGAAAGAATGCTTGGTGTTTTTTTAGGGGGTGTATGTGCAAAACTGGGAGCAGTACACATTTCAGAGACATTGAATAAGGACACAGGAAGGAAGGAAACCTCTCTCTCTCCGTCAGCATCCATGGGTGGACAATATGGGCATTCATAGACTCAGATGGCCTAGCATCGTATGTAATTCACAGGCATAATGCTTCTTGTTTTGTTTTTTTATGTATTTATATATGTTTATTTGACATGTTTATTTGGCATGATGATTACAACAAACATATCCTTCATTTTGGGGGGTTTTTTTCAGCCATAGTTTATTCTTGAAAAGATGATTAAGGAAGGTAAGATTATAATTTCTTATTTTAACAAAAAGAAATATCTTTGCCAAAAATAAAACTGCTACATTAACATTTTTAGATAATTCTACATTATAAAAGGAATGAGAATTATTTCATATTCTTTGTGTAATTTTACTTTTCTGGTCACACACTACTGGAGAGGTACTATAATATGAAAAATTAGTTCTCCCTCAATAGAGTAGAGCAATGGTAAAGAATATTGCTCAAGAGTGATCATCCCCAAAACATGACTTTGATACCTACTTTTACATTTACATTTGAGTTAGGGTTATAGTTAATGATCGGGCACCTTTACGTGCTAAAAGAAATAAATTTTGCATCTTATGTAAAAGACCTAGTTCTTAAACATAATTAATTTAAGTAGTACTTTGAAAAACATGCAATACAATGACCTATTTAAAAATTAGTTTTTTTATTTATAAAAATTTATAAAAAATTTATAAAAATTAGTTGAAAGAAATGTGTAATTTTTTAATATAGGAGGAAACCTAAAAATACTAACTCCTTTAGTCAAAGAAAATATGAGTCTTGGAATTTCTCATTTGGTACCTTTTATAAGTACTTTAATTCTTTTCATTTCATTGATATATTTATCTCTGTTTAATTTTTTGTCATTGTTTTTTACTTTTTACTGTGAAAAAAATTTTTTTGATTTCAATTTTATTTTATTTATTTTTATACAGCAGGTTCTTATTATCTATTTTATACACATCAGTGTATACATGTCAATCCCAATCTCCCAATTCATCACACCACCACACCCACCCCCCACACCCCGCTTTCCCCCCTTGGTGTCCATACGTTTGTTCTCTACATCTGGGTCTCTATTTCTGCCTTGCAAACCAGTTCATCTGTACAGTTTTTCGAGATTCCACATATATGCGTTAATATACGATACTTGTTTTTCTCTTTCTGACTTACTTCACTCTGTATGACAGACTCTAGGTCCATCCACATCTCTACAAATGACCCAGTTTCATTCCCTTTTATGGCTGAGTAACATTCCATTGTATATATGTACCACATCTTCTTTATCCATTCATCTGTCGATGGGCATTTAGGTTGCTTCCATGATCTGGCTATTGTAAACAGTGCTGCAATGAACATTGAGGTGCATGTGTCTTTTTGAATTATGGTTTTCTCTGGGTATATGCCCAGTAGTGGGATTGCTGGGTCATATGCTAATTCTATTTTAGTTTTTTAAGGAACCTCCATACTGTTCTCCATAGTGGCTGAATCAATTTACATTCCCACCAACCGTGCAAGAGGGTTCCCTTTTCTCCAAACCCTCTCCAACATTTGTTGCTTGTAGATTTTCTGATGATGCCCATTCTAACCGGTGTGAGCTGACACCTCATTGTAGTTTTGATTTGCATTTCTCTAATAATTAGTAATGTTGAGCATCTTTTCATGTGCCTCTTGGCTATCTGGATGTCTTCTGTGGAGAAATGTGTATTTAGGTCTTCTGTCCATTTTTGGATTGGATTGTTTGTTTTTTTGATATTTAGCTGGATGAGCTGTTTATATATTTTGGAGATTAATCCTTTGTCCATTGATTCATTTGCAAATATTTTCTCCCATTCTGAGAGTTGTCTTTTCGTCTTGTGTATAGTTTCCTTTGCTTTGCAAAAGCTTTTACATTTCATTAGGTCCTATTTGTTTATTTTTGTTTTTATTTCCATTACTCTAGGAGGTGGGTCAAAAAAGATCTTGCTGTGATTTATGTCAAAGAGTGTTCTTCCTATGTTTTCCTCTAAGAGTTTTATAGTGTCTGGCCTTACATTTAGGTCTTTAATCCATTTTGAGTTTATTTTTGTGTATGGTGTTCGGGAGTGTTCTAATTTCATTCTTTTACATGTAGCTCTCCAGTTTTCCTAGCACCACTTATTGAAGAGACTGCCTTTTCTCCATCATGTGTTCTTGTCTCCTTTGTTGTAGATTAATTGACCATAGGTGTGTGTGTTTATTTCTGACTTTCTATCCTGTTCCATTGATCTATATTTCTGGTTTTGTGCCATTACCATACTGTATTGATTACTTTAGCTTTGTAGTATAGTTTGAAGTGAGGGAGTCTGATTCCTCCAGCTCCATTTTTTCCCCTCAGGTTTGCTTTTGGTATTCCAGGTCTTTTGTGTCTCCATACAAATTTTAAGATATTTTGTTATACTTCTGTAAAACAAATTGCCATTGGTAGTTTGATAGGGATTGCACTGTAGCTTGCTTCAGGTAGTATAGTCATTTTCACAATATTGATTCTTGCAGTTCAAGAACGTGGTATATCTCTCCATCTGTTTGTATCATCTTTAATTTCTTTCATCAGTGTCTTATAGTTTTCTGAGTACAGGTCTTTTACAGATAGGTTTATTCCTAGGTATTTTATTCTTTTTGTTGCAATGGTGAATGGGATTGTTTCCTTAACTTCTCTTTTGGATCTTTCATTGTTAGTGTATAGGAATGCAAGAGATTTCTGTGCATTAATTTTATATCCTGAAACTACCAAATTCATTGATTAGCTTTAGTAGCTTTCTGGTGGCATCTTTAGGATTCTGTATGTATATCATGTAATCTGAAAACAGTGACAGCTTTACTTCTTCTTTTCCAATTTGTATTCCTTTTATTTCTTTTTCATCTCTGATTGCCATGGCTAGGACTTCCAAAACTATGTTGAATAATAGTGGCAAGAGTGGACATCCTTGTCTTGTTCCTGATCTTAGAGGAAATGCTTTCAGTTTTTCAACATTGAGAATGATGTTTGCTGTGGCTTTGTCATATATTGCCTTTATTATATTGAGGTCGGTTCCCTGTACGCCTGCTTTCTGGAGAGTTTTTTTTTTTTATTATAAATGGGTGTTGAATTTTGTCAAAAGCTTTTTCTGCATCTATTGAGATGATCATATGGTTTTTATCCTTCAATTTGTTAATATGGTATATCACATTGATTGATTTGCATATAGTGAAGAATCCTTGCACCCCTGGGATAACTCCCACTTGATCATGTTGTATGGTTCTTTTCATATGTTGTTGGATTCTGTTTGCTAGTATTTTGTGGAGGATTTTTGCATCTATATTCATCAGTGATATTGGCTGTAATTTTCTTTTTTTGTAGTATCTTTGTCTGATTTTGGTATCAGGGTGATGATGGCCTCATAGAATGAGTTTGGGAGTGTTCCTTCCTCTGCAGTTCTTTGGAAGAGTTTGAGAAGGATGGGTGTTAGCTCTTCTCTAAATGTTTGATAGAATTCACCCGTGAAGCCATCTGGACCTGGAATTTTGTTTGTTGGATGATTTTTAATCACAGTCTCAATTTCAGTGCTTGTGATTGGTCTGTTTATATTTTCTATTTCTTCCTGGTTCAGTCTCAGAAGGTTGTGCCTTTCTAAGAATTTGTCTATTTCTACCAGGTTGTCCATTTTATTGGCATAGAGTTGCTTGTAGTAGTCTCTTACGATGCTTTGTATTTCTGCAGTGTCAGTTGTTACTTCTCCTTTTTCATTTCTAATTTTATTGATTTGAGTCCTCTCCCTCTTTTTCTTGATGAGTCTGGCTAAAGGTTTATCAATTTTGTTTATCTTCTCAAAGAACCAGCTTTTGGTTTTATTGATCTTTGCTATTGCTTTCTTTGTTTCTCTTTCATTTATTTCTACTCTGATCTTTATAATTTCTTTCCTTCTACTAACTTTGGGTTTTGTTTGTTTTTCTCTCTCTAGTTCCTTTAGGTGTAAGGTTAGCTTGTTTATTTGAGACTTTTCTTGTTTCTTGAGGTAGGATTGTATTGCCATAAAATTCCCTCTTAGAACTGCTTTTGCAGCATCCCATATATTTTGGATCATTGTGTTTTTGTTATCATTTGCCTCTAGGTATTTTTTTATTTCCTCTTTGATTTCTTCAGTGATCTCTTGGTTATTTAGTAACGTATTGTTTAGCCTCCATGTGTTTGTGTTTTTTATGTTTTTTCCCCTGTAATTGATTTCTAATGTCGTAGGGTTGTGCTTGGAAAAGATGTTTGGTGATTTCAGTTTTCGTAAATTTACCGAGGCTTGATTTGTGACCCAAGATGTGATCTATCCTGGAGAATGTTCCACGTGCACTTGAGAAGAAAGTGTAATATGCTGTTTTTGGATGGAATGTCCTATAAATATCAATTAAATCTATCTGGTCTATTGTGTCATTTAAAGCTAGTGTTTCCTTATTAATTTTCTGTCCGGATGATTTGTCCCTTTATATAAGTGAGGTGTTAAATTCCCCTACTATTATTGTGTTACTGTCGATTTTCTCTTTTATAGCTGTTAGCATTTGCCTTATATATTGAGGTGCTCCTATGTTGGGTTCATATATATTTATAATTGTTATATCTTCTTCTTGGATTGATCCTTTGATCATTATGTAGTGTCCTTCCTTGTCTCTTGCAACATTCTTTATTTTAAAGTCTATTTTATCTGATATGAGTATTGCTACTCCAGCTTTCTTTTGGTTTCCATTTGCATGGAATGTCTTTTTCCATCCCCTCACTTTCAGTCTGTATATGTCCCTAGGTCTGAAGTGGGTCTCTTGTAGACAGCATATAGATGGGTCTTGTTTTTGTATCCATTCAGCGAGCTTGTGTCTTTTGGTTGGAGCATTTAATCCATTATAGTTAAGGTAATTTTCAATATGTATGTTCCTATTACCATTTTCTTAATTGTTTTGGGTTTGTTTCTTCAGGTCCTTTTCTTCTCTTGTGTTTCCCACTTAGGGAAGTGCCTTTAGCATTTGTTGTAGAGCTGGTTTTGTGGTGCTGAATTCTCTTTGCTTTTGCTTGTCTGTAAAGCTTTTGATTTCTACATCGAATCTGAATGAGATCCTTGCTGGGTAGAGTAATCTTGGTTGTAGGTTCTTCCTTTTCATCACTTTAAATATATCATGCCACTGCCTTATGGCTTGTAGAGTGTCTGCTGAGTAATCAGCTTTTAACCTTATGGGAGTTCCCTTGTATGTTATTTGGCGTTTTTCCCTTGTTGCTTTTAATAAGTTTTCTTTGTCTTTAATTTCTGTTAGTTTGATTACTGTGTGTCTTGGTGTGTTTCTCCTTGGGTTTATCCTGCCTTGCACTCTCTGCACTTCCTGGGCTTGGGTGGCTATTTCCTTTCCCATGTTAGGGAAGTTTTCAAGGATAATCTCTTTAAATATTTTTTCGGGTCCTTTCTCTCTCTCTTCTCCTTCTGGGACCCCTATAATGCAAATGTTGGTGCGTTTAATGTTGTCTCAGAGGTCTCTTTGCCTGTCTTCATTTCTTTTCATTCTTTTTTCTTTATTTTGTTCCACAGCAGTTATTTCCACCATTCTGTTTTCCGTTCTTCTGCCTCAGTTATTCTGCTATTGATTCCTTCTAGTATATTTTTCATATCAGTTATTGTATTGTTCATCTCTGTTTGTTTGTTCTTTAATTCTTCTAGGTCTTTGCTAAACATTTCTTACATCTTCTTGATCTTTGATTCCATTCTTTTTCTGAGGTCCTGGATCATCTTCACTATCATTATTCTGAATTCTTTTTCTGGGAGGTTCCCTATCTCCACTTCATTTAGGTTTTTTTTTTTGGAGTTTTATCTGGTTCCTTCATCTGGTTCATAGTCCTCTGCCTTTCCATTTTGTCTGTCTATGAAGGTGGTTGTCATTCCACAGGCTGCAGGACTGTAGTTCTTCTTGCTTCTGCTGTCTGCCCTAACATACCCTTTATAAATTAATTATCTGTCTTTCTATATTCTTGTCCAAAGATTAACTATCAAGGGGGTATGGGCAAGACTCCACTTGTTCTGCCTAACAGACATTCCTGGGACTGCTGGAAGCAGCCTTCTGGAAGTGCGAAGTTTGTGTGTGTGTGGCTGATGATAGCTTAAGACATGCACATGTTGCTTTTGAACTTTGGAAAAGCTGATTTCAAATGAAGACTAGCCATAATTCCACAACCTGCCTCTCAGAGTGGGGAAGGTGGGAAGAGAAAGTGAAGCAAATCTTAAACAGGCAGTTCTGACTGTAAATCTATGGGGCAGCCCAAGTGGGAGAGATTCTAAGAGCAAATATGGCTGTAACAAAGGAAGAAAGGAAAAACAGCATGTAATAGAAGACAGTAGGAGAAGGCATGGTAGAGAAAAGTTAGGATGTATCAAAACTCTTGGAATGTATGAAGGCACTAGAAAAGGTGAATCAAACATGGTTAGAGGGAATCAAAGCCCATCCATGGTTTCCATTATGTTTCATATCATGTATTTTCTTTTACATCTTTACCTCCCACTTATGCATCATTCATCAACCATATGGTTCTGGCCCCTCCACCTTCTCTAAAATTTTTCTATCCAATATTACCAGGGACCACGTAAATTCTAAACCTTATAGGCATCTTTTAGTGTTCACCATCTTCTGCTCATCTTCTCTAAAGTATTGCAAAGCGCAAACAGTTCTTCCTTTTTGATATTCTCTCCTCTCTTGACCCTTCGCTCTCCTCCTCCTTTCCTAATTTCTAGTTTATTTCCATCTACCAATCTTTTTTTTATTGGAGTATAATTGTTTTATGTTGTGTTAGTTTCTGCTGTACAGTGAAGTGAATCAGCTATATGTATACCTATATCCCCTCCCTCTTGGACCTGTCTCCACCCCCATTCCACCCATCTAGGTCATCACAGAGCACTGAGCTGAGCTCCCTGTGGTATACAGTAGGTTCCCACTAACTATCTATTTTACACGTGGTACTGTATTTATGTTAAACTTAATCTCCCAATTCATCCCACCCTCCCCTTCCCTGCCGTGTCCACATGTTTGTTCTCTACATCTGCCTTTCTATTCCTGCCCTGCAAATAGGTTCATCTGTACCATTTTTCTAGATTCCACATATATGTGTTAATATGTGATACTTCTTTTTCTCTTTCTCACTTACTTCACTCAGTATGACATACTCTTGGTCCATCCATATCTCTACAAATGACCCAATTTCATTTCTTTTTATGGCTGAGTAATATTCTATTATATATATGTACCACATCTCCTTTATCCATTCACCTGTCAATGGACATTTAGGTTGTTTCCATGTCCTGGCTATTGTAAATAGTGCTGCCAGGAGCACTGGGTAAATGTGTCTTTTTGAATTATGGTTTTCTCTGGGTATATGCCCAGGAGTGGGATTGCTGGGTCATATGGTAATTCTATTTTTAGTTTTATAAGGAAGCTCCATACTGTTCTCCACAGTGGCTGTATCAATTTACATTCCCACCAACAGTGCAAGAGGGTTCCCTTTTCTCCACACCCTCTCCAGCATTTATTGTTTGTAGATTTTTTGATGATGGCCATTCTGACTGGTGTGAGGTGATACCTCATTGTAGTTTTGATTTGCATTTCTCTAATAATTAATGCTGTTGAGCATCTTTTCATGTGCCTCTTGGCCATCTGTTTGTCTTCTTTGCTGAAATGTCTATTTAGGTCTTCCGCCCATTTTAAAATAATTAATTAATTTTTGACTACGTTGGGTCTTCGTTGCTGTGCGTGAGCTTTCTCTAATTGTGGCGAGCAGGGGTTACTCTTTGTTGCAGTGCGTGGGCTTCTCACTGTGGTGGCTTCTCTTGTTGTGGAGCACAGACTCTAGGTGCGCGGGCTTCAGTAGTTGTGGCTCGCAGGCTCTAGAGCACAGGCTCAGTAGTTGTGGTGCATGGGCTTAGTTGCTCCGCGGCATGTGTGATCTTCCTGGACCAGGGATTGAACCTGGGGTGCCTGCATTGGCAGGCAGATTCTTAACCACTGTGCCACCAGGGAAGTCCCCACCCATGTTTTGATTGGGTTGTTTGTTTTTTTGATATTGATCTGCATGAGCTGTTTGTATATTTTAGAGATTAATCCTTTGTCTGTTACTTTGTTTGCAAATATTTTCTCCCATTCTCTGGGTTGTCTTTTCATCTTGTTTATGGTTTCCTTTGCTGTGCAAAAGCTTTTAAGTTTAATTACGTCCCAGTTGCTTATTTTTGTTTTTATTTTCATTACTCTAGGAGGTGGGTCAAAAAAGATCTTGCTGTAATTTATGTCAGTGAGTGTTTTTCCTGTGTTTTCCTCTAAGAGTTTTAAAGTGTCCAGTCTTAACATTTAGATCTTTAATCCATTTTGAGTTTATTTTTGTGTATGGTGTTAGATAGTGTTCTAATTTCATTCTTTTACATGTAGTTGTCCAGTTTCCCCAGCACCATTTATTGAAGAGACTATCTTATCTCCATTGTATTCTTGCCTCCTTTGTCATAGATTAGGTGGCCATAGGTATGTGGGTTTATCTCTGGGCTTTCTATCCTGTTCCATTGATCTATATTTCTGTTTTTGTGCCAGTACCATACTGTCTTGATCACTGTAGCTTTGTAGTATAGTCTGAAATTGGGGAGTCTGATTCCTCCAGCTCTGTTTTTTTTTCTCAAGATTGCTTTGGCTATTCAGCGTCTTTTGTGTTTCCATACAAATTGTGTAATTTTTTTGTTCTAATTATGTGAAAAATGCAATTGGTAATTTGATAGGATTGCATTGAACCTGTAGATTGCTTTGGGTAGTATAATTATTTTCACAGTATTGATTCTTCCAATCCAGGAGCATGGTATATCTCTCCATCTGTTTGTGTCATCAGCATGCCCTGCAGTTCACTCACACTCTAAGAGTTTTGTATGATTTGTCCAATAATGAACTAATTATTTTTCTCAAAAATTATCATCATCCTCCAGCATAGACAGCTGCTATAAATGCCAAACTAGTATCTCACACTCAGCTTCTCCCTTCTGCATTCACTAGGTACATTCTCCGTGACATCTTTCTCCATCACTCTCTAACACCTTTAATGACTCCCCATCATTCACAAGTTCAAGCCTGACTATAAGGCTTCATTTCTGTTTCTGGGTCTTTAGACCAAGTTTCTTGGTTCCCAGGGTTCCAGGCCCCATCGTGGTTGATGGCTTTGGGATTTTCTTTATGATCTCCCTACTCTGGTCCTGGTTGCTTGACCCTACTTCTCGGATTATGAATAAAACCATTGCCCCTTCACTCCATCTTTGCATATGAAATATTCTCCAATGTTCTCAAGTCATACTGCTGTCATTTGACACAGGTGATTTTGTCAATATTCGATTTATCTTTACACACACATAAACACACATATTGCCCCATTCAGTTGACCTGAGCACCCATTATTTACTCAAATGCGTGCCTTTGTTCATGTTAAACATACATGCATGTGCTCGTGCATGCACATATACAGCGACATGGATCATGATGAGTTAACTCTAACAGGTGTGTAAAAGCCTTTGAAGTTATGGTGAACAAGAAGCTGAATACGAATCGATAGTGAGATGAATTTGTCAAAAAAATGTGCATGCTATCTCGATTTGAATGGAGGGAGGTAAATCATACATTCATCTAACAGTATTATTGATTTTCTATGCTGGATGTTCCAGATGTGATACAGTTCCTGCCTTTTTGAAGTTTAATGTCTATAGGGAAAATATACATTAAACAATTGTATCCGTAGAAATGAGTATAAAATTATAAATTGTGATAAATTCTGTAAGGGAGAAGAACAGAGTGCAGGTATAATGGAGAGCTAATTTAAATTAGGAGGTGAGAGTAGCCTCTCTGGGGAAGTGAATGAGAATTGAAGGGCAGAGCCAGGAGATGTGTGAGAGGAAGAGAATTCCAGGCAGAAGGAACCAGGTGACAAAGGCCAGGTTAAGGAGCTGAATATTATCGTAGGTTTAATGGGCGATCATTGAAGCTGGGTTTTAGTGGATAGGCATCATCTCTTTCATGGTGGTTATACCACCGCAGTGTGGAGTAGACTTTTTATTCTATTTTGCAAAGTTAATGTTATTATAGATAGATTATAACTTTTAAAAACCAGTGTTGCAGATGAGAAGAGCCCCTGAAAGCCAGGAGGAAGCTAGTGGTGATTAATCTGGAGAAGACAAGATGCCAAGAAGAAGAAAGGAAAGAAAAATAGTATTTATTGAGCGTTTGTTATATGGTAGTCACTGTGTTAGGAACTGTCACATATATTATCTCATCCGATCCTTACCACAACCCTGAAAGGTAGGCGTTAGTTCCATTTTACAGATGGAGAAATTGCGGTTGGGTAAGATTTAATTGTTTGCACAGTTAATAAATGGTAGAACCAGCTTTCAAACTTAATTTTACTTGATGTTGGTGCTCTTCTGTGACACCATTTTCACAAGATAATTATTTTCAGATCTCCAAAGGGTTGTCAAGAGTCAGAAAGATAAGCTTCCTAGGTTCCCATAACAGACTAAGGCAGCATGTGCAGCTGAGGGTAGAAAGGGTTCAGTTGAAGCAGCATCAATGGAAACAGTGGAGTTAGGAGCCCCATCAGTGAGGAAGTTAGGTGAGGCAAATAGACCTGGAAAGCCAGGGGTTAGCAGAGGAATGCAACCGAGCGTCTGGAAGATGCAAAGGAGAGTCTGAGAGTGGGGGGAACCTATTCAGTGAGTCCAAAGCTGTGGCAGCCATATGTGCACTCCTTGGACCACCCCTAAAGAACGAGCTGGGCCGTGAGCCGTGAGGTATAGAGCCTTGGAGCCACACTCTTCCTGGGCATTCTTCTCTGGCTGGTTACCAAACACAGTAGCCATACTAGGGCCTGACCACTTCTGCCCAGGGCGAGATTCCTCAAGCAGGCATTCTTTGCTCTGGAGCCTCTCAGTGGATTCTCTAAGACTTTGTCAGATGGTCATTGAAGTCTAAAGCTCTCCCTGCCCAATCCATCTGCTTCCCAGAAGACCTGAACTGACGCAGAAGCAAAAAGTAGAGGGAAACTAGGAGTCAGGCTGCTGGCTTGGACCATGATATTAATAACAAAGTTTTATATAGCACTTATTATGTGCCAGGCACTGTCCTAGAACCCTTATGTCTATTTACACAAATAGTACATTTAATCCTCAAGACACTGTGAGTGAGGACTACTATTATTATCACTTATAGATGGGGATTCTCAGAAAAATACATAAACTACTCTAAGATCTCACAACTAGTAATTTGAAGATCCAGAATTTGTACCTGCGCAGTCTGACATAGAATTAAAGTTTATAACCCCTGAGTTCTCTTTGGGCAACCCACTTCAGGGCAGTTATAGATAAACTTGAAAGACACAGGATGAAGACCTTGTAAAGTATTTGCATTGGTGTGGGGTGGCCTTCCTGATCTCTCTCTTCCCTCTCACTCTCCTACACTTTGTTCCCCCAACAATGGGCTTCCTTTCTTTTCCAGATTTCTCTGGGCCCTTTGTCTTCAGGGCCTTCACAAGAGCTACTGCCTTGGCCTGGTACCCTCCTCCTCACATTTGTCTAACTTCACTGGTCCAAAGTCTACCGATCCTCCAGGTCTCGGATTATCACCATGGCCTTGAGGAAATCTATCCTAACCACCAGCCTGTGTTCAGTCACTCCATTACACTCATTCATGGCATCCAGTACTTTTCTTCCAGAACTCCTATTACACCTTCAATGATGTAACTAATTTGGTAATGACTTGTTTGATGGTCATGAATACATTGATTGGATGTGGCTCTACCCCAGCAGCTTGGGTCTCAGCCAAAAAGGAGAGAGGGTAGACAGAGGCTTACAGGAGATGCACATCCTACTCAGAAGAAGAATATATGTTTGAAAAGTAGGTCAGGATGGCATAGACAGGCATTGCGTGTACCATCACCAGAGGTTGTGAAGAGGATAGTTGACACCTGGTGGGAATTTGGGAGAGGAGAAGCCACATTGCAGGTCTGTTACAGAGCCCATTGTAAACCTTCTGTCTCTGAGCATCCCCAAGTGACCTCTCTGATGTTATACGTCCACAGGTGACCTTCCATCACCCAGAGGATGTGTATTTGATCCTCATAAAATAAGGCAGCACAATGTGGTGAAACATCTAGAGGCAGAACGTGGAGCGTCTTCTCTGTTTTGGGTTTGGTTTTTATTCCTGCACTGCTGAAAGCCAGGCCCCTCCTTCCCCACACCACCCATCCTGTTTCCTTAGCTGAGAAATGAAGAGATAGACTAGATGATCCCCAAGGTCCTTTAATTCTGAGAATTATAGGCTATATTTCTTAGGATGACTGTTCCACCCTTTCAGAGTCCAACCCTTTTTAATACCATAGGCCTTTTTCCTGCCTTATCAGTGATCGACACAAGGAAAAAATGATCCTTGCCTAATACAGCTGTAGCTTGAAAGAATTGTAATGAAAAAAAATTATTTTCTATAAGACTTTGAATTTCCTAAAGCTCTTACATAAATAAATTGTTTATCTAATTTATCTCAAGAATGATGTGACACGGATGATATTATTTCCACTTTACGAATGATGAAACTAAGTTTCAAGGAGGAATGTAATATGCCCAGGGTCTCAGTGCTGGAAGCATTTCTGAGGCTCGAACCAGCTCTGAAGCTCAGCAATGTTGTCATTATTGTATGTTGTCAAGTAGGGTCAAGGAACAAAATTTAAGTAGTATTTGTACGCAGTGAACGTGCATGTAAACTTGGTCACTGGCTTTGTATATGTAATCATAACTGAGAACTGAAAACCAATTATTTCATTCAGCGGATTATTTCACTGAAGATCAGTTCATTAAAGAAATATTTGTGGAAGTATTTAGCAAGTGAAAAATCCATATATTCTTGCTATGAGTGTACTTAATAAAGGAAAAAACCCCAAGGACACCTGTTTCAGTCATTCTTTTTCAGGCTAAACATTCCAAGTATCTCAGCTTTTACAAGTGGTAACCAAGTAATATATCTAAGTAGTGGGGAAGAAAAAGGAATTTGGGGAGAAAATTATTTTGGTATCAATCTTTCAAAGAGTTATTGTTTGAAGGCAGATTTTAAAAAAAATTCTGAAAAGTACCTTTGTTTTTTTCTCTCTTGATGGCTGAATGGGCTTTATGTTGGAGTGGTTTGGGTGGGGAATGTTTTCTCCAGAAAGACAGCATGGTTGGGGGATACAGACTGGGGTTGAGCGGAGGTGGACTAGGTTCTCATCTCAAGTCACTGGTCTCTGGGAGATTCTGGATGAGCCAGTGTTACCTGTCTGGGCCTTCCATTCCCTAACTGTAAACTGGGAGTAACTTGTCAAATGTTCAGACGTAATGGCCAACATAGACATAGTTACTTTAATCCTTGTGTGTAAGACTTTAGACAGCTTAAGTTCTTCCTTATTCATCATCTTATTTATTTTCTCCCCAATTCCTGAGACATAGGTAAGAAAGAGAAGTGCACGTCCCCTTGGTAGACAAGGAAACTATTACCCAGGTGAGGTAAATGGACTTGCCCAAAGTTGTAGTGCTAGGATGGTGGGGAGCCCGGACTTGACCTCAGGTCTGACGGTTCTAATCTGGGATGTTTTCTCCTCCACCATGAGGTGCTGACTTGCAGAGGCGAGCCAGCTGAACGAAAGTTCTGTGTTTCCTTTCTAACATGCAGCTCTGGAGAAGGATGTGTAAGGTGACTGAGGCTGGTGAGAAAGGAATTTATGTGGAAGAGGCATCTGTGCATTAATGCGGTGAGTGAGAAGTCGAACTAACATCTAATTTTAGTTTGCAGCTAGTGCCGTGTTCCTGTTAATCGTATTCAGTCAGGCTGACTAAGGAGAAAAGAATAAAATAAACATTTCACTTAACCTTTACAATTTGTATATTTTGATGGTCCCACCAGCTTTAGAATACCATTCCCCCTGTAATTGTCAGCCATTGTCTATGCTCCCCACATACTCAACTGCTTCTCTGCTCTCAGTTCTTTCTCTTCTCCTCCTATTTCATCCTTAAGATGTTTCCTTCCCCTGCTTCCTACCTCCTGGCACCCCTCACGCCCACCGCCTTCAGTCCCGAGTCCCTGTTTGTTCTCTCTTCTCCTCCTCTACTTGGAGACATGAAGCTGGTGCAAGTGGAGTTGGAACAGAGGTCACTCAGAGGTGACCTATTAGATGTTCTGCACACAAGGATCTCCAGGAAGAGGAGGGGCATGAAACCCCATAAACCACAGAAGCAGGAATTTGACAACCTCTTCAAGGCACAGGAAACAAAGGAGGAGGAAAAGAAAAGAAGCAAGTGAAAGAGTAAAGTAAAAGAATCTTTTTATCTTGACATTCTCATCCTACCTAGGAAAAAACCACCACCAGGAAAACATGAAGTGAAGGCTATGGAATGGAAGTGCTCTTTGTGTTATTGTGTTCAACGTGGTAACTATGAATGCAAGAATTCAACAATAATAATACAAGGGATTGGGGTGGATGAGGCAGTGGAGTTTAATACAGAGGGATTATCATGGTACAACTCCTCAGTGGGAGTTGGAAGTTATTTTCAGGTTGATCTGAATCAGAAAGTTATATATCCCAACAAAATGTGAGCAGGGTGCAAATCTCTCTTACTGTAGCCAGCTGGCCAGAACTCAAAGCCTCTAGAGTAGATTTGTGCTGGGCTGTCCAATGTGGTAGCCACTAGCCACATGTGCCCTTGGAACACATGCAATTTGACGAGGCCAGATCCAGATGTTCTGCAAGGCTGAAACACACACCAGATTTTCAAAACATAGTATAACAGAAAAAAATAAAAAGGAATGTGAAAGATCTCATTAATGATTTTTGAAACTTGATAACATGCTGAAATAATGTTTGATGATTTTTAATATATATATAAAATTATTTTTTTACTCTTTTTAATGTGGCTGCTAGAAAATTTGAGAATACGTATATGATTCATATTTGTCCGTCTCATTCTGTTTCTATACGACGGCCCTGGATTAGAGTTCCAGAGTTGCAATTAGGAACAAACAGAAAGAGAAATCCTTTCCAGAATCATGATTAGTATGCCCAGTCTAGGCAACACTGGAGAGTATGTGAGGCAGAAAATTGTCTTAAGAGTGTTGTTGATAAAATCTAGGTACTCCAAGTGAACGTTGAACAACTGTGGGTAGAACTAGAAAAAACAGGCCGATGTTGGCAGCGTGTGGTAACAGAAACAACTTCTCGGAGAAGGCAGTGCATGGAGCGAGTGGAGTTAGAATCCCTCCAGGAGGGGAAGCCAGGCCAGATCAGCCAGACTTTTCATTTTCACTATATTTCCCTGAAGTTGTTTTCGGTTTTAGTGAGGAAGAATGGAAAGTTCTTAGGAGGAACATATTGTTACCTACATATTACTGTATAAGACATTGTGCATATTTGCATACAAATGGTTACACTTAATGTAAAATTGCAGTTAGTCCTGCACGGAGCGTGAATTTTATAATGCCCAATAAATCCTTTTGTGGGCTTTGTTAAGGTCCATTTTAGGAACTGCTTTAGGTATTCTTGTGGCTCTCCATCTCAATTTGTATTTCTTTGGCGTGCAGGATCTTAGTTCCCCAACCAGGGATCAAACCTGTGGACCCTGCAGTGGAAGTGTGGATTCTTAACCACTGGGCTGCCAGGGAGGTCCTTCCATCTCAATTTGGAACTACCTCAGACAAAATTCCAGTGACCAGAGGATCCAAAAAAAAAAGCAAGTGATCCTTCATAATGAATGTGACTTCAGCCAGGCCCATCTTAGCAGGAGATGCTTCAAGTCCTGTTATTAACATTCCTGTTCACTGAAATCCAGTTTTTCAAAACCCACTGTGAAAAGGAGTCCTAACTTAAGATCTTTGTAAACCCAGTGATCCAAGAGGAGACACACCCATCAAGCCATCAGTGTAACCATGTATGTGTGGGTCACTTCCACAGGGGGAATTTAATGATGATTTCAACTGTTCCTTCTGTATCCTAAGGCCACTCTTCCCAGCGACTGTGGCTGTGGACCAAGCTGGGTCCCTTTGGGTTTTCTGTTAAAAATATAATATTGGTTTTTGAAACAATCAAGAAATCTAATACCAGAAACTTTTTTTTTCCTTTGTCTTTAGTCTTCTTTGGCTCTAAATTGCAACATAAGAATAGAAGAGGTGGCTGTTTTTAAACCTGAGAGATAATAGGTAACTGAGAGTCTTTGCTTGTCTAACATAAACACAAATGAAAGGGAAGCCACTGCAGGATGAAACCCAAAAGCCAGATTTTAACCCTCTAGCGGGAGATACAAGAAAAAAGACTGAAGTTTTTTGCATTCTCTTTAGAGACACCCCAGTAAAGAAGTCTTCTCTATTCCTTCTAGGTTTAGAAATACTCAAGGGAGAAGCTAGTCCCATCTATAAACACTCGTCATAAGCACGTTTCTTACAGCTGCCTGCTTCAGGCTTATCAACAGCCTTGCCTCCTGGGTTGACCATTAAGGACATCTGCAACTTACTGTTTCTCTTCTTCTGTTTTTCAACAGTACAGGTACCAGTATATAGTTTCTTGATTACTGTCATCAACATAGGTTGCCAAGCTTTATAAACTTTTCCATTTGGTAGTTTTTCACAGAATCAATATCATGTTCTGACCTTAGTATTCAAGATTCTAATTGTATCATGGACAATCAAGCTCCCGTTCTGTCCCTTAAAAGTTATAAGATCTTGGGCAGGTTATATAATCAGTCTGAGACTTAGTTTTCCTCATCTATAAAATAAGGATAATGATTTTTCCCTCATCTGGAGATTGAGTGAGATGTGATCTACAACATTGAGTGAGATGTGATCTACAACAGCTATGCTCTCTGTGTCACATAGTAGGGAGGCAAATCATGGTTGCTGAATAGCTGCTTCTTAAACGTGGTTCTAAAAGGCTATTTTAAGAGACAGCTGCAAGAAACCTCAATTGTCTCCCACAATGATGCATGGTGATCAACAATGCAATTCTGTTACTGCCAATCATTACAGCAGGAAGAGATGGAAACACTTGGGGCAGGGAAAGAAGCTGAAGGAGGTTTTGGGCTCTTCCATTTAAGTTAATAATCAAAGAATAATTGTTGAAAAGTTCCCAGTTCTCAGTGGGTGTGGTCTTACCCCAGAACCTCATTTCACAAGATGTTGGCTACCATTGTGATCCAGGTTAAACGCAGATCATGTTACCATATCTTGATATTGCTCAATTCATTCCTCATCCACTCATCAAAAAATGTATTGTGCTCCTAACAGGTGACAAGTACTGTTCTAGTTATTGGAAATACAGATGTCAGCCAAGTAGGCAGTGTCCTGGCCCCCACAGAGCGTCCACCCTGGAAGGAAACTGGCATTTAAAAACATCACCAAAAATAAATTCACAGAGAGGATCTATGTTAGAAAGCATATTGCCTTGGAACTTCGTAACAGTAACCCACCATGGCAGCACAGATCACATCATGTTATATGGAAGTGAGCCTGTAAGGCCCCGGGGAGCCAGGAGCAGAGGTGAGGCTGGGCTTTTCCAGCTCCACCACCCACTACAGGGAGCATGCTGGGGCCGAGGATGCAAAATAAATAAATCTTCAGTTTCCTCATTGTAAAAAGGGGAGAATTCCTCACTCTTGGGATGGTAAGAATTAAAGCAGCTATAGAAGAAAAGTGCTTAGAACAATACCTGACACTCAGGTTTCATTTAAAAACACATGGTAGCGACCTTCAAGATGGTGGAGGAGTAAGACATGGAGATCACCTTCCTCCCCACAAATACATCTACATGTGGAACAACTCCTACAGAACACCTACTGAATGCTGGCAGAAGACCTCAGACTTCCCAAAAGGCAAGAAACTCCCCATGTACCTGGGTAGGGCAAGAGAAAAAAGAAAAAACAGAGACAAAAGAATAGGGGCGGAACCTGCACCTCTGGGAGGGAGCTGTGAAGGAGGAAAATTTCCATATACTAGGAAGACCCTTCACTGGTGGAGATGGGGCGTGGGCGGGGGAGAAACTTTGGAGCCACGAGGGGAGCACAGCAACAGGGGTGCAGAGGGCAAAGTGGACAGATTCCTGCACAGAGGGTCAGTGCCGACCAGCACTCACCAGCCTGAGAGGCTTATGTGCTCACCCGCCGGGGCGGGTGGGGTCTGGGAGCTGAGGCTCCAGCTTTGGAGGTCAGATCCCAGGGAGAGGACTGGGGTTGGTGGCATGAACACAGCCTGAGGGGGCTAGTGTGCCATGGCTAGCCAGGAAGGAGTCCAGGAAAAAGTCTGGAACTGCCTAAGAGGCAAGAGACCATTGTTTCAGGGTGTGCAAGGAGAAAGGATTAAGAGGACCGCCTAAACGAGCTCCAGAGATGGGCGCGAGCTGCAGCTATCAGCATGGACACCAGAGACGGGCATGAGACGCTAAGGCTGCAGCTGCAGCCACCAAGAAGCCTGTGTGCAAGCACAGGTCACGATCCACACCTCCCCTCCTGGGAGCCTGTGCAGCCCGCCACTGCCAGGGTCCCGTGATCCAGGGACAACTTCCCCGGGAGAACACATGATGCACCTCAGGCTGTTGCAACATCATGTCGGCCTCTGCCACCACAGGCTCATGCCTCATTCCATACCCCTCCCTCCCCCTGACCTGAGTGAGCCAGAGCTCCCGAATCAGGTGCTTCTTTAACCCTGTCCTGTCTGAGTGAAGAACAGACACCCTCAGGCAACCTACACGCAGAGGCGGTTCCAAATCCAAAGCTGAACCCCAGGAGCTGTGAGAACAAAGAAGAGAAAGGGAAATCTCTCCCAGCAGCCTCAGGAGCAGCGGATTAAATCTCGACAATGAACTTCATGTACCCTGCATCTCTGGAATACCTGAATAGACAATGAATCATTCCAAAATTGAGCTGGTGGACTTTGGGAGCAACTGTGGACTTGGGGTTTGCTTTCTGCATCTAATTTGTTTCTGGTTTTATGCTTATCTTAGTTTAGTATTTAGAGTTTATTGTCATTGGTATATTTGTTTATTGATTTGGTTGCTCTCTTCCTTTTTTTCCATATATAGATATATATATTGTTTTCCTTTTTCTCTTTTTGTGAGTGTGTATGTGTATGCTTCTTTGTGTGATTTTGTCTGTATAGCTTTGCTTTTACAATTTCTCCTAGGGTTCTGTCTGTCCGTTTTTTTTGTTTGTTTGTTTGGTTTTCTTAGTATAGATTTTAGCACTTGTTATCACTGAAAGATTGTTTTTTAGGTTTGGTTTCTCTCTTCTTTCTTTTTTATTACTTTTTACTTTTTAAATTTTTAATAATTTTTATATTTTATTTTAATAAATTAATTTTACTTATTTATTTATTTTTCTTTCTTTCTTTCTTTTCTTCTCCTTTTTCTTCTGAACTGTATGGCTGACAGGGTCTTGTTGCTCTGGCCGGGTGTCAGGCCTGTGCCTCTGAGGTGGGAGAGCTGAGTTCAGGACATTGGTCCACCAGAGACCAACTGACTCCACATAATATCAAATGGCAAAATCTCTCCCAGAGATCTCTGTCACAACACTAAGACCCAGCTCCACTCAACGACCAGCAAGCTACAGTGCTAGACACCCTATGCCAAACAACTAACAAGACTGGATTGCAACCCCACCCATAAGCAGAGAGGCTGCCAAAAAACCTTAATAAGGTCACAGACACCCCAAAAGACGCGACTGAATGTGGCCCTGCCCACCAAAAAGACAAGATCCAGCCTCATCCACCAGAACACAGGCACCAGTCCCCTCCACCAGGAAGCCTCCACAACCCACTGAGCCAAGCTTAGACACTGGGGGCAGCAACCAAAAACAATGGGAACTACGAACCTGCAGCCTGCGAAAAGGAGACCCCAAACACAGTAAGTTAAGCAAAATGTGAAGACAGAGAAACACACAGCAGATGAAGGAGCAAGGTAAAATCCTATCAGACCAAACAAATGAAGAGGAAATAGGCAGTCTACCTGAAAAAGAATTCAGAGTAATGATCGTAAAGATGATCCAAAATCTTGGAAATAGGATGGAGAAAATACAAGAAGCGTTTAACAAGGACCTAAAAGAACTAGAGGACAAACAAAAAATGATCAACAACACAATAAATGATATTAAAAATTCTCTAGAAGGAATCAATAGCAGAATAGCTGAGGCAGAAGACAGATAAGTGACCTGGAAGATAAAATAGTGGAAATAACTATATTGAGGACAGTCTCAGAGACCTCTAGGACAACATTAAACACAGCAACATTCGAATTATAGGGGTCCCAGAAGAAGAAGAGTAAAAGAAAGGGACTGAGAAAATATTTGAAGAGATTAGAGTTGAAAACTTCCCTAATATGGGAAAGGAAATAGTCAAGTCCAGGAAACACAGAGAGTCCCATACAGGATAAATCCAAGGAGAAACATGCCAAGACACATATTAATCAAACTGTCAAAAATTAAATACAAAGAAAAAATATTAAAGCAGCAAGGGAAAAGCAACAAATAACATACAAGGGAATCCCCATAAGGTTAACAGCTGATCTTTCAGCAGAAACTGCAAACCAGAAGGGAGTGGCAGGACATATTTAAAGTGATGAAAGGGAAAGCGCAACAATCAAGATTACTCTACCTGGCAAGGACCTCATTCAGATTTGATGGAGAAATTACAACCATTACAGACAAATGAAAGTTAAGAGAATTCAGCACCACCAAACCAGCTTTACAACAAATGCTAAAGGAACTTCTCTAGGCAGGAAATACAAGAGAGGGGAAAGACCTATAAAAACAAACCCAAAACAATTAAGAAAATGGTAATAGGAACATACTTATCGATAATTACCTTAAATGTATATGGATTAAATGCTCCAACCAAAAGACATAGAGTGGCTGAATGGATACCAAAACGAGACCCATATATATGCTGTCTACAAGAGACCCACTTCAGACCTAGGGACACATACAGATTGAAAGTGAGGGGATGGAAAAAGATATTCCAAGCAAATGGAAATCAAAAGAAAGCTGGAATAGCAATTTTCATATCAGACAAAATAGACTTTAAAATAAAGTCTATTATAAGAGACAAAGAAGGATACTACATAATGATCAAGGGATCTATCCAAGAAGAAGATATAACAATTGTAAATATTTATGCACCCAACATAGGAGCACCTCAATACATAAGGCAAATGCTAACAGCCATAAAAGGGGAAATCGACAGTAAGACAATCATAGTAGGGGACTTTAACACCCCACTTTCACCAATGGACAGATCATCCAAAATGAAAATAAATAAGGAAACACAAGCTTTAAATGACACATTAAATAAGAAGGACTTAATTGATATTTATAGGACATTCCATCCCAAAACAACAGAATACACTTTATTCTCAAGAGCTCATGGAACATTCTCCAGGATAGATCATGTCTTGGGTCACAAATCAAACCTTGGTAAATTTAAGAAAATTGAAATCGTATCAAGTATCTTTTCTGACCACAACGTTATGAGACTAGATATCAGTTACAGGAAAAAAACTGTAAAAGTACAAACACATGGAGCCTTAACAATACACTACTAAATAACCAATAGATCACTGAGGAAATCAAAAATAACTAGAAACAAATGACAATGAAAACACGATGACCCAAAACCTATGGGATGCAGCAAAAGCAGTTCTAAGAGGGAAGTTTATAACAAAACAATCCTACCTCAAGAAACAAGAAAAATCTCAAATGAACAACCTGACCTTGCACCTAAAGTAATTAGAGAAAGAAGAACAAAAAAACCCCAAAGTTAGCAGAAGGAAAAAATCATAAGTTCAGATCCGAAATAAATGAAAAAGAAATGAAAGAAACAGTAACAAAGATCAATAAAACTAAAAGCTGGTTTTTTGAGAAAATAAAGAAAATTGTTAAACCATTAGCCAGACTCATCAAGAAAAAAAGGGAGAAGACTCAAATCAACAGAATTAGAAATCAAAAAGGAGAAGTAACAACTGACACTGCAGAAATACAAAGCATCATAAGAGACTACTACAAGCAACTCTATGCCAATAAAATGGACAACCTGCAAGAAATGGACAAATTCTTAGAAAAGCTCAACCTTCTGAGACTGAACCAGGAAAAAATAGAAAATATAAACAGACCGATCACAGGTACTGAAATTGAGACTGTGATTGAAAATCTTCCAACAAGCAAAAGCCCAGGACCAGATGGCTTCACAGGTGAATTCTATCAAACATTTAGAGAACAGCTAACACCTATCCTTCTCAAACTCTTCCAAAATATAGCAGAGGGAGGAACATTCCCAAACTCATTCTACGAGGTCACCATCACCTTGATACGCAAACCAGACAAAGATGTCACAAAAAAAGAAAACTACAGGCCAATATTGCTGATGAACGTAGATGCAAAAATCCTCAGCAAAATAGTAGCAAACAGAATCCAACAGCACATTAAAAGGATCATACACTATGATCAAGTGGGGTTTATCCCAGGAATGCAAGGATTCTTCAGTATATGCAAATCAATCAATGTGATACACCATATTAACAAACTGAAGGAGAAAAACCATATGATCATCTCAGTAGATGCAGAAAAAGCTTTTGACAAAATTCAACATCTATTTATGATAAAAACCCTCCAAAAATTAGGCATAGAGGGGACTTACCTCAACATAATAAAGGCCATATATTACAGACCCACAGCCAACATCGTTCTCAATGGTGAAAAACTGAAGCCATTTCCACTAAGATCAGGAATAAGACAAGGTTGTCCACTCTCCACTATTATTCAACATAGTTTTGGAAGTTTTAGCCCCAGCAATCAGAGAAGAAAAGGAAATAAAAGGAATCCAAACCAGAAAAGAAGAAGTAAAACTGTCACTCTTTGCAGATGACATGGCACTATACATAGAGAATCCTAAAGATGCTACCAGAAAACTACTAGAGCTAATCAATGAATTTGGTAAAGTAGCAAGATACAAAATTAATGCACAGAAATCTCCTGCATTCCTATACACTAATGATGAAAAACCTGAAAGAGAAATTAAGGAAACACTCCCATTTATCATTGCAACAAAAAGAATAACATACCTAGGAATAAACCTACTAAGGAGACAAAAGACCTGTATGCAGAAAACTATAAGACATTGATGAAAGAAATTAAAAGTGATATAGACAGATGGAGGGATATACCATTTCTTTCATTGGAAGAATCAATATTGTGAAAATGACTCTACTACCCAAAGCAATCTACAGATTCAATGCAATCCCTATCAAACTACCAATGGCATTTTTCACAGAACTAGAACAAAAATTTTCACAATTTGTATGGAAACACAAAAGACCCCGAATAGCCAAAGCAATCTTGAGAACGAAAAATGGAGCTGGAGGAATCAGGCTCCTAGACTTCAGACTATACTACAAAGCTACAATAATCAAGACAGTATGGTACTGGCACAAAAACAGAAATATAGATCAATGGAACAGGATAGAAAGCCCAGAGATAAACCCACACACATATGGTCACCTTATCTTTGACAAAGGAGGCAAGAATATACAGTGGAGAAAAGATAGCCTCTTCAATAAGTGGTGCTGGGAAAACAGGTCAGCTACATGTAAAAGAATGAAATTAGAACACTCCCTAACACCACACACAAAAATAAACTCAAAATGGATTAGAGACCTAAATGTAAGGCCAGACACTCTAAAACTCTGAGAGGAAAACATAGGCAGAACACTCCATGACATAAATCACAGCAAGATCCTTTTTGACCCACCTCCTAGAGAAATGGAAATAAAAACAAAAATAAACAATTGGGACCTAATGAAACTTAAAAGCTTTTGCACAGCAAAGGCAAACATAAACAAGACCAAAAGACAACCCTCAGAATGGAACAAAATATTTGCAAATGAAGCAACTGACAAAGGATTAATCTCCAAAGTTTACAAGCAGCTCAATATCAAGAAAACAAACAACCCAATCCAAAAATGGGCAGAAGGGCTTCCCTGGTGGCGCAGTGGTTGAGAGTCTGCCTGCTGATGCCAGGGACACGGGTTCGTGCCCCGGTCTGGGAAGATCCCATGTGCCACAGAGTGGCTGTGCCCGTGAGCCATGGCCGCTGAGCCTGCGCGTCCGGAGCCTGTGCTCCTCAATGGGAGAGGCCACAACAGTGAGAGGCCTGCGTACTGCAAAAAAAAAAAAAAAAAAAAAACCAAAAATGGCCAGAAGACCTAAATAAACATTTCTCCAAAGAAGATATACAGATTGCCAACAAACACGAAAGGATGCTCAACATCACTAATTATTAAAGAAATGGAAATGAAAACTGCAATGAGATATCACCTCACACCAGTCAGAATGGCCATCAACAAAAAATCTACAAGCAATAAATGCTGGTGAGGGTGTGGAGAAAAGGGAACCCTCTTTCACTGTTGGTTGGAATGTAAATTGATACAGCCACTATGGAGAATAGTATGGATGTTCCTCAAAAAACTAAAAATAGAACTACCATATGACCCAGCAGTCTCACTACTGGGCATATACCCTGAGAAAATCATAATTCAAAAAGAGTCATGTACCACAATGTTCATTGCAGCACTATTTACAATAGCCAAGATGTGGAAGCAACCTACGTGCCCATCGACAGATGAATGGATAAAGAAGATGTGACACCTGTATACAATGGGATATTACTCAGCCATAAAAAAAATGAAATTGAGTTATTTGTAGTGAGGTGGATGGACCTAGAGTCTGTCATACAGAGTGAAGTAAGTCAGAAAGAGAAAAACAGATTCTGTATGGTAACACATATATATGGAATCTAAAAAAAAAAAAGGTCATGAAGAACCTAGGGGCAAGATGGGAATAAAGACACAGACCTACTAGAAAATGGACTTGAGGATATGGGGAGGGGGAAGGGTAAGCTGGGACAAAGTGAGAGAGTGGCATGGACATATATACACTACCAAACGTAAAATAGATAGCTAGTGGGAAGCAGCCGCATAGCACAGGGAGATCAGCTCTGTGCTTTGTTACCACCTAGAGGGGTGGCATAGGGAGGGTGGGAGGGAGGGAGATGCAAGAGGGAGGGGATATGGGGATATATGTATATGTATAGCTGATTCACTTTGTTATAAAGCAGAAACTGACACATCATTGTAAAGCAATTATACTCCAATAAAGATGTCAAAAAAAAAAAAGAAATGTAGAACTTGGACAGGCTTATTAAAAAAACCCAAAAAACAAAAAACCACATGGTAGCTGCTGTCAAAAAGTACCTAGAAGACGAATAACCATATAATGGTGTCCTAAAATTCCTAGGCAAAGGTCCTAGTCGCTTCCAGAAGAGAGATTGACTGTAGCAGAGTGTGCAGGAGCCTAGATGGGTTTCGAACATGAAGTAGGAGCGTGAGGTGGGACCTGGCTGTGATGACATGAGGAAGTAGCACGCCCCACACATGAAAGAGCATGGCTCGTGGTGGAGGGTAGACTGTAATTGCTTCTTATGGTTGGAATACAAGTGTCCTGGAGGAGGGGCGAGAGATGGGCTGGCTGAGCCCAGAGAGTAATCCCCTTTTCCATGGCTGTCAGGAGCTCCGGAAGGTGATGAGAGGACAGAAGAGCCGGAGAAAACCTCCCAGACCCAGGCGCAGACGCGGTGGGCCATTTGGACCTCCATCATCTGAGAGGTGAAACCCCAATCGTGTGCCAAGTTGCCTCTTCAGGCTCTGGTGTCTCCCCACAGTGGACTGTTTGCCTGTCTGGAATGAGATAATTTGTCAGACACCAGCTGCTGATCATGCTTTCCTCATGGGCACATTTATTATGATGTTACAACGCGCATGAAGAATCTTTACCATCTCTCGAGTGAAAATTATTAAACTTTTTTTTTTGGCAGAAATTTTCAAACCTTCCCTCTGCCAGAGACAGCATCGGTCGTAGACTGTGTCGAGGGAGCAGAGCGAGGGGGGGATCCTTGTCATAATGAACAAAACAGCAAGCAGAGAACCCCAGGGTGTGGGGCTGGGGAAGGAGGACCCTCTAGAGCTTTGTGAGTAGCCTGGGAGTTTGGGAGCGAGGAAGTTTGGGCTGTGCGTTTCTGAGAGAGTGCAGAGGATGCGCTGGCTGGCTGGCTGGTTTCTAGAAGTGCACCATGTCTAATTATGTACCAGGAAGCAAGAAAAGGTGTAGGTCTGTCTGTCTTTCCAGTTCAGAGGGAGAAAAAAAAGATGTGGTGTCTCGCGTCTAAGAAACGAACAGGCTGACCTTTTCAGAGCGTCTGAAAGAAAAAACCAGATGTATTCCTCAAGAGTCACTGTGACTGAAGGCTTGCATTGTACACTCACATAAAGGGGGAGCTAACCAGAAAACAGCAGCTGATGATCTGAAGCCAGGCTGTGCTATTGTCCGGCACACAAATGTTCTACAAGGACCCGGACCACCATGCGGTTCTCTGTCCACAGACTATGGAGGTTGGAGGCGGGGCTGGGGAGTAAGGGCTTTTTTCCCTGATTTTCTTTCTTCCCCTTCTGAAACCTTTTCCTTCCAATCCCTCTCCAACCACTCACATTCAACTGCTAGCAATTCTTCCCACTGACCCTCTTCGCTCTCCAAATGGGGTGTGGGTCTCTGAAGGTTTTTCTCTTTGTACCTGACAATCCCATGTTGCAGGCCGGCTCCAAGGGAGGAGGTGAGGAGGTCTCAGCTCCCTGGGGACAGTGACCGGGAACGGAACGGAGTGGCTGTGATTTATTTTCCATCGAGCAAAGTCATAGCCAGGCAAATGTGACTTGGGTGGCAGACAGGAGATTCTCCCCAGCCTCATCAAGGGCTGCTTCCCTATTGTCCTTGGAGAGGCTCGGGTGAATGCGGGTGGTGTTGGAGGGGGGAGGGGGAGGGGGAGGGGGAGGGGGAGCAAGATGAAAAAGAGGAGGCAGCTGAGGGAGGTGAAGTGAGATCCCGTGTCCATTCCAGGTCAGGTCTTTTAGGTTTGCTTCATCAGCCTTCACCATCCTCAGCTTCACTGGAAACACTGCAGCCTCCCTACAAACTGTGAAGTCCTTGAAGGGAGACGCTTGCCTTATCCTCCTTCTTGCCTTTCCATTGCCTTCACTCTTATATTGGCTCCAAGCAGGTTCCCAGTGAATGTCTACTAAATGGCATTAACTCTGTGCCCCCAGATCTTTGGATCGGGTTCATCCTTGTCATTCACAGAGTATCTCCTCCCAGCAGCAGCTCCATTGACTAACTAATGTGAAGAGGCTCCTGTCCCAGAAATTCTTTAACACTTCATTCTGCTGGAGTTTTTAATTGGGGGCGGGGCATGTCTGTAGATATTTACTAAACAACATTTATTGGCCAGCAGGCAAAAAGAAGTTCATCTAACAAAATGAAACCATAGCTCTCTGTCCTTTTAAGTGGTCTGACCACACTTTTCATAATCCGCTTGAGGCAGACTCAACAATATTCCAGAAGCAGGATCTTATTACTTCTATAGTTGAGATGAGAAATCCTACTACCTAATGGCTGGACACTGGAACACTTCGGGTCGAGCCTCAGGTGCTGTCCCTAAAGTAACAGGTTATACCCTGTTTTATATTTGCCATTGCACTTTGCACTGAAAAGAATTCTGATCATACATGTTTGTTTCTTGTCTCTTTCTCCCACTGGACTCTAAGTTCCAATGTAAAGACAGCAACAACAACGATTAATATTTATGGAGTGTTTAGTGTGTGTCAGGTACTATTTCAAAAGCTTCCCATGTATTATCTTATTCAACTTGTCGTTTTATGAAACTGTATTCCCAGTGTCAAGAAGAGTGGTGGGCACATTTGGAATTTAATAAATACTTCTCGAACCAGTAGAAGGAATGAATGCTAGACTCTTCCAAGATTGCAACAACTAACCATCAAAGCAAAGTCCTAGGGGAAAAAAAAGGTGTTATAAGGATGTGACCAAGTCAAAGGAATATCCTAATGAACCCTCGAAAGTACAGGTAAACCTTGTTTTGTGTGATAAATTTCATGGCCCCTGGATTTTTCAGGATATAATCTTATTTAAAAAGCATCAAGGAGTTAGTTATTTTAAGCCAGTTCTGTTGTGGAGTCTTTTGTTAAGCAAAGACACGTTTTGTAATGAAAATAAATCATCCCCCTCTTCGAAAATAGTAATCACTGGCAAGAACATCACAGATTAGCATTCTTCAAAGTGCTTTGCTACATATATACACATATATTTACACATAGGCTTTTAGCATCACCAGAGAACTCAGGCATCTATTCAGTGACAGTTCCTTTAAATACTAAGAAGCAAATACAATACTCCATTGAACAGATAAGGAAACTGAGGTGCAGGGCAGTGACATAATTAGTCCAGAGAAAGTCCCTTTGACAACTTCTGCCTCTGAAGGGTCGTCTCAGGCATGTTGTCATTTTGAATCTTGACCTGGGATAATTCAAACTTAGAATTAGCCTCACTGGTTAGGTTGTTTCCTGATCAGAGATGCCTGTTTCATACCCAGATTTAATAATTTATTAAAAAAAATACTTATTGAAGTCCTTTTATGTGGCTGGCATTGCTCTGGGAACTGGGAAGTCTGAAAAGAAACAAAATAGAAAAAAATTCATGCTCTCAAAGACTTTTCTGGTAACTCACTGTCCAAAATGATAGTCACTAGCCATATGTGGCTATTTGAGTTTGAATTAAATTAATACATGTTTAAAAAATCAAAAATTCAGTTCATCATTTTCACTAGCAGATTTCAAGTTCTCAAATACTTGAGTTTTAAGTCAAGTATTAGTTGCTACATACGACTAGGGGCTCAGGTATGGGAGGGCACAGTTATAGAATGCTGCAGAAAGTTCTATTAGATAGTGCCACTATCTAAGGGACAACAGACAGACAATAAACAGATATCAATACATACAGTAATGTGTCTGGTGGCGGTGAGGGCTGTGGAGCTGATTAAAGCAGCGTTAGAGGACAAACAGAGATGGGCAAGGAAGTGCTCATTTATACGGGGTAGGAAGGGAAGATCTCTGAACAAGGGCCTGAATGGAGATGACTCAGACCCCATGGGTGGCTGGGGGGTGGAACATTCCAAGAAGGGAAGTGCTTTAGTACACTGCCCAACAGGTAGGATGCTTGTGAGGCCTTTCTGGTGGGAATGGGTGCATGAGGAATGATTGGGGCTGAAATTAGAGTGGAAGGCTGGACCAGATCACACAGGGCCTCGCAAGTCATGATAGACCTCGGATCTCCTTGAGGGCTGAGTGCCAGCCATTTGGAGATTTGCCTTTACCTTCCCTTTCCTCTTTTCCTCTCAAACTTTCCCTCATTCTCTTTCTCCCTCACACCCCTGTACCTTATAACAACTCCTGTCTTTGTAAGAATAACAACCGGGAGAGTCACGCTTGGTTGACATTTTCACCTTCTGGCAGAGAGATACCGTGGGTAGTAAACAGTAGTCATCAGGGTAATCCACGCGAGTCCTAGACTTTACTATTCACCAAATCAAGGTGCTACACCATTTTTCTTCTTCTTGCATCTAACTCCTTTATTGAGCATGTACTGTGTAACCAGTGGTTTGCCCAGGAATGAGGGGATTCCCAGGACACCGCACTTTTCATGCTAAAACCAGCAAAGTCCCAGGTCAATCGTGGTCTGCTTGGGGTGGACATTGTGACTATAAAAACACAGTGCCGTATATCCACTAATATGTATAAAATGGATAACTAATAAGAACCTGCTGTATAAAAAACAAATAAAATAAAATTCAAAAACAAAACCAAAAACAGTGCCTGCCTTCGAGATGTCACAGCCTGGGAGAGAAAACAGACAATACAGAGCTCTGAGTGCTTTGATGGAAAAGAACACAGGAGCTTTGGCAAGTCGTACACTTGCAAGGCCTGAGTGCAGTGAGGGCAATGAGGGAGGACCTTGGCTTCAATTCTTTTTTTTTCCCTCTCTTTTTTTAAATTGAAGTGTAGCTGATTTACAATGTTGTGTTAATTTCTGCTGTAGAGCAAAAGGATTCAGTTATACATATATATATTCTTTTTCAAAAATTCTTTTCCATCATGGTTTATCATAGGATACTGAATATAGTTACCTGTGCTGTACAGTAGGACCTTGTTGTTTATCCATTCTATATGTAATAGCTTACATCTGCTCACCCCAACCTCCCAGTCCATCCCTCCCCCAGCCCCCTCCCCTTTGGCAACTACCAGTCTGTTCTCCATGTCCATGAGTCTGTTTCTGTTTTGTAGACAGGTTCATTTGTGTCATATTTTAGATTCCACATATAAGTGATACCATATGTTATTTGTCTTTCTCTTTCTGACTTACTTCACTTAGTATGATAATCTCTAGTTGCATCCATGTTACTACAAATAGCATTATCTCATTCTTTTTTATGGCTGAGTAGTATTCCATTGTATATATGTACCACATCTTCTTTATCCATTCATCTGCTATTGGACAGTTATGTTGTTTCCATATCTTGGCTATTGTGAATAGTGCTGCTATGAACATAGGGGTGCATGTATCTTTTTGAATTATAGTTTTGTCTAGATATATTTGGCTTTAATTCTTGAAGCTGACTAAAGATGTCTACCTTGCTGCCTCAACTCCCATGTCTTTCTGGGCTCTCTGGAGGGACTTCATTAACAGGTAGACTGATGTGCACCCACGTGGCCGACTGTTTTCCACTGTGCCTTCCCCACCGGAAGACCAGATCACCACCTGACCTCAGAGATGCCACCAGCTCCCAGTTGCTCCATTCCTATTGCTTTGTTTGATTAGGAAGTCCTAGAAGGGGAAGGAGTGACTACATATGTGTCCACGGGGGTATCAATATTTGGGCAAAAAAGGCTGTTGATCACATCTGTCATTCTTTGCTGGCATCAAGAGAACTCGAGGGCATCTTCAAGAATGTATGTTCATCTAAATACGTGGGACAGAGGCGTCAGGCGGAAGGGCTTTTCCGAGGCATGCTGCATCTTGCTCGGTGAGTGCGCATTTCTCAATTCTTTCTCTGAAGCAGACGTTAAAACCTGCAGCACAGTCATTTAGAATTTCAAAGGTTTATTCTTCAGGGGGTGGGCCACAAAAGACACCACCATTATTCACATAATGCTGGGATGGTGGGGAACAGCCACACACCATTAACGAAGCCTGTGCAGCAAACCTTTATGGAGAAAGGCAAGAGCTATTCTGCCAGGATAAAGAAGATGCCTCATTACAGTGGCTTTAAGAAAAGATTATTATCATTATTGCTTTTTAAAATGCGCTCCTGCATCCTACCTAGGTTGGGAGAGCTTAAGAGGAGAAAAGCCAATTTTTAAAAGTAGTTCATAGATCACTAAAAAGTCACAAAACACTCAACATTCAGTACACATCTCCCCCCACCCCCAACCCCATTCTCCTCTCAGAGTTGAGGATGTCAATCTGCTTTTAGAAAAAAATCCAACACCCCCATCAAGAGACCCTTCCTTTCTTCAGACAGACACCTCTCAGTACTGCTCTGCCTGGTTTTAAATGGTGCCAGAATCCTAGCCAATGGTTCTAAGGACCAAACAAGATGGAGCTTCTCACACAGAAAGCTGCTGGTCCTTCAACATTATCTTGCTTGGCTTCACCTGTCATCTCCCTTTCCTTTGTTTTGGAATCACAGGAGGCGAACGCCACAGATCTGAGTTGGAAAACCAGGAGCCCAGGCTGCAGAACAGCCAGCAGACAACATTGTCTCTGAACTGCTATTGTTTCTATTTTAGGAGCACATTGAGTGATTAGCTTGGGTAACAGTAACATCGCATTACCTTGCACAGGCTGGAAATGTCTTTCAATAAGGAGGCAACACGGAGGCCATGTGATACAATCCCGTAGACAGAGCCAAGTGGAATACATCAAAGAGAGCCTTGATGCAGATGTTTCATGCAGAAGAAAATTAGGTCAGAGACCACTTCAATTTCAGCTTCTGCCAGCCTCGTTTGAGAGCTTCCAGTGAATTCGTAATGAATAGCTTCTAGGGCACTTTTCTCTCACTCAGTCACAGGCTGCCACAGCCAGATGAGCGTTCCATGTGGAATCTTCTCTCATTATTTAAAACTGCTACTTTGTGTTCTGAAATTCCAGAACCCTTCCAATGCACCACCACTCTGGCCTGAAACAAAAAGACTTGGAAAAGACAGACAATAATCTGCATCATATCCTCTCTCTCTCTCTCCTATGCATCATACACATACATGTTTTTTTAATACATCCCAAGCCCCTTTTTCATCTGTCTGTGCAGGTACATAAACCTTTGCTGAGGAATATTGGCGATGTCAGGCTTTTTTAAATCTTACTCAACTTTGAAGAAGCTGAGTGGCCTATAGATGACCAAAATGCTTTGTCGGCTTCTTGCAGGGAGCGTGCATGCGTGAGTGAGTGCGGCATGCATGTATAAAAAAAAAAAAAGCTTTTCTCTGAAAAGAGCACAGAAGGGCAGTGTGACCTCCATGAAAGTGAATGATGCATCTTTTCCCTGCCCACCCTCAGCCCCGTCGCACATGTTATTTATTATATTGGAGGGTGAGTTTCTAGAGCACCCTGGGATCTTCCTGTTTCAGATGCTTTTTCTGCCTACCCTTTGCAGGGTTCACACTGACAAATCCTTGCTGATTGGACTGGGGGTGTGTGGAGGGATGACTTCAATTCATGGCAGGAGAAGAATCATTAGATTCTGAATGCATTTAGAAGAGGGGCAGAGAGACAGACACGGAGGATCACAGAGGCTGCTCAAAGCTGGTGATGCTCCCATTTCCCATGGGAAAGGAAAGGAAGTGGCGGCCACAGCTCCAGCTCCCCATGACACAATTGCTTTGTCTTTGCAACCTCCAAAGCACCAGGGCATTCATTCAGGGTTGTTCTCAATTCTAGGGTTTGCACAGCGGTGGCAGAAAGCCTCGGAAAAGCCCTCAAAGGTCTGCTTCTGCTCCAGTCAAGGATGGAAAGGCACCAGGAAGATGTTGCCTCTCTGGTCGTGTCATTTAAAATGCTTTCTCTGCCTTAAAAAGACACTAGTCTTTCTGCCATGCTTCCCCAACTTGGTCTCCTCCCTGCCAGCGCTGTCCTGTGATCTCTTTCTTTCGATTTCACAGAGATGCACACACGCACACGCACACGCACGAGCGCTCACGTGGATACATGCTTACACTCAAACTCAGTTAAAATTTCTGAGGAGGACAGAAGTGCAGCGGAGGCAGTTACAGTGAAATAAAAAGATGACCTGATGGAAAAGGAGAACTAGTTTAAGCTCCACCTATGTGTGAACTTGGACCAGCAGCTCTCTCCTCTGGGCTCAGGGTCCATATCCGGAAAATGTGGGTACCAATCCCTACATCCCTCACAGCTTTGATGCTGACTCAGTAAATGATCTTTCTCATGTGTTATAAGCAATAGACATCATGTGGAAATGTTTGGCTGTGGTTGTAGCCCCAGATCTACCTACTGAGATGCTAACAAAGACCTATGATGCTCATAGACTAGCAGCAAGGAATATGGGCTTGGTCATGCAGCAGTGAGACAGCGTGATTCCTTCCAGACACACTGCAATGGGGCAGCTCAACACAGCAGAAATAACATTGCCTTTGGAATCAGCTAGACTTGAGTTTGAATTTCGGCTCTGTCACTTCCTGGCTGTGTGACCGCAGGCGAGTCACTTAGGTTCTCTGATCCTGAGTTTCTTCCACAGTAATACTGGGGTGATACTCACTATGAAAGGTTGTTACAAGATTAACTGAAATATATGAAATATATGTGCCTGATACATGGTAGGTACTCAGCAAATATTAGTGTTATTTTTATTATTGCTATTAAAATTAATAATGGAGACATTCATGCATATATGCAGAAATGGCACGTATGACTTAATGTAGTCAAAAATTAACACTTTATTTGAATTGATTTTCCTTGCTCCGTGTGGAGAATCTAGACACATGTATAGACACGCACAACATACCACATGTGTGCACGCATGAATACACACATGAAATGCAGTTTATAAAGGCAGTAGCAACCATTAGTTATTTCAAATGCTTATTAGAGATTTTGGCAAATAAGTGCTCAGTAAGTGCTAATTACATTTATTTTTATTTACAACAATATCTTTTGGTGTGAGTTCCCAACTTATCATGTACCCCTTGCCCATTCTCTTCTCTGAAAAGGCCTCTTCTTAAGAGGCAACTTGGTGCAGAGAAAATCTGTGTAAGTAGGAGTCAGGAGCCATCAATATGATGCTGAGTTCTTGATCACAAAACCGTAGCACTTCAGAGCTTGGCAGGTGAGAAACTGAAACACAAAGAGATTACGTGACTTGACCAAGGTCATAGAGGAACCTCAGTTCTCATGGAGTCCTCCCCTATGTCCTTCAGCATCATAAGGTTCAACGGAGGCCCTGAGCCTGAAAATGCTTGGCAGCAGTCAGGTGCTTTCCACCTGCCAGTGCCCCCTTCCCCAGCACCTGCCAGCCTTCCTACCGCAGCCCTGGCAGAAGGCCATCGTCACTGCAGTGACTGCAGAGCTGTCTGCCACCAGTGGCACCACTGTCCAACAGAGCACTGCCTGCCCAGAACTGGATTTTGTCCCTGTCAAGTTATGGGCCATGGAAGACAGCACAGCCTTGAGAAGGATGTCCGTGGCCCAGCACGCTGAGCAGCCTGGGCCAGTACCAAGACTGAGAGTCAAATATTGGTCTGCCAGGCTCTGGCTCTGTGTGCTGGTGTGTGACCATGGGCATCTCCAGAAGCTAGAGAGGCCAAATCAGGGGAAGAGAAACATCCATTTGTTCTGTTCTACACCTATTCATTCGCTCACTTGCTTACTCATTTTCCCATTCATTCATTTAGTTATTCTTTGTTGAAACAAGGCTTCTATGATTTCACTATTTAGTGAAAGAGATTACATGGATAGAGATACAAACCAATTACAATACAATATGGCGAGTGTTATAATAGCGAAATACCGTGGCCGCACAGGAGAGGGAGGCGTTCAGTTTTCCTGCTTTACAAACACTAGTGGAAGTAGAGATTGTGTAATAATCAGGGTTGGATCCTAGAAATAAAACAGCTGATAAATAAATGTCTATATACACACATTTCTACAGACATACACACATATGCATTATACATATGCCTATATTCGTAGAGATTTGGCCTTATACGATTGTGGGAGTTGGTTTAACAGTCTATACATGGCTGTTGTCTGTACCAGGGTTTGGGAAACTTTTTCTGCCAGATAGTAAATACTTTAAGCTTTGCAAGATATATGGTCTCTGTAGCAACTACTCAGCTCTGCCAGTGAAACACAGAAGTAGCCCTTAACAATTCATAAACAAACAGGCATAGCTATGTTCCAATAAAACTTTACATGCATAAACAAGACAGGGGCCGGATTTGTCCTGTGGGCCATAGTTTGCCAACCCCTGGTCTTTGAGACTGGGTATGGAGGCCAGAGTCAGTAGGATGGCCACTGGGGAAGGAAGATGGATGTGAAGGGGAGGAGAGCAGTGCAAACTGGAGCCCATTGACCTGGGACTTGTGTCAGTCTCTCATTGCCTTCAAGTCTTCAGCTTCAGTGATGTATGTGTCTTGCAGGAGAAGTGGTGCCTTTCATCCTGGAGCTAAACCTACACGTGACCCAGGAATTGGAAAAACTGATAGAAGGTTCATTGGGAACTGGAGTTGCTGCTGGTTTGGCTGCTGCCCCATGACAACAAGGTAAGTCAGCAGATAAATAACAATAGTGCCTGGTGCTCTTAAGTTGGTTGACCTTCTGAGTGTAAAATGCATATAGCTTCTGCTTCAATTCAACCGTCCAAAACTCATGCAAAATGACACTTAGGACCCACTCTAACTTGGAACAATGTAGGGAAGGAAATTCCGCCACATCATTCTTGTCTAGCTAAGTGATTCAATCAAGTCCACACAGATGAGAACATTTCAGAAGAGTTAACACTGAAAGCGGATGTTAAGCATGGGTGAGGATTTTCCAGGCAGAGGGCGTCTGTAGAATCCTCAGACAGTGTGTTTTGTGAGTGATCCGTTTTAAAGTGACCCCAACACAGAGCTCAAAAGGAAAAAGAAACAACCTGGTTTTTGCCTGCTAAACATTTGAAAAATTTATTTTCCTAATTTTTCACTGATTAACCATTTCCATCAGAATCCAGATGTGAGCAGTAAATGCTCACAGACTTGACTCAAGTCCCCACCCCCAGCTCCCGCATCCCTTGCAGAATGAGGATCAGTCTGCCTGGCCATCCCCAGCAGGCAAACCCACTCCTGGGACAAGCTGGCTGATCTGTCCATGTAGCTCTGGGCATCTAATGAGAATATTCACATTTAGCGATGGTTTAGCAGACAATTCCCATAAAGCTCTATTTCGAGTCACAGCACTGAATGTTTCCCCCTTTTTTAGTAACTTGTTCTTTCTTCCTGTGTTTTGTCTTCATTAATGCTGTCAGATTTTACTAGATGTTCTGGAACCAAGAGTTATATTTAATGCCTTATTCTTTCCAGTTCTTTCACTATATTGACATTACCTCCACAATACTTCTGGTCACCATCCACTCATCCATTCTCTACCCATATGTCCATCCTTCCATCTGACTTTGCATTTATTTGTCCATCCATTCATCTCCTTTTCTTTTTGGGTTACCATCCCATTTCAGTCTTCTATCATCTTTTGCTTACATGATTATAAGATCCAGTATATTTATTTTACTGAAAGGCTGAGTGAATGAATAGGATGTAGAGCAACACAGGCTTAGATTTGAATTTGTGTCTGTCCTTTACTAACTGTACAACCTTAAGCACATAATTGAAACTAAGTCTTACTATTCATGTCTCAGGGTTGTTGTAAGCATTGAGATAAGGTGTATGTAGTAGATGATAGAATACCAGGCACATACGAGGTACACAGTAAGTATTATTTTACCCCCTTCTCCCTATTTCTGCCACTACCTTCTACCTTTTTTCAGATATCTTCTTCATAAATGCAACCAATTGTTACCTAACATCCCAGCCTTTGCTGAAGCCATACTGCTTTCTAAAACTGTATCCTCAATTCCTCACTTACTATTGAGATTCACCACTATTTGTCTCTGGGTCTTTGATCATGGAAACTCTTCTCATCAAATTATCCATTGTCTTATTTTTTTCTTTGTAAGAAATTTATCTGATTTCTTGGATCTACCCATTCCCCAGATAGAATGCTACCTCTTCCCATAACCCTTCCAGAATCCCCCAAATTTAAACTTTTGCTTCCCCTGCATTATTATAAGACTTTATTTGATGGGAAGGGGAAAGGGAACTGCGTTTTTGAGCACTCTGTTGAGTGTTGATACTTGCATCATATATTTTTTTACAACCTTATAAAGTAGTTATTATCTTCATTTTTCAGCAGAACTTTCCCAAGGTCATTCAGCTGGTGAGGACCAGAGCAAAAATTCCAACCCACATCTATCTGATTCCAGATGTCCTTTTCATTTCCCTCTGCCTTGCCTTCCACTTTCTACACAATAATAGTGATAATTACATTTTGACATCTATGAAATATTAAAAAATAAAAAACATGATTGGTTCCATTAATGAATTATATTAAAGGATAGGGATAGTATTTTATTTTTTCTTATATCACCTTAAGTGTTCTGGTTTAACAATTTAAACATACCATTAAGGATGTGGTAAATGTTCAATTAAGTAACCTTCAATGAGCATATAGAACTTTCACTAGAATTCTTACTCTTGGGAGGTTTTTCCGCAATTTCAAATGTGGTAAATGACCAAAAATCCTTCAGCCATCATATTCTCAGGGTATGGTCAATTTCAGCTTTCTTTATTTTTAGTAAGGATGTCTAAAACAAAGAGAACATTATTATTATTTTTATTTGGTTAAGTTCTTATCACAATGGGCTATTTTGTGAAAATCCTTGGGCGATCCCTGCAGCCAGCAGGCAGCCAGCCCACTTGTTTATCTCTCCATGGCGTTAGTAACCCTGTAAAAGTTAAATTTGTTTTATTTATAGGTTGGAAGAGACTTCACCCATGAGGAGTGCTGCATAAATAGACTTTCGCCATCATTCTCCAAAGAGGTTGGGAAGGAACCACTCATGAGGAAAGCCTGGAGGGGACAAATTGTCAGAATGAAGTATGGTCCTTTGTTCAGAATCAGAAGAGTTACCCACTCGAATCATAAAATACCAGATGAAGCTCACTTCACTAAACATGGGTGAGCAAATGGAAAGAAGAAAGACATGGTGACAGTGAAAATGCCCAAGATGTAGTCCCTCCAGCTTAAATGAAGGCAAGTTCATTTGGGATCCCAGAGGTTATACTTTTGCCAAAGCATGCTTTGAGTTAGCACAGAAAAGAGTTAGAGCTTTATTCTTTCTTTCTTTTTTTTTAATAGAATGAGATTGATTGGGCAATGTAGAATAACCTGCCTGTGTTTATGTCTAGTTATTTGTCCTTGAGTGTAAGAAGAGCAACTCAAAGTTATTTAATTAGGGGACTGCAAAGACCAACCCATCATTAAATATATTATGAATTGAATCAACATCAGTTAAATAATCATGTTATATCTTAAGTCTGCCAACTCTTTGGAGAGGAATGAGATAGTTATGCTCTTTGATAAACCCCCAAAGTCTGTGCTGTCCTCATAAAAGGAGATGCTGCTGACTCACCATGAGCTTTGAGATCTTTTCCAAGAGAAAGAATGGGTTTTTGCTGCACAGTCCACATGAGCTTGCCTGGTGCCCCTGCTGATTAATGGCATTTATTCCCCAGAGAGCTGCCTGAGGCTGAAGGCAGAGAGATGACATTGAGACAGAGCTAACCTAACTGGCTCTTAGGGACCAATCTCACGCCTGACTCTTCACTACAGTGTCCTAAGCATTTCAGTTAACTGGGTGTGTCTCCCCTTCCAAATAAGTCTCAGCCAGTCCATAAAGGGGAAGATGGCATTCTCAGATATCAGGTTTCAGGCACTGTACCTTTAGGATGCGTGGAGGTTTGCTTTCAAAGCTGGGTGTGGGACCTTCTAAAGAGAAGCCCTGCATGGTCATAAACTATTCATGTAACTTATCATGTTTCTAGTACTAGCTACTTTCTAGTTCCCTTCCCTTGTCTCATCACCACCTGTCTCATCTTGACAACTCTGATCTCAGATCTGCCTTCCATTTATTTTTATTGTATTCACCCTCTCATCCTGGAAATGACACCCAGTCTTGTCGATTTGATACCTGACCTTGACTTACCCTGACTCCACTTTCCCTACTTGTACTGGAGGTGGGTGTTGGCATCAGACACATTTGTCAGTATCTCTTCTTGATTCCATCCCCTGCCCCATTTTTGGCTTTGCTCTTTTTATGAAAACACCGGTAACTCCCAGACATCCCACTCCATGGTGCAAAGCCAAAGGCAGGACAGGGGACCGAAAAGGCTCCCACAGATGAAGTCTGAAGTGTTGCACGCCTGAGGGAACATACTCCATCATCCTTGCACCCAAGCCACAAAAGGGGTAGTGCAGTTTCATATATCCAGAGAACTCTTAACTAAAGAGGTAGTTGCACCCATTTCAGACTGTACCTCAATGTGTCTGTGTCTTGAGAAAAACCAACTATGTCATTGTGCATCACCCAATGTGATACAATAGAATATCAAGTGTTTTGGAGTCAGGCAGACTTGGGTTTGAATCCCGATTCTACTCTTTGCTCACTGTGTCCTCTCAATTAAGCATCTTAACTTCTCCAAGCCTCAGTGTTTTCATCTATAAAATGAGAATACCTACTTTATACTGTCATTGTGAGAAATTAAAGAGGTAGTGTACATAAAATACAGAATGTTGCATATGGTGTTTAATAAGTAGGGTTTATTATTTTTTTTTATTATAGCCATGATAAGGTCCTAATGCCTAAATTCTGGCAAGAATGGAGAAATTCTTAAATATTCAGGCAGCTCATTTACTGATAGATGGGCCACAGGTTTCTTCAGGCACTAGGCTGGTTGTTCAGTGTTGTAAGTCACCAGCTGGCTTCCTGCCTGAACTTTTAATCTTGTCCCCATCTCAATTTAAAGAGGGTGAGAAAGCAGAGACATCAATCGTTTCCTTGTCAAGGACAACAGCCCCTTCCTTCTTCCTTAGTTCTCTCCTGGGGCCCCATCCACCCAGTGCCAAGGGAGGGCGCTGCCGCTGAATACAAATCACCACGTGGTGGGGAGGCTTTGTGCCTCCATGGGAGCCTGGAGCAACTTCACTGTCTCTGTGTAAGGCTGTGATGAGTCCCATCCAGTCCTCCCACTCCTGGGGTTAAGCACCCCACCGTGTTCCACAGTCTCCCTGGGTAGTGATGTAACCACAAGCATGGCAGTTACCCAAGGTACTGGGACACAGACTTTATTGATTTGTTCTTCTAATGCATTAGGAGGAAACAGGAAACCTCAGGAAGGTCACAAACGACAATTGTGCATTGACTGGCACAGACATTGACTTCATTCAGGAAAGAACAACTCAAGTGGCCTTGCTATCAGAGAGGAAAGGAGACCATAGATGCATGACTCAAAAATGAAGACGATAAGCATGGGCTGGATCCAAAGGAATCAGAAAGAACTGAAGCATGTAATGCTCAAGCTCCAACTTGAGGGAAAGTCTTTGTTCATTGACTGGCAAGGCCAGATTCTCAATCAATGTTGCTTAACAGTGGGATGAAGAAATAAACCAGGCAAGAGTGATCCCCTTAGGTCTTTGCCCTATTAAGTCCCTAAGCAGCTCTCTAGTGTTCTGCTACTTGATCCTGTGGTTACATGTCCTTCCATCCCACCTTCATGATCTTGAAAGCTGAGCACTTCAGACAGCTTCCCATGCATCCTCGCTCTTCTCCCTAGCTTGCTCCCCTCCATGATCCACCTTGGAATCATTAATCATTAAAAACTCACAGCATGATTGAAATCACCCTAGACTTTCTGCACCCTCTTTCTTTTCCAGACCTGTGTTCTGAACGTTTGGGGTCTGTCTCCCGTATGTCTAGGCCAGCCTTGTCTTCCCTGATGATTGGAAGAGTTGAAATCTTCCTCTGAGGGTTCTGATTATTTCAATGTTATCAACAAATTCTTGTTTGCTGGTAAGAAATTATTCCAAAATGTCAACTCCCCATGTTAGTCCTTTATCTTCTAAGAAATGAAACCTTCTACAAAATCAAGCCTTTCCAGATGTTCGGACTTTAATCATTTCAGGAGATTCTGGATAGGATGCTAAGGTCCCTTCTAATCCCATGAGTTTAGATAACTAAAGCCAAATCATTGGTCCAAGACTCGATGGAATATTTACATTTTTCTAGAAACATTTCCATATTGATTACTAGAAATGGAAAAGTGACAGAGTACCAAGGAGAGATGGGCCTTCAGAATGTACTTTTGTTTAGGTTTTTGTGGGCTCTGTATTGACATTTAGTCTCTAATCCTGATTTGAGCAGCCGTATGAAATACCATCTTGGCATTGGGAGAAGCAACAGAGAAGTGGTATCTCTAACAAAAAACATTACGCTAGAGTTTACTCATAATCAGTGTGGAGACTGAGTAAGGACAGCCCAAGGCTTCTGTGGAGGTCAGATTCTAGCAAAGGGATATTGCTTGTCCCAACTCTGCCAGTCACTCTCTCTGTATCTTAGGTACAAGACATAAATTTTGTGGGCCACAGTAGACTCATGTTTCAAAGGGATTTCTAATAAATTAATTTGGAGTTGCTTTGAAGATTAAATGAGACAGTGGATTGTAAATAGCTTAGCACATAGTAAATGTTCAATAAACATGTGTTTTTTCCCTAAGGGTCCATAAGCTGTCTAGTCAGTGGAATGTAGTTTCACTCTTAGGATTAAACAGCTAATATTTATTAACCACTAACTATATGCAAGGTAATGTGACAAGCAATTTGAAAGTAATATTTTATTTACCTAGATACAAGTTTTATACTTATTTTTCAAATACGAAAGTCAGGCTCAGAGGGATTAAATGACTTTCCTTACATTATACAGCTAATCACTAATAAACCAAGATTCACATCTTAAACTTTCTCAGTCCAGAACCCATTCTCTCAATCACTTTGTTGTAAGGACATTTTAGAATGAGAAATCAGTGGTATGACTTTAATAAGCTAAAAAAGAAAAAAAAAATCCAGTGAACTGTAGAGTCCCTGGGGAAATAGAGGCTGGAGAGTAGAGGTGGAAAAGCACTAAAATAATAGATTCCAGTATCGATCTAGTGAGCTGGGCTAAGGAGAAGGAAATTAGTAGGATTTGTAAAGTTGTTATTAGTATTTGCCAAAGATGTTTGCCATCTCCCATGTTCTTCTTGGAAATGTTGCCTTTTGAATATATTTCTGGCAAACAAGATCACAAAAAAAAAAAACCCCATTCTTCTTTCCTTCTTACTCAATCTTTTCAGCATTGGGTGCCATATTAGGTACTGAGAGTACAGAGATATGGAAAATGGGGCAAGATTTTCTTTTTTTAACATCTTTATTGGAGTAAAATTGCTTTATAATATTGTGTTAGGTTCTGCTGTATAACAAAGTGAATCAGCTATATGGATACATATATCCCCATATCCCCTCCCTCTTGCATCTCCCTCCCAACCTCCCTATCCCACCCCTCTAGGTGGTCACAAAAAACCGAACTCAACTCCCTGTGTGATACAGCTGCTTCCCACTAGCTATCTATTTTACATTTGATAGTGTATGTATGTCAATGCTACTCTCTCACTTCGTCCCAGTTTACCCTTCCTCCTCCCCATGTCCTCAAGTCCATTCTCTACGTATGCATCTTTATTCCTGTCCTGCCTAGGTTGATCAGAACCTTTTTTTTTCATATATATGTGTTAGGATATTTCTGACTTACTTCACTCTGTATGACAGACTCTAGGTCCATCCGCCTCACTACAAATAACTCAGTTTCGTTTCTTTTTATGACTGAGTAATATTCCTTTGTATATATGTGCCACACCTTCTTTATCCATTCATCTGTTGATGGACACTTAGGTTGCTTCAATGTCCTGGCTATTGTAAATAGTGCTGCAATGAACACTGTGGTACATGACTCTTTTTGAATTATGGTTTTATCAGAGTATATGCCCAGTAGTGGGATTGCTGGGTCATATGTTAGTTCTATTTTTAGTTTTTGAGGAACCTCCATACTGTTCTCCATAATGGCTGTATCAATTTACATTCCCACCAACAGTGCAAGAGAGTTCCCTTTTCTCCACACCGTCTTCAGCATTTATTGTTTCTAGATTTTTTTGATGATGGCCATTCTGACTGGTGTGAGGTGATACCTCACTGTAGTTTTGATTTGCATTTCTCTAATGATTAGTGATGTTGAGCATCCTTTCATGTGTTTGTTGGCAATCTGTATATCTTCTTTGGAGAAATGTCTATTTAGGTCTTCTGCCCATTTTTGGATTGGGTTGTTTGCTTTTTTGATATTGGGCTGCATGTGCTGCTGCTTGTATATTTTGGAGACTAATCCTTCGTCAGCTGCTTCGTTTGCAAATATTTTCTCCCATTTTGAGGGTTGTCTTTTCATCTTGTGTATAGTTTGCTTTGCTGTGCAAAAGCTTTTAAATTTCATTAGGTCCCAATTGTTTATTTTTATTTCCATTTCTCTAGGAGGTGAGTCAAAAAGGATCTAGCTGTGATTTATGTCAAAGAGTGTTCTGCCTGTGTTTTCGTCTAAGAGTTTTATAAAGTGTCTGGCCTTACATTTAGGTCTTTAATCCATTTTGAGTTTGTATGATGTTAGCAAGTGTTCTAATTTCATTCTTTTACAGGTAGCTGACCTGTTTTCCCAGCACCACTTATTGAAGAGGCTGTCTGTTCTCCATTGTATATTCTTGCCTCCTTTATCAAAGATAAGGTGACCATATGTGTGTGGGTTTATTATCTCTGGGCTTTCTATCCTGTTCCATTGATCTATATTTCTGTTTTTCTGCCAGTACCATACTGTCTTGATTACTGTAGCTTTGTAGTATAGTCTGAAGTCAGGGAGCCTGATTCCTCCAGCTCTGTTTTTCCTTCTCAAGATTGTTTGGCTATGCGGGGTCTTTTGTTTTTCCATACAAATTGTGAAAATTTTTGTTCTAGTTCTGTGAAAAATGCCATTGGTAGTTTGATAGAGATTTCATTGAATCTGTAGATTGCTTTGGGTAGTAGAGTCATATTCACATTGTTGATTCTTCAAATCCGAGAACATGATATATCTCTCCATCTGTTTGTATCATCTTTAATTTCTTTATCAGTGTCTTATAGTTTTCTGCATACAGGTCTTTTGTCTCCTTAGGTAGGTTTAATCCTAGGTATTTTATTCTTTTTTTGCAATGGTAAATGGAAGTGTTTCCTTGATTTATCTTTCAGATTTTTCATCATTAGTGTATAGGAAAGCAAGAGATTTCTGTGCATCAATTTTGTATCCTGCTACTTCCAAATTCACTGATTAGCTCCAGTAGTTTTCTGGTAGCATCTTTAGGATTATCTATGTATAGTATCATGTCATCTACAAACAGTGACAGATTTACTTCTTTTCTGATTTGTATGCCTTTTATTTCTTTTTCTTCTCTGCTGTGGCTAACACTTCCAGAACTATGTTGAATAACAGTGGTGAGAGTGGGCATCCTTGTCTTGTTCCTGATTTTAGAGGAAATGCTTTCAGTTTTTCACCATTGAGAACAATGTTGGCTGTGGGTTTGTCATATACGGCCTTTATTATGTTGAGGTAAGTTCCCTCTATCCCTACTTTCTGGAGAGGTTTTATCATAAATCGCTATTGAAATTTGTCAAAAGCTTTCTCTGCTTCTATTGAGATTATCATATTTTTTTTTTTTTTTTTTTTTTTGTTTGCGGTATGTGGGCCTCTCACTGTTGTGGCCTCTCCCGTTGTGGAGCACAGGCTCCGGATGTGCAGGCTCAGTGGCCATGGCTCACAGGCCTAGCCACTCTGCAACATGTGGGATCTTCCCAGACCAGGGCACAAACCCATGTCACCTGCATCGGCAGGCGGACTCTCAACCACTGCGCCACCAGGGAAGCCCTATCGTATGGTTTTTATACTTCAGTTTGTTAGTATGGTTTATCACATTGATTGATTTGTGTATATTGAAGAATCCTTGCATTCCTGGGATAAACCCCACTTGATCGTGGTGTATGATCCTTTTAATGTGCTGTTGGATTCTGTGTGCTAGTATTTTGTGGATGATTTTTGCATCTATGTTCATCAGTGATATTGGCCTGTAATTTTCTTTCTTTGTGACATCTTTGTCTGGTTTTGGTATCGGTAATGGTGGCCTCGTAGAATGAGTTTGGGAGTGTTCCTCCCTCTGCTACATTTCAGAAGAGTTTGAGAAGGTTAGGTGTTAGCTCTTCTCTAAATGTTTGATAGAATTCGCCTGTGCAGCCATCTGGTCCTGGGCTTTTGTTTGTTGGAAGATTTTTAATCCCAGTTTCAATTTCAGTGGTTGTGATTGGTCTGTTCATATTTTCTATTTCTTCCTGGTTCAGTCTCGGAAGGTTGTGCTTTTCTAGGAATTTGCCCATTTCTTCCAGCTTGTCCACTTTATTGGTATATAGTTGCTTGTAGTAATCCCTCATGATTCTTTTTATTTCTGCAGTGTCAGTTGTTACTTCTCCTTTTTCATTCCTAATTCTGTTGATTTGAGTCTTCTCCCTTTCTTTCTTGATGAGTCTAATGGTTTTTCAATTTTGTTTATCTTCTCAAAGAACCAGATTTTAGTTTTATTGATCTTTGCTACTGTTTCCTTCATTTCTTTTTCATTTATTTCGAATCTGATCTTTATGATTTCTTTCCTTCTGCTAATTTTGAGGGTTTTTTTGTTCTTCTTTCTCTAATTGCTTTAGGTGTAAGGTTAGGTTGTTTATTTGAGATTTTTCTTGTTTCTTGAGGTAGGATTGTTTCGCTAGAAACTTCCGTCTTAGAACTGCTTTTGCTGCATCCCATAGGTTTTGGGTCATCGTGTTTTCATTGTCATTTGTTTCTAGTTATTTTTTTATTTCCTCAGTGATCTCTTGGTTATTTAGCAGTGTATTGTTAAGGCTCCATGTGTTTGTATTTTATACAGTTTTTTTTCCTGTAATTGATATCTAGTCTCATAGCATTGTGGTTGGAAAAGATACTTGATATGATTTCAGTTTTCTTAAATTTCCAAGGCTTGATTTGTGACCCAAGACATGATCTATCCTGGAGAATGTTCCATGAGCACTTGAGAATAAAGTGTATTCTGTTGTTTTGGATGGAATGTCCTGTAAATATCAATTAAGTCCTTCTTGTTTAATGTGTCATTTAAAGCTTGTGTTTCCTTATTTATTTTCATTTTGGATGATCTGTCCATTGGTCAAAGTGGGGTGTTAAAGTCCCCTACTATGATTGTGTTACTGTCGATTTCCCCTTTTATGGCTGTTAGCATTTGCCTTATGTATTGAGGTGCTCCTATGTCGGGTGCATAAATATTTACAATTGTTATATCTTCTTCTTGGATAGATCCCTTGATCATTATGTAGTATCCTTCTTTGTCTCTTGTAATAGACTTTATTTTAAAGTCTATTTTGTCTGATATGAAAATTGCTATTCCAGCTTTCTTTTGATTTCCATTTGCTTGGAATATCTTTTTCCATCCCCTCACTTTCAATCTGTATGTGTCCCTAGGTCTGAAGTGGGTCTCTTGTAGACAGCATATATACGGGTCTTGTTTTGGTATCCATTCAGCCAGTCTATGTCTTTTGGTTGGAGCATTTAATCCATTTACATTTAAGGTAATTATTGATAAGTATGTTCCTATTACCATTTTCTTAACTGTTTTGGGTTTGTTTTTATAGGTCTTTTCCTTCTGTTGTGTTTCCTGCCTAGAGAAGTTCCTTTAGCATTTGTTGTAAAGCTGGTTTGGTGGTGTTGAATTCTCTTAAATTTTGTTTTTCTGTAAAGGTTTTAATTTCTCTGTTGAATCTGAATGAGATCCCTGCTGGATAGGGTAATCTTGGTTGTAGGTTTTTCCCTTTCATCACTTTAAATATGTCCTGCCACTCCCTTCTGGCTTGCAGAGTTTCTGCTGAAAGATCAACTGTTAACCTTATGGGGATTCCCTTGTATGTTATTTGTTGCTTTTCCTTTGCTGCTTTTAATATTTTTTCTTTGTATTTAATTTTTGATTGTTTGATTAATATGTGTCTTGGCATGTTTCTCCTTGGATTTATCCTGTATGGGATTCTCTGCGCTTCCTGGACTTGATTGACTAGTTCCTTTCCCATGTTAGGGAAGTTTTCAACTAATCTCTTCAAATATTTTCTCAGACCCTTTGTTTTTCACGTCTTTTTCTGGGACCCCTAAAATTCAAATGTTGGTGCATTTAATGTCCCAGAAGTCTCTGAGACTGTCCTCAAATCTTTTCATTCTTTTTTCTTTATTCTGCTCTGAGGTAGTTATTTCCACTATTTTATCTTCCACATCACTTATCCATCCTTCTGCCTCAGTTATTCTGCTATTGATTCCTTCTAGGGAATTTTAAATTTCATTTATTGTGTTGTTAATCATTGTTTGTCTGCTCTTTAGTTCTTCTAGGTCCTTGTTAAATGTTTCTTGTATTTCCTCCATTCTATTTCCAAGATTTTGAATCATCTTTGCTCTCATTACTGTGAATTGTTTTTTGGGTAGACTGCCTGTTTCCTCTTCATTTGTTTGGCCTGGTGGGTTTTTACCTTGCTCCTTCATCTGCTGTGTTTCTCTGTCTTCTCATTTTGTTTATCTTACTGTGTTTGGGGTCTCCTTTTTGCAGGCTGCTGGTTCATATTTCCCATTGTTTTTTGTGTCTGCCCCCAGTGGCTAAGGTTGGTTCAGTGGGTTGTGTAAGTTTCCTGGTGGAGGGAACTGGTGCCTGTGTTCTGGTGGTTGGGGCTGGATCTTGTCTTTCTGGTGGGCAGGTCCATGTCTGGTGGTGTGTTTTGGGGTGTCTGTGAACTTAGTATGATTTTAGGCAGCTCCTCTGCTAATGGGTGGGGCTGTGTTCCTGTCTTGCTAGTTGTTTGGCATGGGGTGTCCAGCACTGTAGCTTGCTGGTCGTTGACTGGAGCTGGGTCTTAGCATTGAGATGGAGATCTCTGGGAGAGCTCTTGCCCATTGATCTTATGTGGGGCTGGAAGGTCTCTGGTGGTTCAACGTCCTGAACTCAGCTCTCCCACCTCAGATGCTCAGGCCTGACACCAGGCTGGAGCACCAAGGCCCTGTCAGCCACATGGCTCATGAGTAAACTGCAAGCTGTGCAGGCCTGCCTCTGAGTTGGGAATTAGTTACCAAATCTTGTTTACCCCAAGTTATTGAATTTTTTTCAATTTCCTCACATTGCCTGCTGGTCTTGGAGGGTCTCCTGGAGAGGCCAGGGGGTGGGGGCGACTGTGGCTCTCATGGGGTCATAAAAGCTGGTGGCGGAAGCAGGGACCTACATCAACTCTGGCTGGAGGCAGAGACATATATTTTGGGTCCATGGCACCGAGACCTGGCCCCACCCACCATTCAGGGATAATTTTTATATTTGATATGTTTGAATTATAGGTGCAATACATTGGATGTGGCAAGGCGATCTGAGGCAAGATTTGGATGAGCTTTGAATCTACACTGAGAAGTCTTGACTTGGGCAACACCCTTACACATGGAGCTGTTTAGGAGGGGAATGCTGTAAGTGCTGCAATTTCTAAAACTCACTTTGGACCAGTGATGTTGCTAAAGTTTGTCACTTGGTGATGCCAAGAGGTTCATAGATGTGATGACATGAATACCCTAAACTTGCAGCTGAAAGTTGTGTTTTATGTGCATATGATTTTTTTCCTGAGGAGAGTGTCCATAGCTTTATTCTCAGAGAGTAAGTGACACAGAATGATTAAGATCAAATACCATTTGAGCTGACTTAGAGGAAGAAAAGTTAGAGGAAAATATGTGAAAATTGGTGAAGAAGATAGTCAAGAGATGAGGATGAGCTGAGGTAGTGGCCATGGGGATGAATCCAGCCGATATAATGGCTGGTTAGCAGCTAGGAATGGTAACTGGAATTGACAATCAATCAGGTGGACGGTGATAGAGAGGAAAGATTAATTCACCAAGAGAGGAAATATAAGTGAGGGTATAAGCTTGGTGGGGAGGGTGGGTGGGGAGTAATACATTTAATATTGGTATTGATTGCTCTTTGATTTGCAATTATCATATTGCTATTTTCTCTATGAAGCTTAGAACTTGCATCAGGAAGTGTAATTTAACTCATTGACATACCAGGCAAGTCAGGGAGAGCATGCTGATTTGAGATTTGTACTTCAAACACATAAAGGATTGTTTTTAATAAAGCTTGGATATATACCTAAAATTGAGGGGCATGACCTCATCTCCTATTTCCAGCCCTCCCACCCCTCCATAGTCTCAGAGACAAAGACAGGAATTCACAATGATCTAGGGTATGTTTATACAATGCTAGATGCTTCCAGAAATTTGTAAGTATTGGCATAATCCAGCTCTCTTCCAAACTGGGTATAGGAAAACTCTAGTTATTGCCTGAATTTCCCCTTTTTATAAAGCTATTTGGCATTGGGTAGATACAGTTAAAGTCATATAAATGCCTTGACCATACAAAGGGTGAAATCTTAGAAGAAGATTTTGAGCAAATACCATGTGCCAGGACTTTATCTCATTGTAAATAGTAACAATTTAACAACATATTCTTAGGGTATCAACCTTGTAGGTAGATATTATTATCCTTGTTTCAGAAATGAGGAAAATGAGAGTGAGAAACTAAGAAACTTCCCCAAGTTTGTCAAAGTAGGAAGTGGCAGAACCCTCCCAATCCCCATTCCAAACGTTATTTGACCATATCTGGACCCAGTGATCCCATTCTTTCCCAGTGTCCCCATCCCCTTTATGCCTCTTCCTTTCACTCTGCACTCAGCTTCGATTCCAGAATTTGCAGCTCTAATCGGGTTCTTGCATACTCTCACATTCCTAGCCCCTCCCACCTCCCATCATCCTCAACCAGCAAAACGCAGCCCAGAAATCCCAGCCTGCCCAGTTTGTTCTTATACCAGAGTCAGTGATGGTGGGCTGGAGAAAAACACTCAACCATGCTGACTGCTCTTACCTTCAATCTGTGACCTTGTCTGGCAACCTTGCCACATTTGTTCAGTCAATTGCTCTTTCATTTATTCAAGACAACCATGGTCTCGAGTCTTCTCATTTCTCAAATTTCCTACCCTTGTCCCCTTCTCCTTACTTTCTGATGAAGACTTTGCTTCTTGTTCGACTGAAGAAGTAGTCACAATCTGAAGATGAATATACCTATTCTTGTGACCAAATTTAACCAATGTATCTGCGTCTTAACTTAGAGACTCTGCTTTCCTGCTATTTATATATTTACTCATAAGAATTGTTTATGCTCCTACTAAGACCAACACCTCCACTTGTGTACAGAACCTCATCCCTTTCCTCCCCTCCTACCTTGTTCCTGCAGTGGTCTTTCCTCTGTCCTCATGACCACTTTTCCCCCTCACTACTGATCATTGCCATTAGCAGGCAAACATGCTCCACCATCGCCTATCTTATGAAAACAAAACTCACCTTCCACCAACGTTCCCTGCCAACTCTCGCCATGTGTTTTCCTGTGTCTTTTAAAGCAAAACTCCTGTAAAGGACTGTCCATCCATACTTGCTGTCTCCACTTCCTCACTTCTAATTCCCTTTTTAACCTGTGCTAATCAGGCTTTGGCTCCCAGTCCTTCAAAAGCAATTTCGAAAAACCACGCTTGTCAATGTCACCAAAAAACAACATGTTGTCAAATTCAGTGATGAATTCTCAGCACTACTTTTAAACTCTTAGGAGCTCTGACAAAGTCGTTTACTTCTTCCTTCTTCAAACACTCTGTTCTCTCGGCTTCTAGGGTAGTGTGTTCTGGATTTCCTTTTCCTTCACTGGTCACCCCTTCTTAGTATTTTTCTGACTTCTCCATCCCTGCTCTAACCTCTAATCCAAAGATTTGGCGTGGTGCTCTGTTGTTTTCTCTTCTCCACCTGCATTTACTTCTGAATGATCCCTTATAATCTGATAACTCCCAAATTTCGATCTCTTGTCCTAACCTCTTCCATGAGATCTGAGATAGCAAACTATGCATTGAATATTTAGTGTCTAAGATGGATGTTATAATTAACATGACCAAAAAAACCCTCTTGATTCTCTCTTTCCCCCTCGCAATAATCTGAGTCTTCTAAGTCTTTATCAAAATTTAGAAATCATTCTTGATTTCTCCTTTCCCCTCGCTTCCTATATCCAAAACATCAGCAAATTTTGCTGGCTTTACCTTAATATTATCACTTCCGTCCAACGCCACCTAGTCTAACCCACTATTGTCTCTTGCTTGGACTACAGAAGCCTACAGACCAATCTCATTGCCTGTTCTCTCCCCAGCAGTAAGTGTTATTTTTTTTAAATCAGTTGTGTTTTGTGCTCCTAAAAGTACTTCAATTACTTTTCATTTTACTGAGAATAAAATTCAGACTACTTAATGGCCTATCAGGCATTACTTGATCTAGCCATTGCTTACCTTTCTGACCTTATTTTCTACCACTTTTTCCGTTGGTCAATTGTGCTATATTTATGCTGGCTTTCCTTTAACACACTAAACTCATTACTGCCCCAGGGCCTTTGCACTTCTTAATCCCTGAACTGAGAATGCTCTCAGTCCAGATATTTGCAGAACTCCTGCCATTGCGAAGTATAGAGCATCTTAAAAGCACAGAATATCAGAGTTAGGAGAGTCTAAGGGATTTTCAAAACCCATCCCTGCATTTTCCAGCTGAGAAAAGTGAAGCCTAGAAAGATTGAGAGCTGCTCAAATCCACACAGTAAGTGACCAAGCTGAGACCACCTCTCTTGACAAATGCTTTCCTTTAAATTTTGTTGGATGAGCTAATTACTCTGTGTATGGCATTCTCATTTTTTTGGCTCCAAATCGACTGTCATTAGTTTTAAACCACAATGCAGTTTGTCCACCAGAATAACATGCTTCTGAATTCTTTTGATGTATTCTTTTCCGGGGCAGTTGGCTCCACTGGGTGAGCTGGGGTAGAGAAAAGAGGATGGGAATGCAGGGGTGATGATATTTTAATTACTTAGAAGTATTGGGTTGGCCCAAAAGTTCGTTTGGGTTTTTCCATAAGATGTTATGGAATAACCCGAACAAACTTTTGGGCCAACCCAATATTTGGCATTTCTCTGTGAGATCAAAGTGCCTCACCCAGGTGTTAATTCAGTCCTCCTGCTAGCCTTCTGAAGCAACTTACAGAAACCAGTGCACAGATGAGAAAACTGCGTGTTATCTCCTGTGTATATTACTCACATCAGAGTGACTTTTCTAAAATATGAAACTGGCTGTATCATTCATCTGCTTAAAATCTTTGCATGGCCCCCTTTGCCCGTAGGGTAAATTCCAGTCTCTGTAACCGGGCTCCCCAGCCCTTCACAGCCCATGCTTTCATCATTAACCGCATCCCCTTCCACTCCCTTTCATAGACCCACTGCTATCGCCCAGCGGCTTTGCATGCTTCAGCCACATGTGTCATGCTCACCATCTTTCACCTCTCCAGGCCTTTGCCCATGCCGTTTCTGCTCTGCACAACCTTATATACCTGTTGTTTGTTAAAGGAAGCAGGTGTTTCCACTTCTGAGCATCCTGTGAGGCCTTTCTTGGGCAGTGTCATTTGCTTCTCCAGGATCTTGAGTATCGCATCCTTGACCCTAGCATTTATCAGTGTGTGGCGATAGGATAGTAACTGAGAACATGCTGGATGAATGAGTGAACGAGTGAAAGTGTCTAGCATGCTGGCAAGGAGTGAGAATAGCCTCCCCAAAGAATATTTTAATGGATTCTTATCTGCCGCCTCCTTGACCACGCCTCTTTCAATCCCACTTATATTTCACAGACTTTATGATAATCTCTCCCCAGAGTTAGAGAGACCAATTACTCTTGCAAGGCTCCTTCTGGCAGGCACTGCCCCTGGCTCTCTAAGGGGCCTCTTGAGCCATCTATGAGGTCCCAAATGTGAACACATGCTATGGGATTTCACATTCATTTGTTGATTGCAGGGCACTCACTGCTAGTGGTCTGCAATATGATTTCTAGGTTGTCTGTGGATGCTGTGAATTTATTTATAGATGATTTAGGAGGAACTCCTTTCACATTTATGATAACAAACGACACTGTTTCTGTCTAAAAAATCATTTAGGTTTAAAAAGTGAATCAATTTAAAGAGAAATATTAAAAGGTATATAAACTGACATATGGCAAAAATAGTGAAGTGGTGCCTGAATGACTGATGTGTTTTATTCATGTAAGCGCTCATCTGGGCATTCAGACATCAGGTGTTTATGGTGCATCACTTGCCAGGCCCTGTCCTGTGTAAGGGGTATGTAGATGGTGAGTGGTTTGGGTCTTGGTCCCCATGTCCTTTAAATTTTAGACTCTTCCTGGACACTCGGCAGGATGCTGAGAACAATTTGTTAATGTCCACATTGACGTGGGGTGACCGGATTGGGTGGAAGTAGGACAAGAAAAATATAAACACATACACCTGTAAATGTACATGTGAGTGTGTACCTGTGAGTATGGGCTGGATTTACTGTTTTGTTTCTAATCGGTGGAATATGTCTGGGGTCTATGCACACTCACCCACACACAACCCCTCAAATGTGAGAAGTGGAGAGCCGTACTTCATGGGAAAATAACTTGCCGGGAGGGGAGCTGTAGAGTAGACGGTGAGTGATGGGAAGAGGATAGACAATGGCATGGGATCATAAGTAACACTTCACCCCTCTGAGATTCAGTTTTCCTCTGTAAAATGAGAGGCTTGGACTGGATCAGTGACAGAAAATACATTTCCCTGATTGAGCTTACGTTACTGGAGGGCTTTGGTGAGAAGGCTTCTCAGGGCAGATCCTGCTTGACCCCCTGGTAGGTCATTACTTCCCCTTGAGTGTGAGTTAGACTTGTTTTGCTTCTAACAAATAAAGTAGAAGTGGTGTGATGCCATTTCTGAGATTAAGTTATAAAAATACTGTGCTTCTCCCTTGGGTCATTCATTCTCTCTCTCTCCCCCCCCACTCCCCCCCAGCCCGCCTCTCTTTCTTTCTATCTTGGAAACCAGCTGTCATGTTGTGAGCCGCTCAAAGAAGAGGTCCCTGTGGCAGGGAACTCATGTCTCCAGCACACAACCAAGGTGGACCTGAATCTGCCAACTGCCGTATCAGTGAGCTTGGAAATGGATCCTTCCTGAGACGAGTCTTTTTTTGTTTTTCTGAGATGAGTCTTGAGATGACTGCAGCTTCTGCAGACACCTTGATTGTAGCATTTGGGGAAATCCTAAGGCAAAGACACCTAGATAAGCTGAACCTGGATTCTTGACCCACAGAAACTGTGAGATAATAAACTGTTGCTTTAAGCTGCAAAGTTTTAGGGCAATATATTATGTTGCAGTAGATAACTAATACAGAACTCTAAGTCTGGCAATCACAAAGGTCAGCCTACATGAGTAGCATGCAGGTCCAAGTTTCACATTCTATACAGTAGGAACCACGGGCTCAGATCTCGATATGGCCACAAAAACATCCTCTGCACATATAGGCACTTGGGGACCAGGGTCACACTTTATCCTAGCTCCAAACTTGTATTCCAACTTTCTACTGGATATTGTCAAAAGGATGTACCACCGGCACCTCCTATATAACATCTCTGAAATTCTCCTCTACTGTTCCCTATTTTCTGTTCAAGCCCTAAATTTTAGGATCATCAGTGATTCCCCCTTTGCCCTCACTCACTGTATCTTTATTTTTTTTTTGGCAGCGTTGGTTCTCCGTTGCTGTGCATGGGCTCTCTCTATTTGGGGCTAGCGCTCTTTGTTGCGCTGCACGGGCTTCTCATTGCAGTGGCTTCTCTTGTTGTGGAACACGGGCTATAGGCATGAGAGCGTCAGTAGTTGTGACTCGTGGGCTCTAGAGCGCAGGCTCAGTAGTTGTGCTGCACGGGTTTAGTTGTTCCGCAGCATGTGGGATCTGCCCGGACCAGGGCTCAAACCCATGTCCCCTGCATTGGCAGGTGGATTCTTAACCAGTGCGCCACCAGGGAAGCCCCTCACTCACTGTATCTTATCTCTAGGATTCCCCCAACTGCCACTGTCCAAGTTCACTACTAGGATCTCACATCTGATCGGCAGAAGCCTTCTACCTACAGGTATTCATTGCTTTCCAAAAGTTCACTTTACACCACTTCGCTTTTACTGAAGACCTACATTAGCACCTGTTTTCGCTAACCGAAAAGGTGAAAATTGGAAATTGCCTTCCGCGGCTGTCTTGCAGTGAGCATTTATAGATGCAGTGCACGCCCGCTCAGTGGGGGTGGCGCCGCCAAGCGCCTTCCCCGGGAACTGCGCTCAGGATCTCAGCATCCAGCCTCCAGAGCTTTGAACTGCGCGAGCATCTGTGCTTTATCTGGATTTATTTTGTGCATCCGTGACCAAGATGTGTTCCATGGTAATTGTTTCTTTGCTTTACGCCATTTCAGCTTACGAATCGGTTCATAGGAATGCCGTATTTTCGGATAGTGGGGAAAGCCTGTGTCTTCTCGCTTGTCTCCAGACTTCCTTCTGTTCTGCAACTGTTACAAAGCCTTGCCCTTTTATCACTGAATGTTTAATATTTAGTGTGGAAAGGAGCAAGTGAAAGTATAACTATCCCTTATCCTATCATCATAAAACCTGACAATTTTTGTATGCCCTTCTAGCCTCTGTCCATGTACAAAAGTGCATTTCACTTGAGGGTAATGATTATACATACATATATATATATATATATATATATATATATATATATAAATAATTTTTGTGTTTTATTTTCCGCACTTCATTAAATGATAAGTATTTTCCCAGCTTGCTACCTTATCTTTGAAATTATCACTTTTATTGGTGCTTATTATTCCAAGGAGGGGATATTACCTTAAGATACTTATCTATTTCTCTGTTGGACATTAGAGTTGTTTCCAATATTTGTTGTTATAAGTAACGCTGGATTAATCTTCCTGGGTAAAGTTGTTTGCTTCTCTTCAATAAATTCAGTATAGGACATTTTCAGGAAGAGACTTCCTTGGTCGACTATTCTGAAGAAATTTTTGTACAGGATAAAAGTCCCTGATTGCTTTCTAGAAGGCTGACTCTAGGTGACAGGAGTGTAAAATGACATCTTTTTATTAAAATTTTTTTTTTAATATACAACACAAGTTTTTAAAAATCCACATGGCAAGTAACTCATTTGAGAGCACCAGAAAGTTCACATAGTAATATAGATAAATAAGTGGGTCTAGGTGGAAGAGAGGATTAGAATCATTTAAAATTCAAGTTATTAAGACTGGAATTTTTTTCCTTCCCTATTCTAATAATCAAACAAATAACCCTCACTCTCTCTGTTTATTGACTTCTAGGAATGTAGGGGCCTATTAATTTCCATACGAACTTTGTAAACTTTCGTCCTACTATAGTGCTGTGCCCTTCCCTGCAGGATGAGGAATCTGCCGGGCATGGAGCCCATAGCCCTGTCCTGGATCAAGCTCTGGGCACCTGGGATGCCAGAGTCCCTGCCAGAATGACCCTGGGCCTGATGTTCACTATCATAGATGACGATACATTTAACGTTTTTTTCTAAAGCTTCCTCCATCTCCGTTTCTTCCTTTTCCATGTGTTTCTCTTCCTCCTCTTCTTCCTTTTATTAGCAAGCTTTGCACACTGCGGTAGCATTAATATAGAAGTCAAGAGTAGAGCCTGTGGAATCAGATTGCCTGGGCTCAGTTCAGCTTTTATACACTCAAGGAACATGAACATACACACGATTACCTCTCTGTTTCTTGGTTTCCTCATCTGCAAAATGAAGGTCATATTAATACATCCTTGTGGAGTTGTGATGGTGGTTAATAAGTCAATATACATGCAACAATTAGAACAGTGTTGGCACGTCGTAAGTGCTCGATAACTACCAGCCTCTATAACCACATTCTTCCAGATTATTTCCTTAGAACAGATTCCCAGAAATAGAATGACAGAGACACAGGAAAGAGTACCTCTTATTCTTGTTCTACGTATAACAGCCCCCCAATTTTTGCACTGATTTCCTCTGGATGGAGGTGATATTTCCAAGGACTCTGCCTCAGTGAGGGCTGAAGATGAAGGCTTGGAGGCTAAATGATTCACTGTGGGCATGATGCTGCCTCAGTCCTGGGCAGCCAGGCTGGCATCTGAGGAAAACGCAGCCAGGCTCACCGATGTTATGAAATTGGCTACGCAAGGGTGTCAGGCAACAAGCTGATACTGGAAAGAAGTTGAGGAGAAATATGATTGCCTCAGGATAGGGACTGCTCTTGTCAGGAAAATTCCTAGGAACATGAAGAGAGACGTGCTTAAACGCTTCTGTGAGTCATATCCAGGAATTTGTAGAACAAAAGGGCGATCACGCCATGGCCAAGCAGGGCTCCTGACAGAGAGCTTTTATGGAAGGACCAAGGAGGGCCAGAGAACACAGAACAGACCAAGTCATTACCACCCTGGTGATTCCTGACCCACATTCACAGGAGCTGGTTCCCCTTTCTTCTTCTTCTATGAGGGACATTAATAGTTCAGTTCTTTTCAGTAGACAGAGAGGTTCTGGGTATCTGAGGGGCTTGAGAATGACTGACAGAGAGGTCTGCAAGAAGCTCAGCGCATGCTGACAAGACCTGACTTCCCAAAATAACTTACTCACCAGTTCCTTGTTGCCAGTAATTTAGCAGCACTTGGGGTGTTTTCGTGGTTGCCTGGGAAGTCAGGGGCACTGGCGGATGCTGTTGTTACTGACAATGATGAGAAAAGGGTGAGGGGTGACGATGATGATCATGATAATAATGAAAGGAAAGAGGAATGAATAATGATCGAGTGCACCAACGCTGGGTGCTTGTACATTATTTTAATTTACTCTCACGACCCGCCGCCCACCCCCCCCCACCAGAGTTGAAGATAATTATTCCCATTGCACAGAAGTGCCTCACGGGGGTTAAGTTCCTTGCCCATGGTCACACAGCTGCTCAGTGGCCACCAGGGGGTTAAATTCCTGTCCTCACTTCAAGTCCTGGGCTCTTTACATTACATGCAGTAGATGAAAATGACACACACACACACAACTTACCTTGGGAAAAGACCCCTATGTAACCATTCCGAAGGGCACTGGAATTTTTGTAATTATAACACTTTCTTTGTTAACCGTCCTGTACTGTGTCTGCTGTTATAACAAAGCCCATCGAGCATGTTTTAATTGCCAGGGCTTTAGAACAGAAACAAGTTCCAGATTAGTGATAACAGTCTTGAGATGTAGGGACTAGAGCAGGCTGATCACAGTGGGTTAGACCATTGGAACGGCCAGCAGCCTTCACCCAGAGATCCTAGTGACTTGGATCCCTATGTGGGGCGGCTGTTAGATTTCTCAGCAGACCAGTTTTCCCAGTTGCTTATCTTTCCTGAGCAGCCAGAGAGCCCTTTTGGTTTCACCCTGAGGTGAAAACCTGAGGCTGCCCAGCTTGTCAGAGTGCCCAGCAAGTTTGTTGACCCGATTAACCTATAATAATTATCTTCGGAAGCTATTCGGTGGGCAGAAGGGACTAGACAGATAGCCCTGTTGGCTCAGCCTTCACAGTTCATTTCCACAGGGCTTTCCCCTTTGGGTCCCTGGACATGAGCTAAGTTCACCCCCTCATATTTCTTTCCTTTCTCAGCTTGTCCTCTCCCCTGCCCTCTGTCATACACATGCCAGGGTCACCGATTTCCTTGTATAAAAAGATGCAGAGTGGAGAAGGGAAAGAAAGGTGAATTGCTCATCTCCAGGACCAGCTAAACGGTATAATGCATATTTAATATGAATGCCTTGCAAAGCGGTAGTTATGTCTCTCAAGAATGATGGAGTTTTTCAGGCAAACAAGAGAAGGGAATTTCCCAAAATGCTCTTCACTGGGAAGCGAAGAATGTCAACTTTTCCCTGAATCGGCACAGCCTGGTGGAGTGGTGGTAAGAACATGGTTTGTATAGTTTCTAACCTGGTTTGAATCTTGGTCTTATACTTTCCTCGTCTTCTGAACTTGAGCTGATTTTTAAACTTCTCTGAGCCTTGGCTTCCTCATCTTTCAAGTGGGAATAATAATACCTAGTCCTAGGGTTGTTATAAGGATGAAATGAGAAAATGTGGATAAGAAGCTTAGCATGGTGTCTGGCATAGAGAAACATCCAGTAACTGGAAGCTATGGTGATGTTGCGTATTGTTACCTGGGGCATCAAAGCCAAGGGGAAGCTCAAGAAACATACGACCCTATAGGCCTGGTACCATGAAACAAGGGGGAGTCAGGAGCCCAGGAGGCATGGCATGAAGGGATTCCCAAGGGGATCCCCTTGAGAAGGCGTCTTCCACAAAGGAAATGGACTGGGTCTTGCTTTCAGGAGATGGTGTATGACAGGACGGTTTGCTTTAGCCCTAAGAGACTGGGAACAAGAGCTTCTTTTCATAAACCACGATGCCCCTTGAGCCTTATGACCTCATTCTTTTCTTGAAGTAAGGCTCAAAGAGCAGCTATCAAATGATACCCATCCACTTGAAAACACTGATCTGTCTCAGCAGGTTGCAGGCAGGGGAAGGTCACATCATGTTCTAGGCCAATGTTATTGAGGTCTGCTTTTCTGCTTTTTCATAATAATTCCGTTTTGCTCCTGCGGGGGGACCTAGTACCAAATTACCTGTTACTTACACTTTTTAAAAAGGAAAAATATAATGATACTAAATAAGATTTGGAAAAAGAAAACGAGTCATGATCATTATGGACTTTTAAAATGTTTGCTTCTTTCACCTACAATTTTTTGTTTTGTTTTTGCGGTACACGGGCCTCTCACTATTGTGGCCTCTCCCGTTGCGGAGCACAGGTGCTGGACGCGCAGGCTCAGCGGCCATGGCTCACGGGCCCAGCCACTCCGCGGCATGTGGGATCCTCCCGGACCAGGGCACGAACCCACGTCCCCTGCATCGGCAGGCAGACTCTCAACCGCTGCGCCACCAGGGAAGCCCTCACCTACAATTTTATCATGTCTTTTGTATCTTCTCACAGCCTTCATGGCTATCACCGTAGACTGCTCCACAGTATTCCTGTCCCCTCTTGTTGGACCGTTAGGTTGTTTCACTTTTTTTTCTCATTCAGGTCAGTGCTGCAAAGAGTGGTATCCTCTATCCATGCATTTTATTCTTTTAAATGATTTTTGGGAGATAAATTCCTACCTAGTTTAGAGTGATTCATAGGTCTTTTTTTCTTTGTTAATTTTTTAATTGAGGTATAGTTGGTGTGCACTATTATATGTTTCACATGTACAACACAGTGATTCACAATTTTCAAAGGTTATATTCCATTTATAGTTATTATAACATGTTGGCTATATTCTCTGTGTGTACAGTATATCCTTGCAGCTTATTTATTTTATGCATAGAAGTTTATATCTCTTACTTCCCTGCCCCATCTTGCTCCTCCCCGCTTCCCTCTCCCCACTGGTAACCACTAGTTTGTTCTCTAGATCTGTGAGGCTGTTTCTTTTCTTTTCTTTTTCTTTAAGACTTTTTTTGATGCGGACCATTTTTTAAAGTCTTTATTGAGTTTGTTACAATATTGCTTCTGTTTTCTGTTTTGGTTTTTTGGCCACCAGGCATGTGGGCTGTTAGCTCCCTGACCAGGGATCGAACCTGTACCCCCTGCATGGGAAGGTGAAGTCTTAACCACTGGACGACCAGGGAAGTCCTAGTCTGTTTCTTCTTTTGTTATATTCACTAGTTTGTTTCATTTTTTAGATTGCCCATTCTTGATACGTATTACCAAATTTCTCTCCGGAAGGCCTGTACTAATTTGTTGCCCTTAGAACATATCCTTACAGAACTGCCAGGCTTGGATGTTATTTCTTTATTTTTAATTTGCTAATTCTTTGCCTCATGGCTTGTGCACATAGCCATGGGTCCAAGGCTTATTAACTCTTTGTGTTTCCCCTCAAGATGGCCTGTTTTTACAGCCAAACCTAAGTTGAGAATCCTAAGCATGACTGTGACGGGTCAGCGCTGGATGTCCTGAGGGGCCTTACTTCTCATTCCACCCTGGCCCTGGAAATCTGACCATCTTACCCTGGCGTCCTGTTCTCAGTCCACTCTCCAAGCACTATGCTGGGCACTAAGGGAAGAAGGAAGGAGCAGGGTAGGGGTACACAGATTAGTGGGGGAGACCAACAAGGGACGCACAGTATGGGGTATGGGGCAGGGGAGTTCCCAGGACCCAGGTGGGGAGCTCAGGGATTGCTTCCCAGAGATAAAGCTTAGGCTGACATTGGAAGGACGAATAAGAGTGTATCAGGTCAACAGAAAGGAAAAAGTCATCCCCTCTGCCATTATCACCATCTCCCCTGATCCCTCCACCTCTGCACCTTCTCCCAATACTTGAGTCACACTGAGCTGCTCACACTTTTATGCCCAGAGTTTGCTCAGACCGTTCCCTGCCTTGGAAGCTCTTCATCCCTATCCGCTCGCTCAAGTCTTACTTACTCTTCAAAGCACAGGTGAAATTCACTTCTCTCTAGCTTCCCTGTCCCAGTCTAGAGGCGGAGGTAACCCCAAAGGAGGCTTTCTATTGCTCCGTGTAACGTCCCACAAAACTTAGCTTAACGACAGCCATGACTTTCATCACATGTTTTGCTCCTCCACTGAACCGTGAACGTGGACTCTGTGTGACTCCTCTTAGCGTTGCTTTGCTGAGCTCAGGGCCTGACTCAGGGGGTGCTGGGTGACCGCTGAGCCATGATGAACTCATTGAAAGATCACTTCTTCAAATGCAATCCCTAAGCCCCACTGCTGGAACTCAGTAGCTTCTCAATAAATAAATACACACTGAAGACATTTAAATATTCCTGTTCCATTTCCATTAGATCTCCCTTCAGGAAATCACTATTTTTTTTTCCCAGTGGTCTTTGCGAGGATGTCCACCTCCTATTCCATGTGGTTTTCTCTCCTGCCCAAGAAACCTGAGCCTTCCTGAAGATCGTAGTCGACTTCACCAGCCCCACCCACCAGCAGGCAGGCCAAAGCTTGTCTCCTGTGTAACACAGAGCCCTTTTTTCTCCTTGTGAGAAAACCAAACCTCCTCTGCTATCTGAGATGAATAACCCCTGCTAAAATAGAACCCACTGAGTCTTCCAGCCAAGGAGGCGGCCGGCTGGCAGAGTTGGGGAGGTGAGCACATTTTGAAGCATAAAATTTCCCAGGATTAGAGCATTTCATTAGGAGACTTCTGGATGTGTTTTTCCCCTCTAAAGACTTCAGTGAGAGTCCAGAGAATTTACCAACTACAGTGAAACATTCTTTACCACCAGGAGCTCAGTTGCCCATTAATTGTAAACAAGTTTGTATGTTGATCTAACAAATGCCAATTTATTTTTGTCGGTTCATCCTGTTTCATTTTTAATTAAAATCGTTGCATTGATTTGTTTTTAAAATAATAGCAAAGACTCTGACTTTGTAGGTTGAGAAATAAATTATCATTTGAAGGATTAGAGTGGTTCTTCTTTTGATTTTAATAAAGATTAGAAGAAGAAAAAGAAGCACAAAGGAATGAATGCAGCTCCCCCAATATAATGAGTTAGACGGCTCCCTCCCCCACCTTGATCAAACAAAAGAACAAATGTATTAGACAAAGAGTATAGATTTGACAAACCATCTATGCTCTCTCAAAGGATTTTCCAGGGGATTTGGAAAGTTGTAGCCTGCCCATGTTCTCTTATTTCTACGTATATTAAAGCCAGTATGCTTTAATATTGTTTTTGTGTGTGCTTTGCTTCCTGGCAATAGAGTCTTTCTTTAAGAAAAGCAATTGGGAGACACCCTAGTCCTGGTTAATCTGTTCCCCTTTTCATACACAGACCATTGTCTGGATGTGCTTCCCAAGAGGCGCAGGCTTTATGTCCCAGGCCCCTGCTCCCAAGTCGGCAGCGTGTACAAAGGGAACAGCACATCTTGGGAAGAGACTGCTGGATTTCCATTTGACACTGGAGCTGTTTTGCTTTGTGCAAACCTCAATGCAAAATGTGCTGATTCCCAAGGAAAAACAAAAAACAAAGTGAGGAACAAATGTGGTGATTTGTCAGTTTGCCACCCAGACCCTCTACCCCAAAGGGGAAGAGTTTGGCAAATTCCTGCTGTCTTCATGGGTGACCACGGGGCTCCGAGGGCTCAGTAAATGATTCATCCCTCTGGGGGTGCTAAGAGTCTGGCCACATCTCTAGAATAGGAACTTCTGGAACTGTCCCTTTGTCCCTGTATCCGCTGTGACTTTCCACCCAGATGCAAGAGACAGGGCCAGCTTATCTGTACTCCAATCAGTCAACTCTGACGACACACCCCAGGAGTTTCAACTGGGCTTACTTGATGGTTGCCCTTTTCATATTGATATTAAATTACTACATCTTCACTGTTTGTTTGTTTCTTTGAATTTATAAATATGGCCTTGGCCAAACACACACACACACACACACACACACACACACACACACACACACTCACTCCTCCGGATGACTCTGGATCTCCCTCTCTGTTTCCTTCCTTCTCTTCTTCTAAGTGTCTTAAGACTGCTGTCTACTTCCTTTCTCTCCAAATCCACCTCCCACTTACTCCTCAAGTCATGGAGTATTGAGTGCTGCCTTTCACCCCCGTCTGTGATCCCATCCTGGCTGAGGTCACTAGCACCTGCCATGCTATTGTCTTGTTTGTTTCTTTACTGTCTCTTCTTCCAGACCATGAGCACTTTCAGAATTGGGGGCTGTCATACTTTATTCATCTCTGTGTTCATAGCGTCATGGCACTCAGGACCTGTTTGACTCAAGGAGCTTATTCCAGAACTATCACATTGTCACAGCTTTTCTTCTTGAGTTATGGAAAGAAATAACAGGTTCTGAGCATTTTGTCTTGTACCAGGCATGATGCCGGAAATAGCCACATACATTTTCTCCATCATCTTTACTCCAAAAAGGCATTTTTGCAGGTAACACAATTCAGGCTCTGAGAGACTAGACTACACAGCTAGTAAGTAGGAGATGGCAGATCTAGGGGGGCTGTGTTTTAAAGGCATTTCTGTTCTCTGGGCTGGTTTGGATTGTGGTCCAAATGTTGCAGGCATTGAGAGTGCTCCATACAAATGGAAGACTCACCTGAGGTAAACGTGGGCTCCCCAAAAGCTCAGGAAGGGGGAAGCAATCTCCAGGCTGCCCTCCTGGCTGGAGAGATTGATTCTTTTCTTAGGAAGTTCATGAGCCTCATATTGGAGAAGCAGCAGCAAATATTTAATATATAGTGAGATTTATGCTCTGCTATGGTAATAACGTGTTAAATTTATCTTCAGAGTAATCCTACGTGGAAGGTACTATTATTCGTACTATTATTCTATTGATGAGAACACTGAGACGCAGAGAGGTTAGGTAACTTACTCAAGGTCATATAGTGGGTAAGTAGTAGAACTAGAATTTAAATCCAGACAGGTATCATTGCAGAGTCTAGTATTGTATCCCAGAGGTAATTCTCTTCTTTCTAAAAGTCCTGGAGTTTCCACGTTTGCCTGGGGGTGAGAATATCTTGCATTCTTATCATGGATTCTCTAAATTAAACATGTTGAGTTGTTTCATTCTTTGACATGCTGCCATCATATTGACAGTTTACCATCTCGTTTGCTCTTTGGGGAACATCCTCCACTTCATGGGTCTTCCTCTTAACAGCAAGAAACCCCAAACGGAGTAAGGTATCCTAGGAGGCATCTGCTGTAGCATAATTCCCTAATGGGTCAGTTTTTGTGGCCATGTCCCATATATTAATTTATGCTATTCTTCCTACTAGATACCTCCTGAATCTTTCTTGCAGTGAGCTGCTGGCACACTCTCCTATGCTTCTTTGATGGATAATTTGGGAATAAGTTCAGGAAGTCCCTTAAATTTATCCTTGATACATTTCACGCTATAAGATTCATTTAACCCATTTTTTGCAAGTGCTTTCTTCAAGTCAGCTACGAGTTTGGCACCAAAAGATTTTGCAAGGGTATAGGATTTAGAATCAGAGAACCTTGAAATCAGAGTCTAGCTTGTCACTTACGAGTTATTTGACCTTGGGTAATTCCCATTAACTACTCTTGCCTCAGTTTTCCCACCTGTAAATTAGAGCTAATGGTATTGACTCTAGAGAACTGGGGAACTCATTGAGAGAAGGACTTTTAAAACTGTATTCCTATTATCATGACATTCATAAATATTTCGGTTACCGACCTGCCTCCTTGGACTCTTTAATCAGTAGAAACTGATAAGAGGCCAGATGAGAAATTCAGGCAAGTCTTTATTGGGACTCACGCTACAGCATGGGGGAAGCAAGAACAAGAAACAGGTGCCCTTGCTTACTCTCCGAGGAGGGTGGGGCTGGTTCCTTAAATAGGGTGAGGGTAGGGGCTGATTGGTGGATGAGGCGGAGGGGTGTCTGGGGTAGTCTGCCCACCCCCTCGGTGGTGCGTGTGCAGGAATCATGCGTAGTACCCTGCTTTTGCTCTTGTCCCCTTTCATCCTGGAGACTCCCCGTTGGGTCACCTTTTCATGACCCCCCAGTACTTTTCTGTTTTGTGTTCCCACCTCCGGCTGGTAGAAGGGCCAGTTGAGAGAGGAGCTGGGCTGAACCAAGTCCCTCCGGAGACCGCCTCATGGTAAGACCATCTCTTTGTTTCTCGTTTGTGACTTTAGTTTAAGTTTCTGTAGTTGGTACATGTTGAGTCTCGGTCAGTGAATTTAAAAGGATCTATGTTTTATGTGGTTTTGTCTATCCAACTTCTCCTGCAAGTCTCTGCTGCAATGGTGGGCATGGGTCGAGCTCGGAAGCCTTGAAATGCAAACACAGCCCACACTGCCTGAGACTCTGGCCTTGGGTTACTTACTAGGACTTTAAAGAAGAGAGAGAAAAGAAGAGGAGCTTGCATTTCTCTCCCTGTGCCTTTAAAATGTAACTGTTCTGCCTGTGCTCTCAGGAACTTATCTGATCACTGTAGTCCCTGCAGCTGAGGGAAAAAAGAGGAGGCCTTTTTAAACTACAGCAGGAAAACTATGAGATCTCTGGCTCTGTCTGTCTTTATGTAAAAAATTAATTTGCAAATGAGCTCTATTTAACTGGCTTAAAGGAAATTAAGCACTTGTATAAATTCTCAGGAATATAGAAGAAATTGGCCAAATGAATTTATTAAATTAATATCTGCTATTAAAGCTAGCTTGAACTTGTGAGTTGGATTAATACAGACATGCCTTTAGAGTCATCAGTATTAGATATCATACTCTTATTGTACCTAGGGTTACTGCAAGTCAGTAAGTGCACGTTGTTTCTGTTGTTTATCAACCAGGAAAATGACATGATGAAACTTTTAAGTAAATGTAACTGAGATAAGAGCTTTCAGGTAAACACTATAGGAATAATTATGTTTGGGGAATGTCTATCAAAGTAGTCTCTGCAGATTTTGGTTACTTGAAACTTTTAGTTTTGCTACATTAAATGAAATGATAGGAATTTATTGACTATTCAGGTCATTTCAAGTAAGATAAAATACTGGAACATTAATTGCCAAACAGCTTTAAGTTTACCTACTTTTGTCTTAGGAGAAACTGAAGCTGTTTGGGTTTATTAGACACGTCTTATACCACACTGAGGAAAGACGCTACTCCCTTAAAGGAATTTCAGATGGGCATTTGAGGAGAAATTTCTAATCTAGGATCATCCCTGTGTTGATTAATAATCTAGGTCAGGGACTCTTGCCACCTGCTAAACCTCTGCGAGTGGCCCTTGTGCCTTCCAGAGGGCTTTTCCAGTGCCTCAACCTGAATTCCCCATACAACTGGGCCCGAGGCGTGGGGTACACTAAACTAAACTGCACAAAACAGCACTTGCTTCACATGCCCCGGGATCGCCCCCTACCCCCCTTCCCGGAGGTATAACTACACCAGATATCCTACCTCTTAACTAGGCAAAGTACGTTACCAGCCCAGGTCCTTGGACTCTTTAATCAATAGAAATTGATGAGGCCAGGAGAGAAATTTAGGCAAGGCTTTACTGGGACAGGTGCTGCAGCTTGAGGGAGTGAGAACAAGAAACAGGTGACTTCGCTTGCTCCCGGAGGGAGGAGGGGGCTGGTTCCTTAAAGGGGAGGAGAGGGGTGGATCCATATTGATGGGTTGGGCTGGAGGGAAGGCTTGGGTGGTCTGACTGCTCCCTTGGTGATGCTGTGTGCCGGGATCACGTGGAGTACCTTACTTTTGCACGCAGAACCTCCAAAATGTCAGTTTGTTTGTGGCCCTTTTGTATCTTATTGTTCATAATTGCCCTGACTGCTCAAGCATGTAGTTATTTTCGGTCCCTCATAGTTTCTTTGTATTCTGTTGCTGGAGGAGAAGTCTGTCCAGGTGCAAACACTCTGGTAGAAGGTCCCAGGCCCCAGTCTATCTCATTTCAAGCCTTGCTAACTATCCAAGAGCCTATCTAAAAGTGGAGAAAACAAATTAGCTTTGACGAAAACAAATTATGACAACGTACACTTTCTTAGCTTTGACTTCTGTTCATATGCATTATACTAATGTTACCATTTTCTGCAGGGTCTCCAGCAATTTGCTTTTATTTCTTAGAAATGTTTAGTAATTGTTTGCTGAGAAACTAGCAATGGAATCTAAAATACCTATCCCTAGAAGTACTTCTAGTGAGCTTTAGTATTTGCATAAAACTTCAGTAATACAGTCACCTGTGCAAAGTGTTACTAGGGGGTCATCACCTTCTGGAGATACAACCCTGGGCTGGGGCACACCAGGCAAAGAGTCTGATTTTATATGGCCTCTGTCTCTGGCATAGTCAGAGGCAAGGGTGATTTCTGCTTTTCAAGCTTCTTCTGGGGGCTCAGCTGCCAGCCCTTAGTTGGAAATATGAGAGAATAAAACAACAGGAAAATAACTTTCATTCCTTATCCAAATCACAGTTGCACCTCGACAATACTGATCTCTAATCATCTGAACTACCACATTTTGGAGGCTTTTGCTAGCCTTGACTTTCAAAGTCATCCCAGTCTTCCAGCATTTTACAGACTTGTCAGACTCTTCCATAACAGGCGCTGATCACTTTTATCTGCCTGAGCCTTGCAGACTTGGCGGACTTCTGAACTTGCCCTTTGCCTGTGCTGACACCGGATACCTGCCTAACCCTCAAGTCTCCCACAATCCTCCTGCCTACAGTGTGAGCTGTAAATCAAATTCTGCTGTTACCAGTGAGGAGAGAGCTGTGAACTATATTCTTGAAAGGTTCTACTAGGTCTTCAAGAGGGGGAAAGTTCATAATAAAATATTTTTCCTATGCTCAGGCAACAGAAGCCTACACAGCTGATTTAAATTGAATTGGAAGCTAATGGGGCAGGCAGTAAACCTTAGTGGTTAGGACAATGGACTTTGGAGTGAGACAGACCTGGGTTTGAATCCTAGCTCTTTGAATTATTGGCATAATGTGGGGGCGAGATGTTGTCTTCCTAAGTCTCAGTTTTATCATCTGTAAAATGGAGACAGTAATGCCTGTCTCATAGGCATTGTAATTGTATTCCATGAAATAATGTATAATGTGTTTATCATAGTGCCTTGTGCATAATAAACACAAGTACTAGTTTCTATTTTGTAATTTTATGTAGCACCCCTTTTGCAAAATTCAGCCCAGCCCAGCCCATCTGACCATACTGGTCCATACTCTTTCTACTGTATCAAATGGCTTCAGTTTATGCCCTCAGACCTATCAGCTGGTTCACAAGATCTCTCTTCAGTTACAGACTGTCTACTGGATTTTTTATTTCAGTGACTATATTTTTCACTTCTAGAAGTTCTAGTTCATTCTTTTAAAAGTAGCTATTTTTTCTGGGTGTCTCATTTTGGGGGGAGCTATTTGGTGTACCTTTAAACTATTTAATATACTTGTTTTATAGTATCTATGAAATGGATTATCTAAGTTCTTTAGGGCTGAATTCTACCATTTTTGTTTGTGCCGACACTCACGATAGATCAATTTTTGTATATGTTTCTACTTTGGATTGAGAGTTATCTTGAGGAGGTCTTTATCTGTGGAAATCATGTTCAATTTTGATTGCAGACATTTGCCCATAAGAGTGGTGATATTTTCTTCTTATAGCTGCTTCAGGGGCATTGGAAGTCTAGAACCTATTCTGTGTAATAGTCCAGCTCGGTGGTTTCAGGATCATATGAGTGAAATCAATTAGGGCTTTAGATATACATGTGGTGCAAGCTGGTGGTTACAGACTTTTCCTAACTGCCAACTGTTTGAGGGAGACAAGGTTTCTTGTCATCTCTTTGGGGGTAGGCTGATTATTTCTGGTTTATCCTTTTATTGTATGTGTTATTCTTCATAGATCCTGTTGTTCTGCAAGTGACTAAGTTCTGACTCTCCCCACCTTGCATAAGCACAAGATCTCATGTCTTATTACAGCATGGGCATTAAAACTAAAGCCCTGAGATTACTGAGAGTGACCGAGCCTGACCCTGGTCACTTCAGGGTAGCTGCAGTATCAGCAGACATGCCTACATCCTTGCTTTTGAGTTTCTTCTCCATTTCTGACCTCTGAGGATTTCTCTTTCTTATGATCTGAAATCATGCATCTAAATGAACGTTTGTTCATTTTATCTGGCATTTATAAACATTTGTGGAAGGAATTTTTTCAGAATATCTAGTGTGCATAATGTTGGAACCGCAAGTCTCGTAATGGAAGAATTTCTCCCATTGTTCGAGACATCCCATCCTTAATGCTTTCTTTACTGTGAATGTCTCTACTACAAAGCTGGTGCTCATGGAAGCTGCCTGGCCCTGGGATTGTTTTTTAACAACTTGAGGGGTCTCTTTCAAGCCTCTGTGGGTTAACTATTTCCTGCCCATTAGGCATGAGTAATCTTTAAAGTGGTCTTTGTCATTTTGGCTGAAACTATAAGGTATTAAGCAATATCCTAGATGGTTTCCATTCCTCTCAATTTGTATGTTCCTGCTCTTGGCAACATTTCCCCAAGACAATAAGAAGTATCTGATTATATATGCATGTATTTCCTATGAAACCTTTACAGTATTGAAATCCGAAGAGCAGAGAGAGACCTGCATTTTCTGGGCCACATGAACTGTGGAAGGGAGACCCATTCTTACTGCTTTGGGTAACGACAACTAATTTCCCTTCAAGAAATGATTGGTCATCTCCATAGCTCAAGCCGACTAGGTCTTACCTCACTAAAACCAAAAAATTAGAATAATTTGCCTGAGTGGGAAGTAAACACATGTCGGTTCAAACACACACTGCCACCTTCCTCCACCACTTTTTATACCGAAATGAGCTTCAGATCTTCTCAATAAAAGTCATCAGGTCTGTACGATCTAGACAGCCCCTCTTTGGCCTGGGAGATGTGTCTGTTTTGTTTCATATCACCTCATTCTGCAGTAAATTGTGACTTCTGGGGCGCAGGGGCAGCGCAATTACTGAGCTACTCTATAAAGGGCTTAGGCTTCAAGAGTGAAGGAGCAAAATGTTTCCTGATTGGCAAGAAGCCACAGGATTATTTTATTTTAACTAAAGATATATGAGGCATGGAGGAAAGCACGTCAACTTTGGAATCAGTCAGAAATGAATTCCAGTCCCGGTTCTGTAACTCATGAACGGTGTGATACTTGACAAGCTAGTAAGCCTCTTAGAATCAATTTGCAAGGCATAGGAAGCTAATATTTGTGGAAGGTCCAATTTAGGGGCCGCATAATATTGTAGAGAAGATCTTAGAACCATCCAGGTGTAGGTTCAGATTTGGCCTCTGCCATTTTCTTTTGTCTAGAATGGGGACAGCAGTACCTCCTGCACAAAGTTGGAACAATTAAAGTCAATGAGAAAATCTCTGTTAAGCGGCTGGTCCATGATGTGAGTTCCTTTCTTTGGTTAGACAGTCCTTGGCTCGGTACATACCAGTTCTGGTCCCTTGCTCCAGACTGAGGGACTGAGCGATTCGACTCAGTCCTACGCTTACAGTGCCCTCTATGCGGGAGGAGGCCGTTTGCTCGGCTTTTCGCTCCAGGTACGATGCCCCTTTCATTCTCCTTCCTTCAATTTTTTTCCCAGAGGGTTATTGGAAGCTGGGAATGGCTGCAGGCCAGTAGGCCGCTTCCTGCCGACCACCTGGCCCTCCCACAGAGCTTTCTCTCTTACAGCCTCTGGGCCCAGGCAAAAGGCCACTGGCTTAGGCCTGGCCTTAGATTCCTGAGAGGCCTTTGGAATTTTCTGGAGACAGACTGGGGTGTGTCAGCAGCCCACAGCCTGGAACAGAGTGAACAGAGGTATATGGCAGGCCGTTCCTTTGAGCCTCTCTCCCTCCCTGAGGCTTGTGGTTTTAAAGCTTTAATTGCCGAGATCAGAGCCACTCTGTTTCAATGCAGCGCCAGGAAGGGCCACGCCAGCCTAGTGCAGGTGATGGCGGCTCCTTCCAGAGGTCCTCAGCCTGGCCTAGAGAAGCGGTGGCTGCAGGGCCCTGGAGCCTCCTGTGGGGCTTGTGTTTCCCTTCCTATTAAATCCTCTCTGTGCTCAGAAGGCCGCTCCACCTGCCCATCTCTCCAGCTTTGCCTCTGGTGTCTTTCAAAGCTTCAGTGTTTCCTCAAATTAAGAGACCCAGCTGCTCGAGGCCCTTTGTTCGGTGTCTCTGGGATGACCTTTCAGATGATTCGTCCCCACTTGCAGGGGCTCAGCTTCGCTGGTATTTAGACTCCGAGCTTCCCTGGCTAATCGGAATTTATTATCCTCTTTGTGAGGAGACTCTGAGGTTCTTTCTCTCCAGGGAGGGCTGTCTTCTGGGTGAGTGATACATGGGCTGGCCCTGGCTCCCTAATCCTGGCAAGCCCCGTTTCCAGGTTGCGTCTCCATGGGCCCCAGAGACTCCGCGTGTGTGTGCGTGCGCGTGCGCACACACGCTCGCTTGGTCATGGAAAATAAGGACTTTCAGATCTCAGGATTGTTCTGGGATAAAGGAATCAGATTAGAGTTGAAGGAACCTGGAGTCTTCTTGGCCTCGCTTTAACAGCTTTGCGAGAGCTGTTTAATTATTCTTGCAGATCTGAGTAAGTCTTGTTGGTGGAATTTTTATTGTAGTAAACTATACGTAAATTTTAGTCAGTTGTAAGTGGACAGTTCAGTGTCGTTAAGTACCTTCACATTGTTGTGCAGTCATCACCTCCATCTGTCTCCAGAACTTCTCCACCTTCCCAAACGGAAACTCTGTACCCAGTAAGCATTAACTCCCCATTCCCCACTCCTCCAGCCCCAGAAAATCACAATGCTACCTTCTGTCCTATGAATTGGATTACTTGAGTTATATAAGCGGAATCATACAGCATTTGTTGAATACTAGTCCATTGTACAGGTGTGCACATATTGTTATCCAGTCACCCACTGATAGACATTTGGGTTGTTTTCACCTTTTGGCTATTGTGAATAATGTTGCGAAGACCATTTGTGTACAAATATCTGCTCAGGTCAACTACCTTCAGTTCTTTTGGGTATATACCTAGAAGTGGAATTGCTGGGGCATATGGTAATTTTATGTTTACTTTTTTGAGGAGTTGCCATGAGGTTTTCCACAGCGGCTGTGCCATTACAGCCTGTCTCGTTTTTTATAGTAGCTGTCCTAGTGGGTGTGTGGTGTATGTTCATTGAACTTTGAGGGTGATAAAAACGAGAACTGCCATGTTGATCATTTATTAAATTCATACTGTGTACTAAATATTTAACACAAATCATCTCACTGAATCTTTAAGACAATCCTGTGTGGTTTGCTGTTATTTCTGTTTTACAGAAGGGCAAACTGAAGCTCAGAAAAGTTATGTAACTTACTCAAAATCAAACAACTGAAAGTGAGCAGAGCAGGGAGTCCAATGCAGGGGTCAGGGTCCCATGTCCATGCTCTTGCCACTAGACAGCTAGTCTTCTAACCACATAGTCGTGCTTAGAGGAAAACTTAGGATTTCCCCCACTGCCAGTGGACAGCTAATTACAGAAGGCTTCAAAATGTAAAGCAAAGACTTTCCATAAATGTGGGGAATTAGGATGTTGGCAGGTTTGCTGGGAAAATGTCTCCCCCTCCCACCCACACAGTGAAAATATAGTCACCCAGGAGACATTCCAAGCCTGCCTTGAACCTTACTAGGTGTGACATTGCTGTTGTAGATCCTAAGGCCCTTCCTTCAGGGAGCACACCATCTAGTTGGGGAAACACCTCCTAGGGTAATCATGGTATAGGGCGCTGTGAGCTGGGGCAGAAGAGGCAACTACAGAACAGTGTGCAGGGTGTTGTGACTAGGGAATACAGAGAGGGTCTTAGGAGCACAGATGGTGAGAATAATCGACTTCATCCTTCAGCATGAGGACCAGGAAAGGATTCATATCAGAATCATCACTGGAATTGAATGCTGAAGGCTGAGCTACAACATGATAGTTGGAAGCATGGTGACAACAGAGGGCAAAGGTATTTTGTGCATAAGAACAAAGGCTCAGAGGATGGAGAGAATGTGGTCTATGTGAAGTGGTGCAAATATTTCAGTACATCTGTAGCATAAGAGACGTGTTAAGGAGTGGCAGAAATTGGATTGGAATTATAGATACAGGCTGTCTCATTGAAGAGCCTTATCTAACAAAATGTTTCTATTGGTCTTGTAGTTGATGGAGAGGCATGGAAAATCTGTTTTAAGCATGACAGTGACCTGGTCAAATTTGTGTTTTAGAAAATCACTTTTACACAACCTGAGGTGAGTTGGAAGGTGAGATCTGAGGCTAGCAGTAGGGAGACTAAAGCGTAATAATAGCTTACATAAACTAACTGCTTGCTATGTGAGTGCACTGTACAAAAACATGACATGCATTACTCATTCAGTTTCCGTAACAACTCTGTGAAACATGTATTATCCCATTTTACAGATGGGGAAACTGAGGTTAAATAACTTGTATAAGGTCACATTGCACTAAGGGTGTGGCTAACGTCTTAATCAGAGCTGTCTTAGTTCACAGCCCAAGGAAGAAATGGCCCCTGAAATTAGGGCTGCCATTTAGGAAGAAAAAGCTGACTGATCCCCAAGGTATTTAGAAAGTGGAAATAACTGAAAATGATACTGACTAGATTTTCTAGGGAAGAAAGGAGAATGAGGTGTCAGTGAAGGGTCTTTGGTGTCTAGTTTGGAGGACTGTGTGTTTGGCTGTGACTTCCACTCAGAGGAGAAGCATAGGAGGGTGGAGGAAAAAGATGGTGAGCTCTTTTCTGGTTGTAAAGCCCATAGCAATCAAATGTTGATCAAAGATATCTTTTGAAATATGAACTTATTATCATTAGTGATGAATCTTCCCTTGAGATGCCAGTGACAGTTGCACACATATGTAATGTACAAATAAATTAGTAAGTATATAGTTATTGGAGGTGCATTCAACTTTCTTTACTGATCCAGATGAATGATAAAAAAAAGTTTGGGAATTGGGAGTATGGGATTAACAGATGCATACTCCCATACATAAAATAGATAAACAACAAGGATTTACTGTATAACACAGGGAACTATATTTGATATCATGTAATAAACTACAATGGAAAATAATTTTAAAAAAGAATATAGATATATACACATATATGTATAACCAAATCACTTTGCTGTACACCTGAGACTAATAAAATATTGTAAATCAACTATACTGCAATTAAAATTTTTTAAAAAAACTAAAAAAGTTTGGAAACTACTAATTTTATAATAGATTCATAGAAATCAAGATTAAAAGTATATTCAATACCAAAGCATTGCCTAAAACATGGAGACAATATTTTTGTGATGTATGGTTTTCTTGACCACCTGGTCCCACTTATAAAAAGTCTGTGTTCTATTATTTGATAGTATATTTATTAGTTACATATATTCAACACTGGTGAACCTATTCCACCTTCTTAGTCCTCACTCCTAATATGTTATTTCAATCCCTGGTCACATTTTATTAATTTTAATTTATCTTGTTTTAGAATTAACCCTGCAAAACTATTCTCTGTAGAGTCTCTGGACAGTGTCGTTTCATTGTTTAAAATCTGTCAGTGGCTCCATATTGCCCGTATGGCACTCAAAGTCTTGGTCACCTGTGTCTTTTCCTTTTCTCTCACTGTCAGCTACAATGAGATATTTATGGAGATACAAGCAAGCCCTGCCACTTTCCAGTGCTGTGTTTTTCACTCCCAATATACCCATATTCTTTCTTTCTTATTGATCTAGAAACCACCTATTTATCCATCCAAACCCTGTTCTTGTCTCCTCTAAGAACTCCCCTCCAGACCCCAGCAGAGGTGTTATTTCCCCTATGTCTACAATATACCAAATACATACCTGTTTAACACTGTTATAAACTTATGGGTTACCAGGGGATGGGGGGGGGAGGGATAAACTGGGAGATTGGGATCTGATATATACACACTACTATATATAAAATAGATAACTAATAAGAACCTGTTGTATAGCACAGGGAACTCTACTCAATACTCTCTAATGGCCTATATGGGAAAAGAATCTAAAAAAAAGTGGATATATGTATATAACTGATTCACTTTGCTGTACACCTGAAACTAACACAACATTGTAAATCAACTATACTCCAGTAAAAATTAAAAAATACATTTGATGTGTCTGTTTCATGCCATAGACGGTGAGCTCCTTAAGGGTAAGGACTGGATTTGTATAGCTGTGTAGTCTCTCACCATCCCTTATAATATACCAAATACAAGAAAGGCTTCAACAGGTGTTGGTGAGCTAAATGAATGAATGATTATTTATTGTCAAAATTACATAAGTTAATATGTACAAAGTCCTTAAAGAGTGCCCAAGCCATAATTGGTGTTATGTAAGTATTTGCCACTATTTTTCTCCTGTGTAATTTCTTTCAATATTTCTTTCCAATTGGTTTTGTCATCCAAGTAGATCAAAGGAAAGAAACACGGCTTCACATTACTTCATAAAACCTCCTCTAAGCACTTAGTTAACTTCTCACACATTCATCAAGCATTTGTGATCCCCACTGTCCAAATTTCTGTTGATTTTCTTCCTAACCATGTGTGGTCGAGCCCTCTGAGTACATTCTAATACCCCACCCGTCTGTAGCATAGATGTATTTACTTTCTTTTCCCCACCAACATTCTCCAATCCCTCTCACTTTTCTAGCTTTTGCAATGGTGTTTTCCATCTCTCTTGAATCTCAGGGATTCTTTGCAATAACATTAATCTTTATTGCAAAAGACTGCCACATTCTTTTGGTATGGATTTATCTTTGCAGATTTTGCCCCAGATAAATAAATAAAATGGAACACCACACTTCTGGAACTGAACATGGAAATTTGTTTTACTTTTGTGAGGCTGAACATTTATTTATTATTATTTTTTTAAATATGGAACGCTTCACGAATTTGCGTGTCATCCTTGCGCAGGGGCCATGCTAATCTTCTCTGTATCGTTCCGATTTTAGTATATGTGCTGCCGAAGCGAGCATGAGGCTGAACATTTAGTGATGAATCCATATTGTACTGACGGCAACTGCTTCAAAAATTTCATATGTTGTATAGCCGTTGGTAATAGTGCATATGCATGTGGGCAGGGAGAACTGTGCAAATATCAAAAATAATTATGATTATTAAAAAAAATTCCACTAGGTGTTCTCAGAAATGAATCTTCCAAATTACTTTTGCACAATTCAGGAAAATTGAAATGTGCATTTCAATAATTGTAGAAAAATTTTCAAGCAATCTCCTCTCATTTAAGTCAGCCAGTTAAGGTGCTGCTGTTACAAACAAAAGGATCGTAGATACGTCAGACACAGCAGCCATACTGTCAAAACAGAACTATAGAGATCATGAGAGTCATGCTTTGTAGACAGTTTACCAGGGATGATATTGTTTGGATTATTTTGTTTGGTTGGGCAATTTATTACTAATATTCCTCAAAAGCCATTACTAAAAAGCATTATTGTTTCACTTGTTCACGTGCTCGTTTATCTATTCTTCATGTGTGAATATCTTCATTTATCAACCCATCCACCCATCAAGTTCATGTTTATTAAGCATGACTCTGCATCAGGGCCTGAGCTAAGTTAAATTATAGGAGTAGGAAAACCTTTTGACTTGGGCCTCCAGCCTAATGTGGGCCACAAATTTACTTAGTTTGGGGTCTTTAAATTTCCTCCATGAGTTTAATATCAACTGTAACTTTGTATGAAAGCTAGATTTTTTGGGGGGTGGGCAATAATTAGTGCATTACATAGATAAAGTACTTTTAGTGTCTTTTTTTGCGTTCATGTAGTTTTAAGTAATCAAATTATGACCAGGGATTTAAATGCTGAAGATGACCCTAGGTTTCTCTGACTTCCTTGAATACTTGAAATGAGGTTCTCAGGGAGAAATATCATTGAATTAGTGGGTAAAGGATAGAAAGATACTCTAGCCCTGTGCTTAGGAAACTGCTGTCTCCTAGACGTGTGGGACAAAGAACAATAAGCCAATTATTAATCCTTGTGATTAGAACACTGTAACCACAGACCAGGGACATTTTGAGGAGAGAGGGGTCTCTTCCTTTCGGGGGTGATGGAGATGTTTTCAGGAGGTTCTTGAGTTGTGGCGTGGGAATGGGTTTCACAGAGAAGGTGGTGAAGACAGCTTTGGAAGAGGGATGCTCCAAAGCTTTCAGTCTTGGCTCAACAGTTATGACTGAGGTGTTAATGATTAGCCTCATCTGTAAAATGGGGATGGGGACACCAACCTCAAAGATTTTGGGGAGGATTTAGCTTATGTTTGCCAAGTGCTTATTAAGTTATATTAAGCAGGGAATCCTAGTAGAGGCGATGGTCTAGGGCAAAGAAGGAACAGAAGCAGGAGGAAGAAAAATATTTGGAGACTGGTGGTAAGGCCAGTTTGCCTAAAACTTGGGGTTCTTCTATAGAGAACAAGAGGCGGTAACTGCAAATTTGCCGTTTGTTTAGTGACCTTGAATTGGTGACTTAACTGTCTGGATTTTTAATTGCTTATCTCTAAAACGGGTCAAGAAACATGCTGCCCCCAGTGGTGGGAGGGAAGATGCAGAAATGTTGTCTGTGCAAGGAAGGCCTTTGTGTTTCTCTTCTGACTGATGTTCTCTATTCATCTGACTGTTTCTTACCAGTTGCTGCCCAGGGGTGAATTCCTGGTAAAGATATACACTTCTTTGGCCATATGTCCTAAGTCAGCTACGTTGTTTCTTATAATGAACACACTTCTGATCCAGAAGATGGGTTCCAAATATCCTCATTGTTTATTATAAGCCAGTGTAGCATTCTAATTTGTTGGTTGTTTTTTTTTTTTTAAGAGCAACATTGAAACTATACCTTCAGCTAAATTGAAACTATTCCTTCAGTCAATCTCATCATTGACTCATTTGGTGGAAACAATTTTCTCATCCTAATTGGTGAGATCTGGGTCCTTAGATCAGACAATTTATTTCTGTGTTTTCCTACATTTTGGAGTGCTGGTTAGTTTTTCTTCTCTGGTCTCCTATGACTACATCTGCGATCCTACAAATGGCACACTGATTACAGAAGTCAAAGCAGGTAGAATGGTAGAGACTTCTTGTGAGAAACACAGAGAGCAAGGACAGCGTCTTTCTCATTTCCCAGTTATTCATTCAACAATCACCAAGTACCTGCTAGGTTGCTGGTGCTGTGTAGGAGCCAAAAGAAAGCTCAGAGAGATATCATCTGTACCTTCAAGGGACTTGCCAGTTGTGGGGACGGTGGTTAATAACACCAATAGCCAATTTTTTAATGAAGAAGTTCAGTTGCTCCAGAAGCACTGGGGCGGAATGACCAATTCAGCCTGCTGGGAGAGCTGGGAAGGCCTCACAGAGGAGGTGATGTTAGACTGAACCACAAACACGAGAAAGAAAAGAGATGAAGGGCCTTCCAGGCAGATGAATGATTACTTCAGAGGAAGGTCAGGCCATAGAAAGGTATAAAGCTTTAAGGGGTTCAGAGAAGGGAAACATAGCATTTCATAAAGGGGACAAAAGAGACACTTCAAGGAAGAAGCGGTATTTAAAATGGGCCATGACGTTTCAGAAGGCACGGAGGGGGCTACCGAGAGCATTTCCAGTAGCGAGAATAGCATGAACAATGGTGTGGAAGTGGGAAAGTTCACGGGGGCGTTTAGGGAGCATGGAGAGCTCAAGTATGCTTAGAATGTAGGCTGGGTGTAGTTAAGACTGGAAAGGTCAGGTGCAGTTGGATGATGGAGAGCGCACAGTGGTTTTTTTTTTGTTTTTTTTTTTACCCAGTACTTGGGCCTCTCACTTTTGTGGCCTCTCCCGTTGCGGAGCACAGGCTCCGGACGTGCAGGCTCAGCGGCCATGGCTCACGGGCCCAGCCGCTTCGCGGCATGTGGGATCTTCCCGGACCGGGGCACGAACCCGTGTCCCCTGCATCGGCAGGTGGACTCTCAACCGCTGCGCCACCAGGGAAGCCCGAGAGCTCCAGTGTTGATGAGAGGGCTGGGGCCTAATTCTGTTATATGGTAGGAGTCACCAAAAGTTTGATTTGGGGAGATGAAAGCCCATTCAGTTTAATTCCACCAATATTTTCTGAGCTTTTGCTCTGAACCAGGTATTTTGATAGGACCTAAAGACACGACATGAATCAGGCATGTTTCCTGACCTCTTGAATCTCCCATTAAACTATATCTATGTATGTCTATACCTGCTCTTACACCTGTGACTATATCTCCATCCATCTCAGTCTGCGTCTGTAACCAGATCTATAGCTATGGAGAGATTAACCCGATGGTGGTGTGTAGAATGGTTTGAAGCAGAGGAGGTGAGATGGGGGTGGTGAGTAAGCATCAGACATTCAAGTGCGAAGGCCCTGCACTAGTCCGGAACATGAGGACGGTGCAGCGTAGCAAGAAGAGCTCTGTCTTCAGAGCCCAAGGAACTTGGAGTTGAATCCTGGCTATATTGTGAACTCTCATTCAGAATTTCTCCAAGTAACTTCCTCAGCCTCATTCTTTTCATCTATAAAACAAGATCATGACATTTACCTTTGAGGAGGGATGAGAAGATTAAAGATGATGTAGTGAGCACGTGGCACCGGCTAGCATCAGGGGTTGGCAGTGATGGTATCTGTGGTAGAGAGGCTGCAGTGGCTTTGGAGCGCGACTTCTACTCAGAAAGAAGTGGATATGTTATCCCGGGAATAGAGGCAGATTTGGTGGCTCCCGGCAGGGAGTAACGATGTGGCTTTGACTCAGCCCACCCTTGGACCTCTATGTTCACCTTCCCAGGTAAGGAGCACAGATACTCCTTGCTTGGCTGGCAGAGCCAGGCTCGGCTGGGGAGGCCCTTTCGCGGGCTGCTCTTCCCATGTCCCCAGTGAACCCACTGACTCTAGAGCCTCTGTGAGGCTCTGGCAGTGAACGGGGCTGCAGGTCGCTCCATCTCCAGCAAACATTTACAGTGGCTCAGTGCCTCTTGCTTCTGCTCTGACACACAGGAAACTGAGAGCCGGGCCTGCGAGTGGTAGCCAAGAGCATGTGCTGCCAGCGTGGCAGGAAGGAGCTGCAGAGGCCCCGAGCAAGGGTGAGGGTTGCTTCTAGCTGCGGGGAGTCTCCTCCGCTGTCAGCCTCTCAGCTGCGGCGGCAGCTTCTCCCGGGAGTTCAACTGAAGTCTTGAAGGAGCGGGACTGTCTCTCGGTTCCTGGCTGATGTCAGGTGGCTTCCAGGGGTGACAGTGCCCCTGTGAACCAGGGGGAAGCTGCGACAGAGTGAGGAAACATGGCAGGATATTTCCAAAGGCAGATCCTCCTGGGGGTTCTTGTGTGTCCGGGACTGAGGCTCACCTCTGTGATCATTAGCATTTGTTAGCAGTTGGGTGCTAGTAGAGGTTGAACAGTCAGCTCTCTGGAGGTAGAAAGGAGAGAGGCAGGGAGGGAGGAAGGAAGGAAGGAAGGAAGGGGGAGAGGGGGCGAGAGAGAGGGAAGGAGGGAGGGAGGGAAGAAAAGGAAAGCCCTTTTCCGAGGTATAAAACCTTCCACCACAGGAAGTGTTAAGGTATCAACAGGATCCCGCTGAAGGTAAAGTTGAAAAAAGATGCTCGGTAGCTCATCATTATGTGGTATTTTCATCATTGATACATGAGATACAAATAACCTCAAAAGCAGAGAGAAGTAGTAATCAGGAAGTGAGGAATTTTGAGTACTTACTATCTTTGTTCTTAATATAATTGATTTCCTTATAATTTTATATAATTTAATATTTAATAATGGCTCAGTTTAACAACTGGCTCACAAAATTCCTGATTTTTTTTTTTTTAAAGAGCTTCTCTGTTCCACCTTCTCTGGGGAATAACTCTCCAGTCTCATGCTTTCATTTGAGAAGAAACATTGCCTGCCTGATGGGTGTATTGTAGGGGATCTGGGGATTGGATTTTTTTTTTTAATTTATTGAGGTAAAATTCATGTAACGTAAAATGAGCCATTTTAAAGTGAACAATTCAGTGACATTTAGTACGTTCACAAGGTTGCGCGACCACGACCTCTATCTAGTCCCAAAACATTTCAGTCACGCCAAAATAAAACCCTCGTATTTGTTTCCTTGGGCTGCCGTCACAAAGTATCAGGAGTCTTAAACAACAAAAAGTTACTTTCTCAAGGTTCTGGAAGCTAGAAGTCTGAGATGAAGGTGTCAGCAGGCTTGGTTTCTGCTGAGGGCTGTGAGGGAAGAGTCCGCTCCAGGCCTCTCTCCTTAGCTGTAAACGGCCGTGTTCTTCCTGTGTCTTCTCATATGCTCTTTCCCTCTGTCCCTATCTGTGTCCAAATTTCCTTTTCCCGTAATGACACCTGGCGTATCGGATTAGGGTCCGCCTTAATAACCTCATTTTAACTTAATTACCTCTTTATAGACCCTTTCTCCAAATACAGTTACATTCTGCCCTACTGGAGGCTCGGACTTCAATATATGAATTTGAGGGGGGTCACAATTCACCCCGTAACAACTCTATGCCCATTATGCAGTTTCTCTCTGTACCATGCCCTGCCCCTCCCAACCCCCAGGCCCTGGCGACCAATAATCTGCATTCTGTCTCTCAAATTTAACGTATTCTGAATATTTCATATAAATGAAATCATATAATATGTGACCTTTTATGTCTGGCTTCTTTCACTCAGTGTAACGTTCTCATTTCCATGGGAGTGTGGGGCTCACAGGAACATCATTACTTATATGTATTCTGGTTTTAAAAAAATGAGAACCAGTGGTCTAAAAAGCTACCAAGAACAGCTGCTCCGAAGTTCAGGAATTCTCTTGGCGTCCACAAAACTGACCGATATTTGGCGGATAATCTTACCTCCTTTTTATGCAACTAGAGGCAAGAAGACTGGTCAAGAGATCACCGAAATAGCTGAGGCAAGACAGTTTGAAGGCATGGACTAGGGAAAGGACAGCGCGAACAAAGAGAAGATTGATCAAAGTGATCAGAAGATGCAAATCATTCCCCGAAGCTTAACTATTACATATTTGAAGGTATAGGAAAGTATAAAGACAATTAAGTATCACTTGTGATGTTACAACTCAGTGATAAATACTGTAAACATTTTGACATACCTATGTTTTTTTGACATACCTATGTTTTTATCAAAGAAATACAAACAAAAGTGCACAAGTGATGTAATTTTAGAAAGTGAACATACTCATGTATCCACCATCCAGATCGTGATGTGTAACATTGCCAGTACCCTAGAACCCTCTCCCATGCCTCTCCTACCAAAGGTAATAATTACTAGGTGTGGCCTATTTTTGAGCTTTCTATAAAGAGAATCATTTTATGTTGTTTTTCCTTTTTTGGCATTTTCCCCTTACATTCCGTGAAGTTGATCTGTGTAGTTATGTGAAATACTTGTGCTTTCATTTTCCTCCTGTTGTATAAATACACCACAGATCATTAACCGATCTCATGATTGATGGGCATTTGGGATATCATAGGATTCTTGCCAGAAACATTCTTGTTTTTGTCTTTTGTGCTCGTGTGTACACCACATACTGACACATCTGTATCTGGTAGGATAAGTCCACCTGAGTTTTTCTCCTTGTGTTGAGTACACATCTAGGGGTGGCATTGCTGGTCATAAAGTTTGTATGTTCAGGGTTGGGAAATCCCTGTCAAAGAGTTTTCCACAGCCGTTGTACCACTTTACACTCTTACCAACAGTATATGAGGGTTCAGGTTATTCTACATCCTCACTAATAGTTGGTAATGTCAGTTAACTTCACCATGCTGGTTGATCAGTGGTACAGAATTGGACTTTTAGTTTCCATTTCCCTTATGATTTATGATGGTGAGTTTTTCATATGCTTTTTCACCATTTGAGATCTTCTTTTGAGAAGTTCCTGATTGTCTTTTTTTTTTTAAATAGGGTCCTTTCTTTTTCTTATTTGGTAAAAATTCTTTATATATTCTAGATATGAGTCCTTTATCATAGGTATATGACAAGATTTACATATCATATATATTGAGATTGATGTAAATATGTTTCCCATTCTGAAACTTGTCTTTTCATGAGCAGAAGTTACAAATTGTACTATAGTCCAATTTATCAATTTTTTCTTTTATGTGTCCAGTTTTAAAAATTTACCTATCCCATGAAAATAGTCTACATTATTGTCTAAAAGGTTTATTGCTTCAGCTTTCATATTAAGCCTGTGATCTGTCTAGAATTGATCATTATGGTACAAGGTGGAAGTCAAGTTTCGTTATCCTTATGAATGTCCAGTTGATCCAGCACCATTTACGGAGCAGATCGTATTTTTTCCTAGGCTATGGTACCTTTGTGTCATAGATCAAGAGACTGTATATGTGTGGTACTGATTCTAAACTTTTTACTCTATTCCCTTCATCTATCTTTCTACCCTTAATACTAATAATATATTGTCTTATAGCTCTATAAGGAAGTCTTGATATCTAGTAGAATAAATCCTTTGAAGTTTTTCTTCAAGATTATTTTTGCTAGTCCCAGCTATCTCCATTTCCAATGAAACTTTAGACTATTTTGTCAATTTCTTCAAGACTTGCTGGGACTTCACTAAAAACTAGTTTGTTTTTTGCTTTAAAACTCATGAGCACGTTTTGAATTTTAGCAAATGTTTCTTATGCATTATATTGAGATAATGATATGGTTATTATCCTGACAGTGAACTGTACATATTGGTGTTTGAAAATTATACCGGGGGCTTCCCTGGTGGCGCAGTGGTTGAGAGTCCGCCTGCCGATGCAGGGAACACGCGTTCGTGCCCCGGTCCGGGAAGATCCAACATGCCGCGGAGTGGCTGGGCCCGTGAGCCGTGGCCGCTGAGCTTGCGCGTCTGGAGCCTGTGCTCTGCAAGGGGAGAGGCCACAACAGTGAGAGGCCCACGTACCGCAAAAAAAAAAAACAAAAAACAAAAATTATACCGACCTTCCTTTCCTGAAACAAACCCAGTTTGATCATGATGCACTAGTCTTTATATATAAATTTGCTAATCTTTTGTTCGGTGTTTTTGCATATATGCTCATAAGAGAAATAGGCCTGTAATTTTACTTTCTTAAAGTGTTTTTATCAGATTTTGTGTCAGAATTATGCTGGACTCATAATGACTTGGAAGTATTTCCTCTATTTTCTAGTCTCTGAATTTTTAAAATATAAGATTGTGTTCTTCCTTAAATATTTGTAAAAATACACAAATGAAGTCACTTGGGTCTGGAGAAGTCCCTATAGGAAGGACTTTTTTACACATTCAATTTTTTAATAGACGTATAGGCTATTCAGTTTTTTTAAAAATTGTATTGGAATATAGTTGATTTACAATGTTGTGTTAGTTTCAGGTGTACGGCAAAGTGAATCAGTTACACATATACATATATCCACTCTCTTTTTTTTTTTTAGATACTTTTCCCATATAGGCCATTACAAGGTTTTGAGTAGAGTTCCCTGTGCTATACAGCAGGTTCTTATTAGTTACCTATTTTACATATAGCAGTGTGTATATGTCAATCCCACTCTCCCAATTTATCTCCTCCCTCTCCCCAACTGGTTAAAAAACACTTTTCTTTATGCATATCCAATGGTTTTAGTTGGAATTGTTTCCCTGCCCATGTTGAAGAGTTTTCTCTTGCTAAGGAAATTATCCCATTTACAGTTATATTCATAATTGTGCTGTTTTGTCTTACTTCTGTTATCTTGATTTATATTTTATATTCTAATAATTTTTTTCTATACTATGCATATATGTAGAATATCTTTTACTCTATTTTTATCTAATAATTTAGAAGTTTTAGAGCAAAATTCACATGACACTTCTGAAATTTCTGTCTGGGATTGGGCCATTCTGGGTTATGTTCACAGATTGCTGGGGTGTAAGTTCACTTCTCTAATGTTAGGGATACTTACATAGAAACACTTGAACATCTGTGTCCATTTTTAAAAATTACTTTTGATGACTGAAGCTATATTATCTAATTTTCAAAGTCAAAAATAAAATAGTATTTCTTAAATTTCTACTCTCTCAAATAAGGAAATTAACACACTTTAACTTCTCCCTCCCCCCTACCATATTTTTTCAGTTTAATTGATATAACCTAGAATTTTGGACCCAGATTATTATTCTAATTCAGATATGATTTTTAACAATTATTCAAAGTTTCTAATTCTTATTTACTATGCAAACACTTTATGGTACCTTTATGGTTAAAGTTAGACAATACAGATAAACATCCGTAATTTCTATTTTTTAAAAATATAAAGAAGGGGTAATAATTTTGTCATACTGGTGTGAGATAGGAATCAAGTTTAAATGTTTTCCCATTTAGTTAGCTTATAGAACATTGATCAATTTGGGTCATCATCTTTATCATGTATATTTTATATGTGCTTTCCTTTGCCTAAATATTATATTGCACTATATCACAGTAAAGTTAACTAAATAATACTAAATGATACTAAAACTAGGTTCCTGTGAGCCTCTGGTCACAACATTTTCATCAGCTGATCAATACATAACCTTGCTTTATGTGTATTTCTGTTTAAAGGCATACACACACACTTTTCACACACACACACACACACACACACACACACACACACACACTTGTGCTGGGGAACACCAGACAGCACCTCAACACTACACTTGGGGGCCATTTTAAACGGTGAACTCACCAACAAAAAGCACACAGAAAAATGAAAATGTGGCACTAAATGTACTGCAAAAGGACACATTTACATTATAAGAACTGAAAAAAGAAGGCAGAGCGTTGTCTTGTTTGACCTCAGCTGGGGACATGCAAGTCAGACGACTCAAATTTTTTGCCACCCTCTGAGTGACTGTGAAAAGCACTGTGAGTATTAATTTGGGGGTTACTAATAATTTTAGTGAGCAGGGGAATTTGTAAATAGAGGATCTGCAAATAATGAGGGTTGACTGTGTGTGTCTGTATATATATGATATATATATATACACATATATATAAACTATTGGTAGGCTTGTCATGCTAAAATAATTCTTGGCTATTTTTGAGGGTTTATTTTCAGAAATATTCTTCTCTGACTCATCTCAGTTTTTTTACTCAGCGTTTTTTTTTTTTTTTTTAATGTTTCTCTTCTTTCACTTTACATGTACACTCAGACTAATCATCTCACTTTGGTTTGTGTCCATCTCTTCCCTAGGGTATATGTTTACTTTTCCCAGCTATTAGGAATCTTTGGCATGGATGGGTCTAGAGATCAGGAATAATGGCTTGCCTTTGGTTCCCCTTCTGCCTTTTTGTATGGGTACAGTCCTTCCCCATGTATCACTGGTGGGCAAGTTGATGGGCATGATTCCCTATCTGTTTCTCAGTTATTAACAGTTTTTCACCTATTGCAATGATTCCCAACTATAGCCATTAGACCAATGCACACTTGAGATGAAGTGTTCACTGGCCTACTGTGAATGGAGAAAAATGCCAGCATTGTATTGAGAATAAATTTACTTAAGGGACAATTCTTTATTTGAAATTATTTTTCCATGCTTTGGGAATTAAACTCCTTTTGTTCTTATTTTTTTAATGTTTTTACTTATAAAATAAAGCAAATTGCAACCCAATATGATTCAAAAAATTTTATTTGAAATTTTATTAATGTATGAAATCCAGAAGTCCAGACACAGTACACTCTGTTCTAGCAGTGTTATCTTTTCCTTCCCCAACCATCTTCCTCCTTGCAAAGATAGATGGATTGGTAGATATAATAGGTCCTGGCATATTATTATTGTTACTATCTAAACACTTGATGTATATGAACTTATTTAATCTAAGTAATACCTCTGCTAAGTAGGTAGGTACTATTATTATCCCCATTTTACAGATGGAAGAATTAAGGCACAGAGGGACTCAGTTTGTGGCGGATTCAGGATTTGAACATGGGTGGTTTAGTTTGAGGCCACTCTCCTAAGCACCACACTGAGTTCCCTCTCTACCTGCTTCACACCTAGACCATGGTTCCCACCTGCATTGTTGGGCTCTTCCTGTTCCCACTTCTGACTTTAGTGCTTTACTTGTAGGGATTGCATTTCCCGGCACGCAGTGCTGCTATCACTCCTGCCCACCTCTCCTTTCCTGCCCTGTTCCTGCCACATTCCTGCTTCCTTGGATGAACAGAGATGGCCAAGACTGGAGGTTGAAGGAACACAGAGGAAGAAATATAACGTGCCTGATTCTTAGTACAGAGGAAAGAGAAGCTATTTCCTGTTTTGCTGGAGATTCTGACTTTCTCATTCCAGATAAGACTATTTGGAGACACAAAGTATCTTCCTACTTTTAGACTTTTTTTTCTTTTTTTTTGCTAAAAGCAATCTGGTCTGTGCCATACACTTAAACCTGGATATGTTTTCCTTACTCCATCTCTTTGTGTCTTACACATTCAATATCTTTCGTATTTTGAGACATTATTCCTCAGCTTCAGCTTTTAAGGCTGTTTGGAGTTTCGTTTTTGTTTTTTGTCTTTACGAGTATATTGGCAGAAGCTATGTTAGTCACCATTTTAAATTCCAAGCAGGTTCTCCCTAACTAACTTTTTTTCTGTTTGCTTTAGTAATGTTTTTCCAAAAGTAAGTTCTTCTGAAGCTTGACTGGTATGTTTTCCTCCTTTTATTTTGCAGCATCTTTTCACTGCTTTCATTTTGGTTCTCTCTCTGTTCAGTCAAGTAGAAAGAGGACACATTGTACACAAGACTTATGTTTTCTCATAAACAGGATGGGTGGGTCCTTCCTGATTTTCCCTTATCTATTTTTCCCTTCATCGCTTGACTTTTCGAAACCCTGTCTCAGATCCTTGACTAGAGGGCTGGCTATTTTTCTAGTTCTCTGTATGGCTTCCTGAGCAGGGGAGGTGGGGATGTTGGCCTGGGCCGCCCCTTAGGGGACTCGTCTCTGTGTTTGATGCTTCTGCCACACCCACGACTCAATGTTTGCCTCCCTCTCTTAGCCGTTACAGAGAATATTTATTTTCTGGGGGGCGGGATTGTGCCAGGTACTTTCTCACTTACGTGGTCTTATTTAGTCCACCAGATATCCCTTTAAGGTGTTTTATCATCAACCCCATTTTGCAGACAATTAAAGTGAGGTTCAGAAGGGCATGTTAATCTGTTTGTACAGCTATTTAGAACTGAACCCAGTAGGAAGTAGAGCCCACTTTGTCTGATACAGTGGGATGCTTTATTACCACCCTGCTTTGCCTCCAGTTAATTACCATGCTTAGGAGAGGCACGCAGAGGCACAAGTACAGTCTTTGACCGCATGTGGTCTTGTTACTTTCTTGCTGTGTGACCTTGGGCCAGTTATTCAAGTTTCTGCTTCAGTAAAATGGGAATAATAACATATGCCCTTTTAGAATTTGGAGAGGCAGTGCATGTTAGGGCCTTCAAACTCAGATGCCTTTAGGAACATGGCAGGTGGCATAAATATGTGAGGTGGCCTCATGTAAGATGATCAGGATTGATGCGGGACTGTGAACCCTGAAGAGGGCCTATTCTGAAGACATCAGAGTCTATTTGTTAAAAGTCATTAGGCTGACTGTATGGCCACCAGAGAGGTTAAAATGAAAAAGAGAAAAATGTCAAAGATGGGGGGAAATTGAAATTCTCATAGATGGCTGGTGGGAATGTAAATTGTATAAACTCTTTGGAAAACCACTTTGGAAAACACACGCATTCTTTGACCCAGCATTTCAACTCGTTGAGTGCACACACAAACCAAATGAGTACAGATGCCCACCAAAATTCTCTATGTTCCAGAATGTGCAAAATAGCTCTATTAATAATAGCCCCAAAGTGGAAACTACTGTCACTATGACAGTGGATCAATACATTCTGGAATGTTAGCACAATGGAATAATACAGAGCAATGAGAATGAAGAAACTACAACTATAGGCGACAGTACGGACACATCTTATGATCATAAGGTTAAGCAACAGAAGCTACACAAGGAAGAATACATATTGTATGATTTCAAAGTTTGAAAAGTAGGAAAAATGAATCCATGCTGTAGGAACCAGGATAGTATTTAGTGACTGGAAAGGAGGTTTTTGTTTATTTGTTTTGCAGTACGCGGGCCTCTCACTGTTGTGGCGTCTCTCGTTGCGGAGCACAAGCTCAGGACGCACAGGCTCAGTGGCCATGGTTCACGGGCCCAGACGCTCCGCGGCATGTGGGATCTTCCCAGACTGGGGCACGAACCCATGTCCCCTGCATCGGCAGGCGGACTCTCAACCACTGCGCCACCAGGGAAGCCCTGGAAAGGAGTTTGAGAGGGGTTTCTGGGGTACTTCTGCTGTTCTGCTTCCTGATCTTTTTACTGCTGTTCATTTTATGAAAATCACTGAGCTCCACTCTCTGGATCTATTGTTTGTGTGAAAATATATATATTCTTTAAGCCACTTCTATTCTGAAAGAAGCTTTACTGATATAAGATCTATTGAAGGGTTTCAATCAAAAGGTGAATATGACCAGGCTAAGGTATAAAGTGTGTTTTGAATGTGAGAGTGAGAGGCAGGGGACAGGGAGACCAGTAAGGAAGCTTGTAAGAATCAGAGTGAAAGTAACAGAGAGCTGAACCCACACACTGAAAACCTACTAAACCAGTGATCTGAAAGCAGCAGTTATTCTCATATCATCTGTAACATTTTTACTCAATACTATTTTCTTTAAATAGCTTCCTTTTCAAATAAAGGGGATTGTCCATCAGAATTTTTAGGTGCTAGTTATTTTTTCAAATACACATTAAATAAGTAAGAGATTGTCTCCATTTTAGATTATGACAAACTAGCTTTTATGGACTGATTCTCCCGTTGAAAATAACTAGTAACCTGGATAAAAATATTTCAAATCAGCCCTTGAAGGTCCAGGATCCTAAAGAAAAGAGGAACATGGAGACATTCTCTGATGATTTTCCCGTTGAGGGACATACCAATCCACAGGTGGCAGGTGTGAGAGTGAGAAGCCGATCTGAACTTTCCACAGTCTCTCAGGCTGAGGAGACAGACAGTGTAAGTTTGGGGCCTCGCAAACAATGTGGATTTTCAGCTGGGACTGCTGAAGGGCTAGAGGCATAAGAGTAAACCAGAAATAAATCCACCCTCTCAATGACTGAAACCATCAAATCAGCTTAATGTCTGATTGCAGTAAAGTGCATTCCCCGTAGCCTACCTAATATTAGTTTAGACACTTATTATTCCTTTTCCTGGATCCCTGCAGCTCTGCTTTCTCCAGAGGCAGAAGTGTGGTGAGAAAAATAACCACAGTGATACCTACCGTTTATTAAGCATTTGCTATGTATCATTCTTACTCCTACACTGTGAAAGAGGGAACATTATAATCCCAATTATCTATTAAGAAAACTGAGTCTCAGAGTTAAGTAACTTGCCCAAGGTCACAGAACTAGTAAATGATAGAAATCAGATGTGACTCATTTGTGTCTGTAGAGCCTGTGTGCGTTCATTGTGCCCGCAATCTTTTGTTAGTTTCTAGCTGGCCTTATGTATACCACGGGCAGTGCTGCCTTAGTGACAGTGCAGTGGTACCTGGGTCTCATGGACATTGCATGTGCCCAGCTGGCAGGTCCAAGAGGTTCCTCTTTTAGGCAACAAAAGTCAAACGTAAGTTCCTGGGACTGGGTCATAATTCCAAGCTCCCCCACCCTCCGACTATTGGTCCAGGTTCTTTATGAAGTTTCTTGGTACCTGGAGCTTTACCTCATCCCACTTCCGTCAGTTGTTTCCTCCTACTGTGGGGCTATGTTGCCAGCAATCTTTACATACAACCTGACCTTTCCCTGCTTTTCAATAGACTGCTATCTTTCCTGAGTCCGTCCTGTTAATTTTTATGACATTTATTTCAATAAAATGTAGTTCATCTGATTCCATTATTCAGACTAAGCTCTAGGCCAATGATAGCAAACTGTTTTTACTTCTGATGTTCTCTCCAGTCAGTTGATAGCGGCTGCCTGGAGCACGATGGCAGCAGGACTGTGGGGCACACTCACATGGAGAGGTAGAGCGTGCCTGGCTTGATGAATGATGTCTGCTGTGAGCACTGGTTGTGAGGGAGGGAGAGTGTTCGCTTTACACCACGTGTTGGTCTCTATTACTGGATGCTCTGGCCACTGTTCACCTTCCCAATGACCCCGATTTTGTTTCTAGAAGAATGAGCTGAGTTTTTATTTTGAAATTCCCTTCTAGTGCAGTTCCATAAGGAAGGATGCCCCACTGGTCACGTTGAGTTCCTTTTAAACTCGTTTCAGGTGATGTGTATAAAGGTTCAGCTGCTTGCTAGGAAATATCAGAGCAGAGACATAAACCTAGGCTCCTAGGAGCAAATTCTCCAATCTTTCTGCTGTCCTCAGATGTCTCTCCATAGGCCTTTCTACAGCTGATTATGGTTTATGAACCAAGAATTTATACACTCGAGCTGATAAGATTTTTTTTTTCTGAGCTGTGACTATTTTTACATGAGAAGCCTAGCAAGCTTATAAAAAAGAAATCACATTTAGTTACACATTTAATGAATCACCTTCTTTATTGAAAAGAATCAGGTTACATGGAATCAGGATGGTCCCTGAACACCAAGACCATATCTTTTGCATAAAAAAGAAATGTGTGAAAGAGGAGAACTGACTTACGTCACTCACTGGGCAGTGGTTGTGGGCACCTTGGAGCAGGTTTTTCTTCTTTTTTACCTTCGAGGTGCTTCTATACCTGTCTCCCTTTTTGCCTTTAAGTCCCTCTCTAACAAATTCCCCCATCCCTTTGGTTTTACTTTCTCTGCAACATCTATTATTTGCTGTCTCTCAGTGAACAGTTTCAGTCAAATTAACCAGTTCTAGTCCCAGAATTTCCAGAAGAGTAGCTTCGTGTCTATAAACTGATTTCTACCTTTGAGCCAGGAAAATGTAGCTGTTCACTTACCTATATACCACGTGGTTTTATATATGTTAATCCATGGGAAAATGAAGAGGTTTGTGCACAGAGGGTATTATAAGCCAGCTGAAAACGCTGAGACCTTGGAAAGATGGAACTTGAAAGGAAGCAGAGAGGTCATATAACCTACCCACTCACTTTATTTTTTATTTATTTATTTTTTTACATCTTTACTGGAGTATAATTGCTTTACAATGGTGTGTTACTTTCTGCTTTATAACAAAGTGAATCAGTTATACATATGTTCCCATATCTCTTCTCTCTTGCGTCTCCCTCCCTCCCACCCTCCCTATCCCACTCCTCTAGGTGGTCACAAAGGAACGAGCTGATCTCCCTGTGCTATGCGGCTGCTTCCTACTAGCTATCTATTTTACGTTTGGTAGTGTATATATGTCCATGCCTCTCTCTCGCTTTGTCACAGATTACCCTTCCCCCTCCCCATTTCCTCAAGTCCATTCTCTACTAGGTCTATGTCTTTATTCTTGTCTTACCCCTAGGTTATTCATGACATTTTTTTTCTTAAATTCCATATATATGTGTTAGCGTACGGAATTTGTCTTTCTCTTTCTGACATACTTCACTCTGTATGACAGACTCTAGGTCCATCCACCTCATTACAAATAGCTCAATTTCGTTTCTTTTTATGGCTGAGTAATACTCCATTGTATATATGTGCCACATCTTCTTTATCCATTCATCCGATGATGGACACTTAGATTGTTTCCATGTCCTGGCTATTGTAAATAGAGCTCCAATGAATATTTTGGTACATGACTCTTTTTGAATTATGGTTTTCTCAGGGTATATGCCCAGTAGTGGGATTGCTGGGTTATACGGTAGTTCTATTTTTAGTTTTCTAAGGAACCTCCATACTGTTCTCCATAGTGGCTGAACCAATTCACATTCCCACCAGCAGTGCAAGAGTGTTCCCTTTTCTCCACACCCTCTCCAGCATTTATTGTTTCTAGATTTTTTGATGATGGCCATTCTGACTGGTGTGAGATGATGTCTCATTGTAGTTTTGATTTGCATTTCTTTAATGATTAATGATGTTGAACACTCTTTCATGTGTTTGTTGGCAGTCTGTGTATCTTCTTTGGAGAAATGTTTGTTTATGTCTTTTGCCCATTTTCGGATTGGGTTGTTTATTTTTTTGATATTGAGCTGCATGATCTGCTCATAAATTTTGGAGATTAATCCTTTGTCAGTTTCTTCATTTGCAAATATTTTCTCCCATTCTGAGGGTTGTCTTTTAGTCTTGTTTATGGTTTCCTTTGCTGTGCAAAAGCTTTGAAGTTTCACTAGGTCCCATTTGTTTATTTTTGTTTTTATTTCCATTTCTCTAGGAGGTGGGTCAAAAATGATCTTGCTGTGATTTATGTCATAGAGTGTTCTGTGTATGTTATCCTCTAAGAGTTTGATAGTTTCTGACCTTACATTTAGGTCTTTAATCCATTTTGAGCTTATTTTTGTGTATGGTATTAGGGAGTGTTCTAATCTTATACTTTTACATGTACGTGTCCAGTTTTCCCAGCACCACTTATTGAAGAGGCTGTCCTTTCTCCACTGTACATTCCTGACTCCTTTATCAAAGATAAGGTGACCATATGTGTGTGGGTTTATCTCTGGGCTTTCTATCCTGTTCCATTGATCTATATTTGTTTTTGTGCCAGTACCATACTTTGATTACTGTGGCTTTGTAGTATAGTCTGAAGTCAGGGAGGCTGATTCCTCCAGCTCCATTTTTCGTTCTCAAGATTGCTTTGGCTATTCGGGGTCTTTTGTGTTTCCATACAAATTGTGAAATTTTTTGTTCTAGTTCAGTGAAAAATGCCAGTGGTAGTTTGATAGGGATTTCATTGAATCTGCAGATTGCTTTGGGTAGTAGAGTCATTTTCACCATGTTGATTCTTCCAATCCAAGAACATGGTATATCTCTCCATCTATTTGTATCATCTTTAATTTCATTCATCAGTGTCTTATAATTTTCTGCATACAGGTCTTTTGTCTCCTTAGGTAGGTTTATTCCTAGATATTTTATTCTTTTTGTTGCAGTGGTAAATGGGAGTGTTTTCTTGATTTCACTTTCAGATTTTTCATCATTAGTGTGTAGGAATGCAGGAGATTTCTGTGCATTAATTTTGTATCCTGCTACTTAACCAAATTCATTGATTAACTCTAGTAGTTTTCTGGTAGCATCTTTAGGATTCTCTATGTATAGTATCATGTCATCTGGAAACAGTGACTGCTTGACTTCTTCTTCTCCAATTTGGATTCCTTTATTTCCTTTTCTTCTCTGATTCTTGTGGCTAAAACATCCAAAACTGTGTTGAATAAGAGTGGTGAGAGTGGGCAACCTTGTCTTGTTCCTGATCTTAGTGGAAATGGTTTCAGTTTCACCATTGAGGACGATGTTGGCTGTGGGTTTGTCATATATGGCCTTTATTATGTTGAGGAAAGTTACCTCTATGCCTCCTTTCTGCAGGGCTTTTATCATAAATGGGTGTTGAATTTTGTCGAAAGCTTTCTCTGCATCTATTGAGATGATCATATGGTTTTTCTCCTTCAATTTGTTAATATGGTGTGTCATACTGATTGATTTGCGTATATTGAAGAATCATTGCATTCCTAAAATAAACCCCACTTGATCACAGTGTATGATCCTTTTAATGTGCTGTTGGATTCTGTGTGCTAGTATTTTGTTGAGGATTTTTGCATTTATGTTCATCAGTGATATTGGCCTGTAGTTTTCTTTCTTTGTGACATCCTTGTCTGGTTTTGGTATCAGGGTGATGGTGGCCTCGTAGAATGAGTTTGGGAATGTTCCTCCCTCTGCTATATTTTGGAAGAGTTTGAGAAGGATACATGTTAGCTCTTCTCTAAATGTTTGATAGAATTCGCCTGTGCAGCCATCTGGTTCTGGGCTTTTGCTTGTTGGAAGATTTTTAATCACAGTTTCAATTTCAGTGCTTGTGATTGGTCTGTTCATATTTTCTATTTCTTCCCGATTCAGTCTTGCAGGTTGTGCGTTTCTATGAATTTGTCCATTTCTTCCAGGTTGTCCATTTTATTGGCATAGAGTTGCTTGTAGTAATCTCTCATGATCTTTTGTATTTCTGCAGTGTCAGTTGTTACTTCTCCTTTTTCTTTTCTAATTCTGTTGATTTGAGTCTTCTCCCTTATTTTCTTGATGAGTCGGGCTAATGGTTTATCAATTTTGTTTATTTTCTCAAAGAACCAGCTTTTAGTTTTATTGACCTTTGCTATTGTTTCCTTCATTTCTTTTTCATTTATTTCTGATCTGATTTTTATGATTTCTTTCCTTCTGCTAACTTTGGGGGTTTTTTGTTCTTCTTTCTCTAATTTCTTTAGGTGCAAGGTTAGGTTGTTTATTCGAGATGTTTCCTGTTTCTTAAGGTAGGATTTTATTGCTATAAACTTCCCTCTTAGAACTGCTTTTGCTGCATCCCATAGGTCTTGAGTCATCGTGTCTCCATTGTCATTTGTTTCTAGGTATTTTTTGATTTCCTCTTTGATTTCTTCAGTGATCACTTCGTTATTAAGTAGTGTATTGTTTAGCCTCCATGTGTTTGTATTTTTTACAGATCTTTTCCTGTAATTGATATCGAGTCTCATAGCGTTGTGGTTGGAAAAGATACTTGATACAATTTCAATTTTCTGAAATTTACCAAGGCTTGATTTGTGACCCAAGATATGATCTATCCTGGAGAATGTTCCATGAGCACTTGAGAAAAATGTGTATTCTGTTGTTTTTAGATGGAATGTCCTATAAATATCAATTAAGTCCCTCTTGTTTAATGTATCATTTAAAGCTTGTGTTTCCTTTTTTATTTTCATTTTGGATGATCTGTCCATTGGTGAAAGTGGGGTGTTAAAGTCCCCTACTATGAATGTGTGACTGTTGATTTCCCCTTTTATGGCTGTTAGTATTTGCCTTATGTATTGAGGTGCTCCTATGTTGGGTGCATAAATATTTACAATTGTTATATCTTCTTCTTGAATCGATCCTTTGATCATTATGTAGTGCCCTTCTTTGTCTCTTCTAATAGTCCTTATTTTAAAGTCTATTTTGTCTGATATGAGAATTGCTACTCCAGCTTTCTTTTGGTTTCCATTTGCATGGAATATCTTTTTCCATCCCCTTACTTTCAGTCTGTATGTGTCTCTAGGTCTGAAGTGGGTCTCTTGTAGACAGCATATATATGGGTCTTGTTTTTGCATCCATTTAGCCAATCTGTGCCTTTTGGGGGGAGCATTTAGTCCATTTACATTTAAGGTAATTATCGATATGTATGTTCCTATTCCCATTTTCTTAATTGTTTTGGGTTCGTTATTGTATGTCTTCTCCTTCTCTTGTGTTTCTTGCCAAGAGAATTTCCTTTAGCATTTGTTGTAAAGCTGGTTTTGTGGTGCTGAACTCCCTCAGCTTTTGCTTGTCTGTAAAGATTTTAATTTCTCCATCAAATCTGAATGAGATCCTTGCTGGGCAGAGTAATCTTGGTTGCAGGTTTTTCTCCTTCATCACTTTTAATATGTCCTGCCAGTCCCTTCTGGCTTGCAGATTCTGCTGAAAGACCAGCTGTTACCCTTATGGGGATTCCCTTGTGTGTTATTTGTTGTTTTTCCCTTGCTGCTTTTAATATGTTTTCTTTGTATTTAATTTTTGCCAGTTTGATTAATATGTGTCTTGGCATGTTTCTCCTTGGATTTATACTGTATGGGACTCTCTGTGCTTCCTGGACTTGATTAACTATTTCCTTTCCCTATTAGGGAAGTTTTCACCTATAATCTCTTCAAATATTTTCTCAGTCCCTTTCTTTTTCTCTTCTTCTTCTGGAACCCCTATAATTCGAATGTTGGTGTGTTTAATGTTTTCCCAGAGGTCTCTGAGACTGTCCTCAATTCTTTTCATTCTTTTTTCTTTATTCTGCTCTGCAGTAGTTATTTCCACTATTTTATCTTCCAGGTCACTTATCCGTTCTTCTGCCTCAGTTATCCTATTAATCCCATCTAGAATATTTTAATTTCATTTATTGTGTTGTTCATCGTTGCTTGTTTGCTCTTTAGTTCTTCTAGGTCCTTGTTAAATGTTTCTTGCATTTTCTCTATTCTATTTCCAAGATTTTGGATCATCTTTACTCTCATTATTCTGAATTCTTTTTCAGGTAGACTGCCTATTTCATCTTCATTTGTTACGTGTGGTGGGTTTTTATCTTGCTCCTTCATCTGCTGTGTGTTTTTCTGTCTTCTCATTTTGCTTATCTTACTGTGTTTGGGGTCACCTTTTTGCAGGCTGCATGTTCGTAGTTCCCGTTGTTTTTGGTGTCTGTCCCCAGTGACTAATGTTGGTTCAGTGGCTTGTGTTGGCTTCCTGGTGGAGGGGACTAGTGCCTGTGTTCTGGTGGATGAGACTGGATCTTGTTTTTCTTGTGGGCAGGTCCACGTCTGGTGGTGTGTTCTGGGGCGTCTGTGGACTTACTATGATTTTAGGCACCCTCTCTGCTACTGGGTGGGGTTGTGTTCCTGTCTTGCTAGGTGTTTGGCATAGGGTGTCCCGCACTGTAGCTTGCTGGTCATTGAGTGAAGCTGGGTGCTGGTGTTGAGATGGAGATCTCTGGGAGATTTTCGCCATTTGATATTATGTGGAGCTGGGAGGTCTCTTGTGGACCAATGTCCTGAAGTTGGCTCTCCCACCTCAGAGGCACAGCACTGACTCCTGGCTGCAGCATAAAGAGCCTTTCATCCACATGGCACAGAATAAAAGGGAGAAAAAATAGAAAGAAGGAAAGAAGGAAGGAAAGAAAGAATGAATGCAAGAAAGGAGGGAGCGGGGAGGGAGGGAGGAAGGAAGGAAAGAAGATAAAATAAGATAAAATAAAGTTATTAAAATAAAAAATAATTATTAAGAAAAAAAATTTTTTAAAAGAAAAAAAATACAGACGGATGGAACCCTAGGACAAATGGTGAAAGCAAAGCTATACAGACAAAATCTCATACAGAAGCATACACATACACACTCACAAAAAGAGGAAAAGGAGAAAAAATGATAAATCTTGCTCTCAAAGTCCAACTTCTCAATTTGGGATGATTCGTTGTCTATTCAGGTATTCCACAGATGCAGGGTACATCAAGTTGATTGTGGAGCTTCAATCCACTGCTTCTGATGCTGCTGGGAGGGATTTCCCTTTCTCTTCTTTGTTCGCACAGCTCCCGGGTCTCAGCCTTGGATTTGGCCCCACCTCAGCGTGTAGGTCGCCAGAGGGCATCAGTTCTTCGCTCAGACAGGACGGGGTTAAAGGAGCAGCTGATTTGGGGACTCTGGCTCACTCAGGCCAGGGGGAGGGAGGGACACGGAGTGCCGGGCAAGCCTGTGGCAGCAGAGACCGGCGTGACGTTGTACCAGGCTGAGGCGCGCCATGTGTTCTCCCAGGGGAGTTGTCCCTGGATCCCGGGACCCTGGCAGTGGCGGGCTGCACAGGCTCCCGGGAGGGGAGGTGGGGTTAGTGACCTGTGCTCGCACACAGGCTTCTTGGCGGCGGCAGCAGCAGGCTCAGCATCTCCTGCCCGTCTCTGGGGTCCGTGTTTTTATCCGCGGCTCACGCCCGTCTCTGGAGCTCCTTTAAGCAGCGCTCTTAATCCCCTCTCCTCATGCACCAGGAAACAAAGAGGGAAGAAAAAGTCTCTTGACTCTTCGGCAGGTCCAGACTTTCCCCCGGACTCCCTCCCGGCTAGCTGTGGTGCACTAGCCCCCTTCAGGCTGCGTTCACGCCACCAACCCCAGTCCTCTCCCTGCGCTCCGACCGAAGCCTGAGCCTCAGCTCCCAGCCCCGCCCATCCCGGCGGGTGAGCAGACAAGCCTCTCGGTCTGGTGAGTGCCGGTCGGCACCGATCATCCGTGCGGGAATCTCTCAGCTTTGCCCTCCGCACCCCTGTTGCTGTGCTCTCCTCCGCGGCTCCGAAGCTTCCCCCCCTCCACCACCCGCGAAGGGGCTTTCTAGTGTGTGGAAACCTTTCCTCCCTCAGAGCTCCCTCCCACTGGTGCAGGTCCCGTCCCTATCCTTTTGTCTCTGTTTATTCTTTTTTCTTTTGCCCTACCCAGGTTCGTGGGGAGTTTCTTGCCTTTTGGGAGGTCTGAGGTCTTCTGCCAGCGTTCAGTAGGTGTTCTGTAGGAGTTGTTCCACGTGTAGATGTATTTCAGGTGTATCTGGCACAAGGTGGCCATCCCTGGTTTCACATCAACATGATCTCAGGCACAAACCTCCTTGTTTTTCCTTGTTGAAACAACTGGCCCGCCATCCGCACAACTGTCGTGGCTTGGGCTGCCGGCGCCCCTCCAGAGCCGGCAGCCTCAGTGAGGCCGCCCTCCCCTCAGGCTCTGGGGCAGTTCCGTGACGGCAGAGGGAAGAGACCCCAAGGCGGGCTACCCACTCACTTTAAATGAGAGCACAGAGGGACCCAGGGAGCTGGGCAGAATGTTTGATCCCCCAGTGTTATGGGCTGAATAGTGTCCTCCCACAATTCATGTGTTCACGAACTAACAGCAAGACCTTACCTCCAGATACAGCCAGAATATGGTTATATTTGGAGATAAGGTCTTTCAAGAGGTAATTAAGTTAAAATGCAGTCTTGAGGATGGGCCCTAATCCAATCTGACTGGTGGTCCTTTCGAAGGAAAGACCATGTGAGGACACTGCAAGAAGAGAGGCTTCAGGAGAAACCAAACCTGTTGACATCTTGACTTTGGACTCTCTAGCCTCCAGAACTGTGGGCAAATAAATTTCTGTTGTGTGTCACCTAGTCTGTGGTATTTTGTTATGGCAGCCCTAGCAAATGAATACGCCCATTTAGTAAGTGGCAGGAACGGGATTCAAACCCAGGTCCCTGAATCAAATTCTAGGTCTTTTCCCTGTCTATTCTGTCTGTAATGAACCCTAGCACTGTTCATGACAGAATATAAAACACAAATCTGTCTTTCCTTTTAGATTTATGGATTGAAGACTGCTATGTCAGGATTAGATTGAACTATGAGTAACATAAAACAAGGAGAGGGAGAAGAACACAAAATGTTCATTACTTGAAAATGATATTCTCATCTTTAGAAAATACAAGGAATCTACATATACATTTTTAGAACTAATAAAAGATTTAGCAAATGTATCTGGATAAAAAAATCTCATTCTGATCCACCAGAAATAATCAAATATAAAAAATAATATAAAATAGCAATTAGGTATCAAGGAAACATTTATATTGCTGAATTCTAATTACTAATACTTTCTAAAGATTTTTACATCTACATTCAGGAGGGATATTGGTCTGTAGTTTTCTTTTTTGGTATGATTGCTATCTGATTTTTGTCTCAGGGTAATACTAGCTTCATAAAATGCATTGGGAAGTATTCCTTCTACTTTCTGGAAGAGATTGTGTAGAACTCATAGTAATTCTTCTCTAAAACTTTGGTAGAATTCCCCAGTGAAACCAACTATCAAATTTTTTGATAGCTACTGAGCTATTCAAATTATTTATTTCCTATTGAGTGAGTTGTGGTAGTTTATGTATTTTGAGGAATTGGTCCATTTCATCTCAGATGTCAAATGTATAAATGTAGCTTTTTCCTGGTAGTCCCTTATTCTTGGATAGGTGCAGGGCCTATAGTGATGTACACTGTTTCATTTCCTATATTGGTAATTTGTGTCTTCTTTTTTCCTTTGTTTAATCTTGCTAGAGGTTTGTCGATTTTATTGATCTTTTTTTAAAAAATCAGCTATTTGTTTCACTGTTTTTTCTATTTTTCTGTTTTTGTTTTCATTCATATCTGCTCTTACCTTTATTATTCCCTTCCTTCTGCTTGCTCTGTGTTTATTTTGTTCTTCTTTTCCTTGGTTATTGAAGTAGGAGCTTAAATAATTGGTTTAAGACATTTTTTTCTTTCCTAATATAAGTGTTTAGTGCTATAAATTTTCCTCTCAGCACTGCTTTATCTGTGTTACATAAATTTTAATATGTCATAGTTTCATTTTCATGCAGTTCAATGTATTTTATTTTCCTTGAGACTTCCTCTTTGACCCATGGGTTATTTAGAAGTGTGTTGTTTAGTTTTCAAGTGCTTGGATATTTTCTCTTAAGTTTCTATTGATTTCTTATTTGATTCCAATGTATTCAGGGAACACACTCTGTATAATTTCAATTCTTTAAAATTTGTTGGGGTTTGTTTTATGCCCCAGGACATGGGCTATCTTGGTGAATGGTCCATGTGTGCTTGAAGAAAATATGGTCTGTACTGTTGTCAGTTGAATGTTTTATGTATGTCAGTTAGACCCTGTTGTTGATTGTGTTGTTCAGTTCTATATCCTTGTTGATTTACTGTTAGTTCTATCAACTTCCGAGAGTGGGGTTGAAGTCCCCAACGTCAACTGAGGATTTGTTCTTTGGCTCCATCAGTTTTTGCTTCATGTATTTGAGGCTCAGTTGCTTGATGCGCACAGGTTTAGGATTGTTTTCTTCCTAGTGAACTGACTCTTTTATCACGATGTAATGTCCCTATTTGTCTCTAGCAATGTTATTGTTCTGAAGTGTACTCTACCTGATGTTAATATGGCACTTCATGTGTTTTTTTAAATTAATGTTTGCATGATATAATGTTTTCTACCCTTCTATTTTCATTCAACTTATGTCATTGTATTTGAAGTGAGTTTCTTTTAGAAACCACATGGTTGGATCATGGTTCTTTTTCTTTTTTTTTGTTTTTTTTTTTTTTGTTTTAATTTACAGCACCAATCTTGGTATTTTAATTTGTGTATTTAGACCATTTATATTTAAGGTAACTATTGGTATATTAGGGCTTAAGTATGCCATTTTATTGTGTATTTTCTGTTTGTTTCTTCTTTCTGGTTCCCTTGTTTCTGTGGGTTACTTAAACATTTTTTATGATTCTATCTTGATTTATTCGTATAATTTGAATATATCATTTTGTAACATTTTCTCATATAGGTATTGGAATTGGAATTTACATAAGTTATCAAAAACTGCTGGTATCATTTTATCACTTTGAAGTGTAGAAAACTTATTTCCATTTGTAATACTCTTTATACATTAAGGATATTAGGTGCTAAATAGATGGGATTTATTTTTCTTATTTGTGAGTTTGAACTTGAGGTGTTATATACAGAAAAAAAATTTAAGTTCTTTGGTATCACTTCTCTTCCTTTATAGTTTTTCTGGTTGTTTAATGATCAAAAGGTCCCCTTATAACTTTCGCTCTGTTAAATATTTCCCTAAGTTTAGAATTTTCTTGTCAATCTTGATATAACACACACACACACACACACACACACACACACACACACATATACATATACACTCATCATCTTTGGGATTTTGAGAAGGATGGTATTAACCTTATAACTTAATGTGCAAGAATTAAAATCTTAACAGTATTGGGAAACACGTACCCCCTTCCCTGGATAGATAGATAGTTAGGTAGATGATACTGATATAGATACTATCTCTTGGTAATATTTTGTCATTTTTCATTATGGAGACCCTACAAATTCCTCCTTAAGATAACTTCTAAGCATTTTATATTTTATGATGTTCTTATGCATATCATCTTTTTATCTCTTATAACTTTTCACTGGCTGTCAGGAAAAAAAGCTGTTGATTTTGAATAATTATCTTGATTCTAAACTCTCTTTTTCACTTAGTGTTTCAGGATATATTCTTGAGGTTTCTAGATTTATAATTTGATACATTCTTAATAGTATGGAAATAGTTTAAATATAACTAGTTTATGAATTCGATGCTTTCAAAGAGAAGCAGCATATAAACGAAAAAACATACATTTTCTTTTCTTTTTTTTTTCTGCGCAGGGAGCCCAGGGAAGGGAGGCTCGCCTGGGGGGGTGGGGGGCTGGGGTGCTCGGCCAGCGCCTGGGCTCGGAGGAGGTGGGGTTGCATATTTGGCTTGCAAGAGCGCAGGGAGCCTTGGGGGTGTAGCTTTTAAACAGGGTAGGAGGAAATCGGCTGTATACGAAGGGTTGGAGGGGAAGGGAGGACGCGCTTAGCTTGGGGGTAGAGGAGGACACGCAGTCCGTCAGGTGGGGGAGGAGGAGTGGAAGGCGCTCGGAGCAGGGAGGAGAAATGAGAGACGGGAGCACTGAGGGTGCGGCGGGAAGAGAAAAGAGCTTGCCTGCTCGACGTGGGGTGTGCCCCCAGGGCGAGGGAGGGGGTGGTGCCTACCCGGGGCGGGGGAGGGGTGGCGGGAAGGAGGAATGCCCGCCGAGGGGATGACCGCCGGCCACCTGCAGGTTGTGGGGCGCGGCGTGCTGCGAGTGGCTACATTTTTCAATTCATGCAGATCTTGATCTGAATTGCTTTTCTGCCATGGACTGTCTTTATGGCACTTCTCTGAACTTCTCAGTGTCCTTAGCTGTTGAAAATAGTTTACATCATAGGGTAGTAGTTGTGACAATTAAATAAGGTAATGAATGTAAAGTACCTAACATAGTATTGATAAAGAGTGAATATGCAGTAAACTTTTATTATTTCTCTATTATTCAACGTTTACCTTCATACCTTTTGCTTGCGCTCTATTATAAAGAATTCTGGAATTGAAAGGTAGGAACATTGTGTATTTGTCCCTTTTCCTGGACCATAGGCTCCTAGAAGGTGGGATTATGTCAGGAATGGCAGATAATATCACCTGACACAACAACGCTGACCAATTTTAATTTTCTGCTTAGGGATCAAGGTTGAGAAGGATGAGGACTGATTAGTGTTGTCTGCCACTAGTGTGTATTGGGAAGGTGATAGGACATGTACCATATACATCATGGCTCTATGCTTTGTCTGATTCACCTCTAGCAAATGAAAAGCACAGAGACAGTCCCTAAGAATGAATGAATGAATCTTCTACACTTTGTCATGAAACAAATAATAAAAATAAACTCATATGATCAGTGTTAAAATGAGAGGCTAACCTTCAAATTTAACAAAGACTATTTTCACATATGGACTTTATGAAAAACAGTGTATTAAAAAGAATGTGAATTCTGATATCAAAGAAGTTTGGGTTCAAACTTCACTGCTTTCTAGCTGTGTTTCCTTCATAAAAAATAACTCTTTGAACTTTAGTTTCTTCTTATTAAGAGAATAATGTTCAAATTCCCTTAGTTTTCCTTTATCTGAGAATGTGTTGATTTCTCTTCATTCCTGGAAGATACTTTCTTTAGGTATAGGATCCTGGATTGAAAGTCCCTATCTCTCAGTCCACGTACCATTTCCTCTGGCCACCATGATTTCTGATCATAAATCTGCCCTTATGCAATTTTTTTTTTTTTTACTTAAAGTTAAGGCGCTATTTTTCTCTTGTTGCTTGAAAGATTATTTTCTTTGACTTTAGTTTTCAGAAATTTGATGATGGTGATGAATGTTGGGATGCATTTCTTTGGTTTTCTCTTGTTTGGGGCTCACTCGTCTTGCAACTATAGGTTTTTGACAGACATTTAAAGCTCTCTCTCTTTAATCCTTTTCTCCCTTCTGCTACTCTCTACTTTTCCAGCTTCTTGATTGTCCCGTCTGCTAGTTCAAGGCCAAAGTAAGCCCGAAGAGTTTATTCTAGTCCCTTCCTGTTCCTTCCACTTCCCTTTTGGTTAGTTCTTGAGATTGATGAGCTACTGTTTGAGAAGCTACAACCGCTATTTTTAGATTTTTGAAATTGTGTTTATGGTTACCACCCATATAGAGACACAGAGACCTGAGTGGATCTGTGCTAGTAGTGTAGAGGCTCTAGAAAACTCTTAGCTTATCCAGAAAGTCTTTGGCGAGCTGACATGCATGACGTGTAGAATCCATCACATCCTGTGGTTGCTGTGCTTCTAAAGAGCTTGCACAGACCTTCTTCTCTACAGAAATCTGGTATTTCTGGCTGCTGCAGTGCAGTGCAGTTGGACTGTTGAATACCAAGCTCCAAGGCTGCGTCAAGGACTGAGAATCAAAGAAGGAAGGGTTTTCTACCAGGATTGCCACACATCCATGCCACTTGGCTTGCCAATCAGTGCAGAAATCATCTCCGTATTCTACACTTATGAGACGTTACAGGAACCTCTATATCTAACCCAACCATCTCTTTTCACAAGCAGGATAATGAGTCTCAAACGAGGGGAAAGGACATACTTCAGGTCACCTGATATGAAAATGGAAGGGGGACAGCACCCTGGGCTCCAAACTCCACCTCTGGAACTCTTCCATTGCACCATGACATGTACCTAACACCCTCACCCTGATGAGTTCTTATCCCCGAAATGTGAAACATATATGGCAAAGCTAAGACGCCCCAAGAAGGAGGTTGGCAGATCTGGTCAGTGCTAGCTAAGACCAGCCAGCACAGAACTGGTGCCTACTTCACGTGTATGAGCCATATCACAGCCACCCTGGCCAACGAATGGGGATCAACACATCCCTTAGGCACCATACAGTGGAGAGGACATAGGCAAGTTCCATCCATTCGGTCACATGCTTGACAGCGTGTGATGATAACATCTATGCATGGTCCTGTTGCACCAGGAGTTGGAATCTGCCCAGGACTGAGGCTCAAGAGTCCTGAGTCCTCATCTCAACTCTGCTACTTACATGCTTTGAGGCCTCAGGCAATACACTTCTCTTTTCGGGTTCTCAGAGTCTCCATCTGACGTAGGCAGAATAATGCCCACTGCCCGCTCCCCGCCCCCCCGCAAGGTGTCCACATCCTAATCACCAGAATCTGTGAATAGTTACCTGATCCAACAAAAGGAATTTTGCAGATGTGATTAAGTGATTGGAGATATACAGCTGGACCTGATATAAGCATATTGACCCTTGAAAACGGAAAACCTTCAGAATGACCATCATCAAAATGTCTACAAATAATAAATGCTGGAGAGGGTGTGGAGGAAAGGGAACCCACATACACTGTTGCTGGGAATGTCAATTGGTGCAGCCACTATGAAAAGCAGTATGGAGGTTCCTTAAACTAAAAATAGAGGTACCGTATTATCCTGCAATCCCACTCCTGGGCATATATCCTGAAAAGATGAAAACTCTAAGTCAAAAAGATATATGCACCCCAATGTTCATAGCAGCACTATTTACAATAGCCAAGACATGGAAACAACCCAAGTGCCCATTAACAGATAATTGGCTTAAGAAGATGTGGGGTATATATGATGGAATATTACTCAGCCATAAAAATGAATGAAGTAATGCCATTTGCAGCAACATGGATGAACCTAGAGAATATCATACTAAGTGAAGTAAGTCAGAGAAAGACAAATATCATATGATATCACTTACATGTGGAACCTAAAAAATGACACAAATGAATCTATATACAAAACAGAAATAGACTCAAAGACATAGAAAACAAACTTATAGTTACCAAAGGGGAAAGTGGGGAAGGGATAAATTAGGAGCATGGGATTAACAGATACAAACTACCATACATAAAATAGATAAGCAACAAGGATTTACTGTATAACACAGGGAACTATACCCAATATCTTGTATTAACCAATAATGGAAAATAATCTGAAAAATATATATATAACTGAATCACTGTGTTGTACACCTGAAACTAACACAATATTGTAAATCAACTATACTTCAATTTTAAAAAGCAAAACAAAAATAAGCAAGCAAAAAACCAGAGAACCTTTCCTGGCTGTGGTCAGAGGGATCTGTGACTATGGAAGAACGGTCGAAGAGATGTGGTATTGCTGGCTTTGAAAGCGGAAGGGAACCACAGGCCAGGAAAGGTGAATGGCCTCTAAAAGCTGGAAAACACAAGTAGATAATTCTCTAGAGCATCTGGTAAGGAATGCAGCCCCGTCAACATCTTTATATTAGCCCATTGACACTCATGTTGGACTTCTGAATACATTTGTATTGTTTTAAACCACTAAGTTTGTGATAATGTGTTACAGCCGCAATAGAAAACTCATGTACCATCTTCAAGCCTGGAAGTCATAATGAATCAGCTATTTTAAAAGTCAGTTCTTTTGGGGGCCTGTCCTCCAGCTCACTGGCACTGTCATAGTTGTGGCTTCACTCTCTCTCACCTGGACGATTACAGCAGTCTCCTCCCCAGCCCCCATCTCCTTTCTCCAGCCTCACCCCCGTGTGTACTGTCCACACCGGTACCAGAAAGATCAGCCTTGAACATGTTTCTGATCTCACCACAACCTTCTTAAAATCCTTCACTAATTTATCATCTTCTGGACTGCTGGTTTTTAATGTTGTCTGTATTTAGGGAGGGCATGGTGTCAGGGATGCACCGAAGAATATGTAAATATGAAGATACCTGTCTCAGTAACATTTATATATGCATAGACGCACAGAAACTTACATGTAATTAACAGACTTGTGGATGCCTTGAAGCTCGTCCATGGACTCTAGTTTAAGACATTTTGGTCACAAGGGTAAATATAAATTCCTTCATCTGAAATGATAAGGATTTTGCCTACCTCTTCATAGTATCCTTCTTAACACCCATCATGCCCTCTGCCACATCAAACTCTTTAGTTGCCCAAATGTGCCAAGCCGACTTTGGCTTCCATGTTGTTCATCTGCTAGAATAGTTCTCTCCCTCCACTCTCACGGCTTGACAGGCAAACAGCTTTTCATTTTTGCAGACCCCTCTTAAAAGTCTGTTCTTTTCCTGACCAACTTCTTACTCTCTCCCCACGCACCCCGCAGGTATGACCAGGCACATTCCTCCATATCCTTCACAGCCTTCTGCCCACAGTCTATCGGCCAGCCAACCCCTTCGGTGTGCTCTTCTCTTCAAGCATCTTACCTCTTCTTAACCAGGTGGTGCATCCTGGGTTGGGGAGGGCAGGGTACAGGAGCCGCACCTTACCCCCTGGACAGTCTAGCACCAATCAGGGCTCACAGTAAGAGCCTGAGTGGATGACTGGTTATGGAATCAACATCTACATCAGGGCATTTCTTTAATTCATTCAACCCCTTCTCTTTGCAATGCCATGCGTTACAGGCCACCCAGCTTTGCTAAGTTTCCTAAGTGTTTGTCTTGCTGAGCAAAGCCATTTAATTTCAGTGTGAGGCTGGGGCACATGGGAATCCATTGGTTGTTATTTGCGTTTGATGCATTCAGAGTAACTAATCTCCATCTTGACCAATACTGTGTAGTTTTGTTCTCGATTCATGGCTCCTTCTCACCAAGGATTATCTCCCCATTGACCACAGTGTCTATTTTCTGCCAGGAGCAGATCTATTATCTGGAACACCACAGTGTGCTCTAGATGATAAAATCATCCTGTGTTAACTGTGTCAATTTCTTTTGAGGATCTGAAAATGTGGCATAAAGAACACTGAACTGGAGGTCAAAAGATCTGGATTCTGGTTCAGATGGCCACCCACATCCCCTCAGGCACGTCACACATATTTTCTTAGACTTAATCTCATCTGTACAGGGGAAGAATTTGGACTCAAACAGTATAGGGACTCTCTGGGTTGAAATTACATCATGTGTAAAGTCATATATCTAACCCTCACTGTATGTTTACTACTCTAATGTGTTATTCCTACTAGTGATTAGGAAAACAAGAGTTCTGAAAGTGGTGTGACTTTTCCAAAATTATTCAGAACACTGGAGGGAGGATAATTTAAATTTCTGCGTGCAATTCATTCGTTCATGTGATCAGTCCGCATGTATTTTGGGAGTGTCTGTTATATGACTGGCACCATGCCAGGGGCAGATAATCCAAAAAAGAATAGGAAGAGCCCCTTGCCTTCTAGTGGCTGACAGTATAATGTGGGAATTGGTCATATGAACAAATACCCTGCAGTGTGATAAATGTTATATTAGAGGGAAGCTCCAAGTGCTTTGGGAGGGGAGGAGGAGGAACTGACTGGCTGGGTGAGAAGCAGGTGGGAGTCCACTGTTTACAAAACCCTAAAACCCTTTCACATTCATCATCTCCTGATCAGGTAGAGAAGAGGTTTTGTGAGTTTCCTCTCGTAAGTTTCCTTGCCCATGAAAAGAAAAGTGACTTCCTGAAGTCCATGAGGCTGGTGAGGAGCAGATCCAAGGAATGCAGAAGGGATGCCTGGTGTGATTGCACTGAAAACTGCCTCTTTTTGGTCAGCAGCCCCAACCCTTAGCCAAATTGTGACAAGACAGAAATTCATCTAGAAATGCATGCCTTGAGAGATGGGACCAGGTCTTATTTATCTTTGTATTGTGGAATTCTAGTGGAACCCCAGTGGTCTCTACCAGAAGAATTTGGGTGGGTCAAGGCATTTGTAATGGGCTGGTAACAATTTGCACAAGCACTTTGAAGGAAGGACAGAGAAAAATAAACGTGGATGAGAAAGGCTGCTAGGAGAGCATAAATTCTGTCCCAGAGGTTGGTCCTCCAACACTTCCTCATGGACGATTGCTAGAGCCCACCACAAGCAGGAGGTGGAGCTATTTTCAGTTAGAACTTCATGGGACTCCTGTTGGTCCTAGGTTACAAGGTATGGCCAAAGATGACTGTGAAGTGGGGGCCTTGTCCTCACTTTTATGTGGAAAGCAGTGGCTTTGACATGCTGAAGGCTGCAGAGGACACTTGCCCCTTATGTAATTCAAGAGACATCGCACATCACAAAGGACATGGCGCTATTCAGGAGTGGTTATGTCCAAGTCTTGTGGGGTCACTCAGTGGTTGCCACTAGAAGAAAAGATACTTCTTTCACAAGGTAGCAGGTGGAGGAGGCCTTGTCAAGGCATTTCACTGATCTGGGCCAAAATAAGACACATTCATGAGCCCCTGTGAGACCCTATCTGAGTTGTCCAGAAGGAATCATGGCAGAATCTTTGGCAACTAGAGGTGAGTGAAACATGGGTTTCATTTGCATCTTCAGCATCTACCATTGACCTGCCACATAGCAGGAACTCAATGTCTGCCCATCTGAACGGAGCTATTATATCTTTTCACCATGGCTCCTTAATTAATAGGCAACCACACTAGCCTCCCAGGGGCCTTGCCCTTTCATATGTGGTTCTGCACTTCATTCTCTTCTCCTCTAATCAGGTATTAGGACTCCCACCTCTCTTTATATTTCAGTTTAGAACTTTGAATTCAAAAGGCATTGGAGGCTCAGTAGTTAATTTTGAATAAAGTAAATGCATGATGATAAGTCAGTCTGACTTGCTACGGAGTTGAAATATGCTGAGTGCCACTGGCACAGACTGACTTTATCATCTTCATGTCTTCAACATTTTTCTTTGCTTCCTAAATCCGCAAACATAGAATACATGTACAGTTGTCTGAAGCAGAAGCCCTTTGAACTTTTGAACAATCACCTAGAGAAGGTCACTGAACATAAGGGTACCCAAGGGGCTTGATGACATAGTGTCATTCATTCAACAAGCATTTATCAAGCCGCGGTAGAACCCCTGCTGCTGAGAGTTCTTCAGGGGCTTTGTACCTGCGGTGTCTTCTCCTGGCACTAGTAGATGCTTAGGTTCCTGACTTCCCTGATTCACAAGTGGCCAAGCTTTTGGAAAGTTCTTCAGATCTTTTCTGAGCCCTAAACTTTCCCTTTGTACTAAACCTGTGCCTACCATGAATCACCTTTTATAATTGACACTGACCTTCAGAAAGTGTTTCAGTTCCACTTTTGATTTTGGTTCAAGAATTGTTTTACTTTTCCCCTCCCCCATTTGAGGTTCTAGGGATTAAAGAGGAAAGAACAACTGCTTAAAGAAAGTTGGACTTTTTTCATCAACCAACTGTTCCTAGTTGGTTCTTATCTAACAAATCTAATAGCTCATATAAATAATTATTGATTAAATTGGCTCTGAGCAATGACTGTGAGAGCAACCATGACCCGAGACAGAGGCATCAAAATCTGGAGTCAGGAAACCGGGGCTTGAATTCTGGTTCTGTCACTTAACAGCTTAGTGACTTTGAGCAATTTACGTGAACTTTTCCTGCCTTGTTTTCCTCAGCTGAAAACCAAAGGAGACAAAGTCTACTCCTCACAAGGAGGTTTTGAGGATTAAGTGAGTTCATACATGGAAAGTTATTAGTAAAGTACCTGAATGGTAGTAACTCCTATATCTGCTAGCTATAGTAGTATAGTAGTACTAGTAAAAGAAGATGTAGAGATAGGAGTGAAAATAAAACATTTGTACACTGATAATAAGGAAAAAATTATATAGCTCATATCAGATACAAACTAAACTTTCTTCTGCCTAAGAGAATCCATTGTGGCGTGGCAATTTCTCCACAGATGAAAATGTCAAAACTAGCCATCTCCCGTCACTGAGTTTCTATATCCTCCAAGCCATCTTCCGGGGACTAATTCAAATTTCCACGTACCTTAGTATTGAGAGAGTGGTATGATGGAGAACAGGACTCTGGCCACTGGAAAGTGGTAAATTGGCATTTTAAAATCAATTTTGTGTAAAATTAGTATCAGCATGCCACTGAAAACTCTCCTCTCTAGGTTCTGATAAGATCATTTTCTGGACTTCCAAGACCCTAGACCATGATGAATTTGTCAAAATGACGCTCCTCTGGGGGTTCCTTGCCAGCCTTGCCTTGGGACCATTGCTTCTGCTTCATCACATGCTATGCCTCTCATTGCATTTAGACTTCAATAGGCCATGCTTTAATCCTAGTGGAATCTCTAAGCTCTCCAATCCACAATGAAACAATACTTTTCTGTGGTAAGCATGCTGCAGAAAGGAGGACTGGAAGCTCCAGAAGATAGAGGCTGCGTATGTCTTACAGACCTAGCACGATGCCAGACGAGTAGTGGGTACTCAATATTTGTCATATAATTTCATGCACTCCCAATGATTTTAACACGGCCTCCCAGGAAGAATTGGCTTATCCTCCTTTTATAACTAATATGAGCAAAATGTACTTAAACAATCTACACATTCTAATACACTGCACATAACTCTATTCTGAAAACCCATTTAAACTCCCAGTATGCTTTAAAAAAGGGAGGGGCCGCTTCTTTGAACATATCCCATTTCTACCACTTTCAAATCATTTTCGTCTATCACTAGTGGTGGAGAAAGTCATGAAATATCTCATTCCACAAAGGCAATTTAAACGAAAGAAAAGCCAGATAGTACATTCCAAATGAGAGAGATTCTGATGTCTATTGTGAGGAGCAGGTCATCTCAAGGTCAGAAGACAGTCTACAGAATTGCCAAAAATGAGAGACACTTCCTGTGCTTTAGGGATTATGGCCAAAGTCTGACCTGTTTGAGATCCCCTTAGAAGTCTGGGGCCTCTGGTTGAGCTGATCAAGGGCAGTGTTCATGTAAAAGATGCCATTTTTCCAACATGAAACCACAAAGGTACCCAGATTCCTCTGAGCCCCAGACTCCACTTGGGAAAACCAGCCAGAGAAACTACCAGTGGCATTAAACGAGTTTTCTATTTTATTAATTTCTGCTTTTATCCTTTTTAATTCATTTATTACACATATTTGAAAACTTGTTTATTTGAATGTGTTTTATTGTTCTTTCCACACTGCTTAAGTTAAAAAGTTTCCATTTTGGTTTCTCTTTAAACAAAAATTATATAGAAATATGAGTGTGCACATGTATATTTATATTTGGACACTTCCGGTTTTGTTTTTGTACATCTACCTCTTAGTTAACTTCTAATTTTATTGCATAATAGTGAATTTTTCTTATAAAGTTAACTTTTTGGAATTCATTGAAATTTCATTTATGGCTTTGTTGATGGACAAATTTTATGACTGTAGCACGTGTGTTTCAAAATAATGCAGAGTATCTCTTTATAAGTTACAATGTTTTCTAAATATTATATCAAGCCTATTGATGTATTACTACTAAAATTCATCATATCTGTAGTTTTTTGTCTACTTGATTTAGTTTCTGGAGGGGTTTGTTCAAGTTTTCAATAGCAATCTTTTATCTTTCAGTTGCCTCATAATTCTTCCAATTTGGGCCTCAACTGTTTTGTAGCTACATTTTAGGTGCATAACAGTTATTTTTTCTTGGCTGAATTTATCAGGATGAAGTGAACATCTGTTTCTTTCAATGATTTTTACCTTGAGTTTTATTTTATATGACATGAATGCAATTATATCTGCTTTATGTTTGGTAACCATTTCTAAATGAGTATTTTCCACCGCTTTATTTTCAGGGGAAATTTTGTTTTGTCTGTTTCTTGAAAACAAGTGGCTAGATTTTTCAAATACAACGTAAGAGTCTGTCTCTTATAGATGAGTTCCACCCATTCGTATCCGTGGTGCTTATTAAGTATGGATTTGTTTCTGTTTCGTACTTTATGCTCTCAATTCACCATTATTTCTAACTGCTTTTCCCTCTCTCCAATTCTTGCCTTCCTTTGTCTTTATCAAGTGTTCTTTACTCCTGTTTTTTTAAAAAGATGTTCTATTTGTTTGAATATGTTCATTTACTTGTCTTCTGGTAGTTAACATTAGATTCCTAATAGCATTATTGATATATAATTTATATACCCTAAATTTTATCCATTTAATGTGTACAATTCACTGGTTTTTACTATATTTGTAAAGTTATGCAACCATCACCTGATAATTTAATTGTAGAATATTTTTACTACCACAGAAAGAAACCTTGTTCCCAAGAGCAATCATTCTCTCCCCTTTCCTAGCCCTAGGCAACCATTAATCTACCTTCTTTCTCTGTAGATTTGCCTATTCTGAGTATTTAATATAATAAATAGCCAGTATAATGTTGAATAGGAATGGCAAGAGTGGCCACCCTTGTCTCATTCCTGATCTTAGGGATAAAGGATGGAGTCTCTTACCATTAAGTATGGCGTTAGCTGCTGGCTTTTCACAGATACTCTGTTAGATTGAGGAGGTTCTTTTCTATTCTTAGTTTTTTGAGCGTTTTCATCATGAAAGGGTGTTAGATTTTTTACAAATGCTTTTTTTCTGCACTTTTGGATATTATTACATAATGTGTGTCCTTTATTTTATTAATATAGTGTATTCCATTGATTGATTTGGGCGTGTTAAACCAGTCTTGCATTGTTGGGATAAATCTCACTTGGTCGAGGTGTATAATCCTTTTTAAATGGTGCTGTAGTAAGTGTGCTAGTGTGTGTGTGTGTGTGTGTGTATATATATAGAGAGAGAGAGGGAAATTTTGCATGTATATTCATGAGGGATATTGGTCTGTAGATTTTTGGTGATGTCTCTAGCTAGTTTTAGTGTTAGGCACTAAAATATTTTAAGATATTTTTACACATATTTCAATATATTTTCTATAAACTACTATATGAACATTTATATCCCGCCCTTTTGAAAACAAGAGTATTAATGTGATTTTTCTTCCTGTGCTCTCTTAACCCATGTGCCAGTCTACAATCTACATTGAAATAATCGACACATTAGGTTTAGCAGGAGGTTTTATTTCTTTCTTTTACTCATCATTGCTTCATGAAGCTCACCTCTCCCTCCTGAATTAGTTTTTCTCCTTCCTGTAAAATAGCCTCTAGTAACCCTTTTTTTTTTTTTTTTGAGAATGTGGACCATAAGTTTTTCTGAGGCCATCTATCAATGAAAGTATCATTTTGCCTTGGCTCTAGAGTGAAATTTTGGCTGGCCATAGAGTTCTAGACTTGAAGTAATTTTCAACTAGAACTTCTAAGTTTTTACTTTTTTGTAGCTAAAGCAATGGCAATTTGACTTCTTTTCCTTTATAGGTGAATTTCCTGTCCTTTTTCTGGATTTTTTTTCTGGTTTTCTTTCCCCCTTGATGTCCTACAATTTGTATGGATGGTGTTATTTGGTTCTTACTGAGCATTTTAAATCTGTGGAGTCTTACCTTTAGTTCTGGGGTCTTCTGTAATTTCTTTAAATATTCATTTCTTCTGGAGCACTTTTAAAAGGATGTTAAAAATTTTTTAAATTTATTTCTCATGATTCTTAATCTTTCTCTATCCTAAACTCTGTATTCCTGTTTTTGCATTTTTTCCAGTTTTATTAAGATATAATTGATATATAAGATTCTGTTAGTTTTAAGGCATACAACATAATGATTTGGTATATGTATATATTGCAAACTGATCACCACAATAAGTTTCATTAACATCCATCATCTCTATCCAACAAGGACCTACTGTATAGCACAGGAAACTATACTCAACATCTTGTAATAACCTATAATGGAAGGGAATGTAAAAAAAGAGATCGTGTGTGTGTGTGTGTGTGTGTATCTGAATCACTTTCCTGTACACCTGAAACTAATACAACATTGTAAATCAACTGTATTTCAATAAAAATTTTTTTAAAATCCATCATCTCACATAGTGACACAAATTTTTTTTCTTGTGATGAAAACTTTTAAGATCTACTCTCTTAGCAACTTTCACATATACAATACCCTATTGTTAACTAGTCACCATGTTGTAAATTACATCCCCAGAACTTAATTTATCTTATAACTGGAAATAAGTACCGGTTTTGACCACCTTCACCCATTTCCCCCACCTTTTACCCCCTGCTCTGGCAATCACCAATCTGACCTCTGTTTTTAATTCCACGTTATCAATGAGATCATACATCATTTGTCTTTCTCTGTCTCACCTATTTCACTTCCTTATTCCTTTCTGCTGCATTCTAAGAGAATTCCTGGGCTCAGTCTTCCAGCTCACTACTTCCCTTTTCAAATGTGTCCATTTTACCATTCATCTGATATGCTGGTTTCTTCCTTTTTGTTCACTGTCTAAATTTCTAATTTTCATGATCTCTAGCTAGCTGGTGTTTTATGGATATAAGTCCTTTCACTTCTGACTGTGATTTTAATTTTCCTTATTCTATAGTACCATTTAGCTTACTCCTATCCCTCCGAGTTGCTGGGTATAGGCTCTGGATTTAAATTTGCTGTTTTTTTAAAAAATTGATGTATAGTTGATTTACAATGTTGTCCCAATATTTACTGTACAGCAAAGTGACTCAGTTATCCACATATGTACACTCTTTTTTGTATTCTTTTCCATTATGGTTTATCACAGGATAGCGAATACAGTTTCCTGTGCTATACATTAGGACCTTGTTGTTTATCCATTCTACATGTAATAGTTTGCATCTACCAACACCAAACTCCCAGTCCCTCCCTCCCCCTCCCCCCTTGGCAAACAAATGTCTGTTCTCTATGGCTATGAGTCTATTTCTGTTTAGTAGATAGCTTCATTTGTGCCATATTTTAGATTCCACATATAAGTGATATCATACGGTACTTGCCTTTCCCTTTTTGACTTACTTCACTTAGTATGATAATCTCTAGTTGCATCCATGTTGCTGCAAATGGCATTATTTCATTCTTTTTATGGCTGAGTAGTATTCCATCGTATATATGTACCACATCGTCTTTATCTATTCATCTGTTGATAGACATTTAGGTTGTTTCCGTGTTTTGGCTGTTGTGAATAGTGCTGCTATGAACATAGGGGTGCATGTATCTTTTTGAATTATAGTTTTGTCCAGGTAATACTCCCAGGAGTGGTTTTTTTGGATCATATGGTAATTGTATTTTTAGTTTTCTGAGGAACCTCCATACTGTTTTCCATAGTGTCTGTACCATAAGTTTGCTGTTTTTCTATCATGGTGATGACGTTCCTCGATTATTGGTGAGAGTGGATCGTGCATCCCTCTTTGCAGCTGAGTTTCTCTGTTTGGCTCTGCTCTGTGTGTTCACACAGACTGTCTGAGAGGAGGAGTAGGACACGCTTCCTGGATTGATCTTGCCCTTTGCAGTAAGGTTTGGGGAGTGGTGAGACCCGTCTCTGGAACACTTTGTGTGATTGTCTTCTGGGCGTGGAAACTCTCCTTCCTCCCGCGTGCTGTCAGCCACCTGTGGTCCTGCCTAATCTTCCAATCCAAATTCCCACAACATCACTTCTTCATGGAGGCAGACAACCCTGTAGTGGTCAGCTGCCCTGGGGGAGGGAATGGGCGTCAGACTGATGTGCCGGACACACCAGGTCCGTCAGTCACCCTGGTCTTCTCCTCTCCTCTGTTTCTACCCCTTCTGCACAAGTAGAAAACTGTCAATAGGACTTCACCTGTGCCTTTTGGATTATAGTGTCCATTTTTACACCAGTCCCACCTACTTCCTGCTTTCAAAGTATCCTTCATTGCTTCTGGACCCACTGAGGGCTTCACCTCTTGCTTTGGGGCCTCATTTTGAATTGATTTTTTTCTTTTATATTTCTTCTATAATTTTTAGGGATCTGTTATGGGAGGGGAGGTGGTAGCAAAGTTGAGACTGTCATCTTGTAACCAAAATGAGTGGCACTTTATTAGAACACAGACTTCTGTGGCCATCACCATCCTCCTTGTTCAGTTGAATTCTCCGATTGAGAGAAAGAGACAGAGGGAGAGAGAGAGAGAGAAAGATAACTTGGAGAGTTGTTTGCAACTCATTTGAGGAAGGGGCATCACTTAAGGAGCTCAGGGCTGTTTATCCTATTTCCACGTCCTGTAATGACAGGTGCCACCTGCAGCAAAGGAACAAAGAGGGTATTCTTCAGAAGGATGGGATAGAATCAGAAGCTCAGCTATAGACAAACCCCAGCTGGCTTCTTTTTACCCTGTCAATAAAAGGCCCTGTGCTTGCACTGTGGCTCCATTATCCCTCCAGCATCAAAGCCAGGACAGGCTCCTCCTATCTCAGATGCTGACTGCAGCTCTTCAGCTGAGCTCTGCTTCCTGGTGTAGATGCAGCTGCACACACTCCACATGTTCTCTGAGTGTCTTCTTATTCTTCCTCAGACTCACCAAGGGCAGCAAGACATTTCTTCCAAATGAGTTGTTTCAAAGCTGACACGGTATCAGAACTTCAGCTTGCCACGTTATTAATCTCTTCCTTTAATCTCTATCTTGATTTTTTATTTTCCTTTCTTTGATATGCCAAAATAGCCACCAGTAAACGTTCATTGAGTAGATGTTATGTACAAATCCCCCGAGATAAAGAGGTCAGGAAATCCCTGGTATTCCCAGAGAGTCACCACAGTGTCCCCGGAGGAGGGGAATCCACAAATGAAGCGGAATCTTTAGCGTTATCTGTTGAAAAGCCTCTCCCCCTCTTCTGGTTACAGCAACCCTTCTCCCTTTGGGGAACTGCTCCTCCCTGACTCTGTGTGATTTTGGAGAGACCAGCAATCCTAACTTTTGCCATAGTTATGCTACCCAGGCTTGCTCAAATATATCCTCCATAGTGGGGACCAGGGATTGGTCCTGGAGGTGATCACATGACTCATACTGGTCAGTCTGAGTTCTTCCTGGGGATTAACAAAGCAGTGAGAAAGAAGATCTGCCTTCAGAGTTCCTTCAGCTGGGATGATGGAAGCCTGAAGCGGTCTCAATACACACCACCTTCCTTCCCATGATACTCCTCCACATTTAAAACAAAAAATGAGGCCAGTGTCAGGGAAGAAGAGATGAGAGAGGGGCGATAGATAGGGATGGAAAGGGGAAGGGGCAGTGGGAGGGGGAGAAAGAGAGGTCTGATGACACTATGTGAGGTCCTACATCCACTCAAATCTCTCACCTGGACCCCTCCCTCCCCACCCACTCTCTATTTAATTATACCTTACTTCCCAAACATTCCACAGCTGCCTTCTGTGAGTCTTTGAACCACATAGTTTATAATATGGGGAAAGCCTTTTCAGCTCCTTCTCTTCTTTTGTTCCTGGGAAATATCTAATCCTCCACAAAGCCCAAATATTCCCAATTCCTCCTCATAGGGTTGGTCTCTGGCCCCCTTCCCCCTCCCCCTCCAGACCACTTTGAACAGACTTCTAGAATAGCATTTAATTCCTTGTCATAATTATTTGTTTCTACTACTTTTTCCTCCACCAGACTTTGAGTTCCTTGAAGGTGGGAACTGCATCCAGTCATGTCTAAGTTCCCGGAGCCTCACAAGAGTCTGGGCAGAGAGCACAGTGCCTCAGTCACTGAGTGGTCCCTGGAACTGACTTTCCCTTGAGAGGAATGGGAGGTGCATGTGTAGGTTAGGAAGGAAGGTGGTTCTTCTAGAAAGAGGGCTCACTCCAGCCAGCAAAGCATCCACCTTTGTCTCCTGAATCTTTTCTTTGCCAGAGGTTCTCTGACCCACAGGATGGGTGAAAACAGAACCCCTCTTCTGGGGGAAATGGCTACCTTTGGGCATCAGGAAGGGGTTTAGGGAGGTCTTGTATGCCATTTGAGAAACAGGGGCCCACTGAAGGATTTCAATCAAGGGTATCTAAATTACAGTCAGGTAATTTAGAAAGACCACCAGATGGCCGTGTGGGGACCAGGCTGGGGACAGATTGAGGCTGAAGACAGCAAAGCCAGGAAGGAACCAGCAGGGAGGCTCGAGTCCAGGAGAGAGCTGGTAAGGGCTTGGATGGTGCCGTGGGGATAGAGAGGAGGGGATGCTGGCCTTCCTAATCGTTGCTTCTCTCTTGATCCCCTTAGCTGAGCAGCTGAGACCTCCTCCCTGGTGGCCTTCATCCCTGGCATCTCTCATTCTTCTCTGTCTTGTCTGCAAGCCCCAGAATGCCTCTAAATAAGGAGAGAACGATGCTTTCTCCTTGCCCCATATAATCCTTGGGATTTACATCTTTGTCAGCACTTCTGCTTCCAGCTCCCATCGGCTCGGTTAATGTTTCTTTTATGAAGCGAGGACACCTGATTTCTGTCAGTGCAGGGCTTAAGACTGCCTCGTCAGCACTGTCTTCCTGGCCGCCCATATCAAATAGACAGAGGAAGAAAGCAACCAAACCGGTGATCATATTCCAAGGCAATGATGCCAGGGCTGCATGCTGCTTGTGAGAGTGGAGCTAGACAGAACTAAGGGGTCCCACAGAGGGAGGATGATAGAGTTACAGCCAGCTGGGCTGCCAGTTCATCTGGTGTGGGAAAAGCAGAGGACCAGCTGCTGGTCATTTGGCCATCTAGACAAGCGCCTTCCTTGGTCTGGTCTCATTTTCTCATCTGTAAGGGGTCAGTGATCAAGGAAGGTCTCTTCCAAGCTCTCCTAATCTGGACTAAGGGATGCAAGGGGTCCCTTTATTGTTACAACCTGTGGCAGTCCCAAGAGCTAAAGCAATCCTCACTCGGAACATTCTCTGTCTCTCTCTCTCTCATTCACTTATTAAATAAATCATTCATTCAGCAAATACCACTAAGCCCCTACTCTGTGCCAGGCCGTGAGCTCAGAGCTATGGATACAGAGGTAAGTAAGAGACACTTTGATTCTTAAGGAGATTATAATTTAGAGAGAGATCCAGAAGTATAAGCAGATAATCACCATAAAGTGACAGAGTCAGGAGCAAAGGGAAGAGGGTTACAAAGACCAGAGTTATTACCAAAGGATTCTGTTTTGTTCATCCTTCAAGTATCTGGCATTTTTCCTGGAATACAGATTAGGTCCTCAATAAATGAATGAAGTGACATGTTACCTGGGCCTATAGGATGAGTAAACGTTTCCCAGGTAGAGAAGGGAAGGGAAGAGCGTTCCAAACAGAGGGAACTATATGGGTTGAGACCTGAATGCATGAAAGAGACTGGCCGTCCTTGGAAATAAACAAGCAGTTCTATGTGCCTGGCCTGCAGGGCTCTGTAAAGACCTGTTAGGAGAAGAGGTTGGCGAATCAGATAGAAGGAGCATTGTAGACAGTCTTCAAGACTGAGAACTTGGGCTTGGTTTGTGGCAACGAGGAACCATTAAATGTGCATGATAACAACTTCTGAAAGATTCTTCTGGGCTTGCTGTGGGTGGGTTGGGGCATCTGCCCTGGGTAGGGAGGCTGGTGAGACGGCCTTTTCCAAGCTGGTGCTACTCTTGGCTCAAAGCCCACAGGAATGAACAGGGTATCTCCAAATGTGGGTTCTTCTCCACCTTAACAGACTAGGTTGAGTCATTGACTCATGGAGACCCTGATGAGGGAGAAGTAGATTATTTGGGGGGCACATTGACTAAGCAATAACCCTGCAGATTGAATATATCAATAGCAGTAACTCAACTGACATCCGGTCAGAGACCAAAGGAAACAAGAAAGCACTAACCATTCGAAATTCCCTGACTCACCCTTCCCCAACCTCTCCTAACCTAGACCTGATTGATCAACAGGAACCATGATCTCTCCTTCATTGCCATGTTAAATGTAAAAATTCATGTAGCATTTCGGCTAAAGACAAATCCAAGTGACCAGATACTGCCAACCTCATAGGGAAGCACTGACTTGTTTAATCTCCTCGGCGTTTGGTGTGGGGAGCTGAGGACCAGAGAGAGGGGAGGCTCTGGCTGAGGTTCCTCAGTAAGTTAGTATTGTACCTGCAGCGGGATCAGAACCTGGGCCTGGCTGTCAGGCAACTGGTTTCCCCAGAGTGATGCAGGACTTCTGGTCACGTGCACCAAAGGAAGAGTTAAACCAATGGTATCTTCCTAAGCACAAGTTGTCAGTCTTTCAGAGACGATGAAGCCAGAATTTCCCCGGAGACTCAGCCTACCAAGGCTTCACCATTATGCTGACTCATTTCCTATAAGTAGGGTCACTTCCCTGTTTGAAAACCTTGCATGCCCACAGGGGAAGTTCCGATTGCTTAGAGTGGCATCCGAGGCCTTTCATCTTTGTGTCCTTCCTTACTCTCCAGCCTTATCTCTCACCCTAGCCCAGATGCACTCTGGGCAGCACACCAATGGTCCTCAATCCTGGCAACATTTTACCATCACCTGGGGAGATGTTTTAAAAAATACTGTGGTTCAGACCATATGTACCTCCAGAGATTTGGGGAGTGGGCCCCAAGGCATCTGTATGATTTCAATCAACCCATGAGCAGCCAGAATGGAGAACCACTGTTCACCCAAGCTAGTTACTTTCTGTTGTCCAAATCTGCCTTGCCATCTCTGAGGCTTCAGGCAAGGATTCCTTACTCTGCCTTGTCCCCACTTCTTCACCTGGCTCTCCCACTAAACCACCAAGGTAGATCTCTCCTTTTGCTGTGGACCTTTGCACACACTGTGCACATCACCACCACAGCACTTACATTCCTTTTGTGTCTTTCATGCACCCTAAGGATACTGTGGACTCCACAAGGAAGATGCTGTTCTATTTATCTGTTTCTTCCTTATCAAAATTACAGCACCTGACATATAGTAGGTGCTTAGTAAACAATTGTGGTCTGAATAAGAGTTTCTGAACCCCAGAATGACCTCTGTTCAGAAAGCCACCCACATTCCTAGGGTGTTGAGTCTCATGGAGCAGAGTTTCTGAAGATCTCCAGGGTGCTGTGTCCCAGCAATTGGTCTTTTACATCTTCTGTCTCCAAGGAAGGGAAATAATCAAAGAACTTCTACTCACTTGCTACTAAAAATGGAAGGGTTCTCTCACCTTTATGTGGCTGGGCAACCCTAAAACTAAAAAAAAAGGAAGATGAGATATTTAGACACAGAGAGACCTTGGTTGGAAATGTATTCCCCTTACTAACTGTATGACAAGTTACAGAAAGTGTCTAAGCCTCTATGAAATAATATATAAAGAGCTCAGTACACTGCCTGCTGTTTTAGGGTTCTCTAGAGAAACAGAAGATAGACTGGTTAATAGATAGATTGATAGATATAGATTTTTAAAAAGGAATTGGCTCACGTGATTACAGAGGCTGAAAAGTCTCAAGATCTGCAGTTGGCAAACTGGACACCCAGAAAAGCCAGTGGTGTCAGTTCCAGTCTGAAAGCAAGCAGGCTTGAGACTCAAGAAGCACTGATGTTTCAGTTTGGGTTCAAAGGTAGGAAAAGAATTATGTCCCAGCTCAAACAGTCACGTGGAAGGAGATCCTACTTACTCAGCCTTTTCTTTTTTTCTTCTTTTTAAAAATTTTTATTGGAGTGTAGTTGATTTACAATGTTGTGTCAGTTTCAGGTGTACAGGAAAGTGAATCAGTTATACATATACATATATCCACTCTTTTTTAGATTCTTTTCCCAGATAGGCCACTACAGAGGACTGAAAAGAGTTTCCTGTGCTAAGCCTTTTTTGTTCTGTTCAGGTCTTCAGTTGATTGGATGAGGCTCACCCACATTAGGGAGGGCAATCTGCTTTACTCAGTCTTTGACTCAAATGTTAATCTCATTCAAAACACCCTCACAGACACACAGAATTGTTTGACCAAATGTCTAGGCACCTTGTGCACCAGTCCAATTGACACATAAAATTAACCATCATACCTGTCATATAGTAAATTCTCCATATGTGTGAATTCCTTTTTTTTCCAGAAGATGTGGTTTCAGGTATGTTCCATCCTACTGTCCCTTCTTAAGTTCAGTCTCTGCTATCTTTCTCACCATCCCTCCCATCTTCCCTCTCTCTTTCCCTCCCTCTTTGTCTCTCCCCTGACACTTTTCCTTTTTTCTGTCTCCTTCTCACTTTCTTACTCTGTCTGGTTCGCTCAGGATTTCTCCCGGGGAAAAGGTGTGAGTTCCTCTGGCACTCTGTCTTTCCATCTGTGTCTTTTGAGAACACGATGAGCACGTCCAGCAGGATTAAAGCAAGTTGGGAGAAGAGTCTGATACCCACTTTGGCCACAATCTGGCACCTGAGCAGCAAGGGCAGGCTCTCTCTGTGCTGGAGTGAAAGGCAGGGAAGGAGAGAAGTGAGGCCTCGGACATACATACTGCACAGTGTGTTTTTATTACCGCATAATCCATGCTTGTGCCACTTGTCCGCATACCGCCAGTTAATGGAAACCTCATGTTCTCCTGCTCTGGCCCGCCTGGTGGTTAACTCTTGCAGGACCAGGTATGCACCCAGGCCAAAGGAAATCCTTTCCAGAAGGAAGCCGGGTTATCAGACAGGCAGGCGCTGCCTCACATGTTGAAGGAAGTCACCATGGAGTGCGGTTAATGATAAAGGCAGGAATGTGGCAGGCGGGCACTCGTCTGGACCTGTCTGAGGAGCTGCTGGTGAAATTCCACAGGGCATTCAGTGCGCTCATTGCTGGAAGCCTAGGCTACCTCTGGACTCAGTGCAACTGGCTGCTCCCCACTTGCTGCTCACTCTCTTGGAGCTTTGATTCATCTGGGAGAAAGGACTAAGGAGTCTGCACACACCAGGCACAAAACGAATGCATGGGAGGATGGCTCTGTGTTGCAATACAGCGTGTGCTGTGAGTTTGTGCAAGGGGTGTGGTGGTTCTCTTTCCAAGGAGAGAGCCTCTAACTCCGCCTGGGGTGCCGGGAGCGGCATTCAGAGAAGGGGATATATGATCTTGAAGGTCTTGATGAACAAAAGGGATGTTTTCAAAATCAGGCAAATAAAGAGAGAGGCCAATTCTATGCCTCTGATGCTGAGAAAGAAATGTGTGTAGGGTCTGGAGGTCTTTCCTCATGCAGAAAAGGAGGCAGGGATGCTGAAGTGGTTAAAAGCTGGCCCTGGAGTCACATTGCCTTCCAATCCCAACCTTCTTGACAGCTTTTGACCCAGTTTTATAACCTCTGCTTTTGTTTCCTCATCTTTAAACTGGGGACCCTAATAGTGTCTTCCTCAGAGACTGCTCTGAAGAGTAAACGATGAAATTTTTCCAGCACTTAGCCTAGTTCCTGGCATTTTAGATGCCTGGTTACATGTTGGCTATCATTAGCATCAGGAAACAAAGGACAGTTTGGAATGGTCAGAACACATGTTGTTTGGGGACAATGGAAAGACCCAAGGTTAGTCCAGGACCAGATGGTGGAGGAACTGGAGGCTGTAGTAAGAATTTAGACTTGATCTTGTGGGTCATGGGAAATCTCTGAAGGTTAATTCATTCAAATGCTGTCCTCCAGTTGGCTTCCCTTCCTGGAAGATCCTTTCCAGGAAGTCGTCTTTATTTTCTCGCCAGGGATACAAACAGTTCTGGGTAACTAATACCCATCACTCTGTAAAGAGAAGCATCAGTCCCTGTAGCTCAGCCTATACTCGCCACACTGTCATCAGACCTCGTTCTGACACTTTAGCTCCAGGGCATCAGATTCAAGGCCTGCACCTGAGTTCTCCTCCTCATCATTGCCGGAGAAGGATCCAGGTCTGGCTCTCCCCAAAGTTCTAGGCCCCAAAGCAAAGTTTGTGAAACAGTGTCTCCTTGTCTTAGTTGGGACGAGTTGCTTGGCAGGTGAAAAACCCTGGAAATTTGCCACGAAGTGGAGATGTGACCTGCAAGTAACGCTGATGGGATTTGAGTAGCAGTTCACCAGTGGAGGCTGCCGGCCTTTTTGGGGGGTTATCAGGGTAATGGATCCTGGCATTCTGCTCGCACCATCTTTACAAACGTCACTTTCACTTTATTGTACATTAACCCCAATCTCTTCACAAGCTCCAAAATAAAACTTTTTTGCAAACAACCGAGGTCCATCTGCTGCACTGGTAAAAATACCCTAGCATGGAAATACTCAAGCATTAGATAAATCCATGCTCAGAGCTATTACGGTGGAATCACCTGAAAATGCCTGCCTTTGATTGGGAGAAATCAGTCTCCCTTTCTCCCTTAGGTGGGAGATGGATTCCCCCCACCCTGACTCCCATGGTAACAAAAGAACCCCAAATTCCCAAGACTGATCAGATTTCAAACATTGCATGCTGTTGTCCTTATGATCCCATGTGTAGCCGTTACTATGTACCCTAAAAGGAACTCAGCCTATCAGCTGCTGATAGGTTGATTCTCTAGTTGGGAATGAATGAATGAACCAGTGAGTGATTAGCAGATAAAGGTTCTGTATCCCCATTTAGTGCACATACATTTTATTCATGTCTGTTTCTATTCCTTTTTTTTTTTTTTTTTTTTTTGCGGTACGCGCGCCTCTCACTGTTGTGGCCTCTCCCGTTGCGGAACACAGGCTCCGGACGCACAGGCTCAGCGGCCATGGCTCACGGGCCTAGCTGCTCCATGGCATGTGGGATCTTCCTGGACCGGGGCACGAACCCGCGTCCCCTGCATTGGCAGGCGGACTCTCAACCACTGCGCCACCTGGGAAGCCCTGTTTCTATTCCTTGATCAATTACTCTCTGTTGAGAGAAATAACATTTTGCCAGGTTGTCGCTAACAGTCTCTATGTTGGGTCTTACTTCCTCCTCTAAAAGAGCAACCCCCAACAGCGAGTATTTAAATGAATCCACTTCTGCCGCCATCCTGCACAGCCCATCTATCACAGCAATTTGTGCAAATGCCACTCTAGCATCCAGCTCTATGGATCAGGTATTTTGAGATTACACAGTTCCTGAGGTCTCTGTAAAGCAAACCTTTCATGAATAAATCAGGAAATACCCTGATGCATGCTTTATGTAGAGGAAGATATTCTATTTAGGTCACGCAGGGAAGTTCTGCCAAGGTTGCTAAAATGAACAAATCCCCTGAGTGCAGTCTACCGCTACGCAATTCCACAATTCCGAAACACAAGCAAGTATCTTCCAGGGCCCCGTGGCTGTGCTCTGTAGACACTGAGGACGCCGGGTCTATAAAGTATTAGTTTGATCACCTGAGGCTCCAAACACTTTCAAGTCAGGAGCCAGGCAAGAAGTTCCGCTAGTCCAGGGGAAGAACTTTGCAAATGCAAAATTTGTCTACTGTGGTGCCTGGGGCAATGGGACTTCTGCAAGCAAAGGAGGAAGGAACTAGAAAAATTACAGTGAGCCTGTTGTCCTGGCTTGTTTTTTGAATCCACTTAAGAAAGTCCCTGACTTTGTTTGAGTCCAAAGCATTGCAACTGACTCTTGTGAGCCTCTCCCAGAACACAGGATGTGGCCTAGTGCACCCTCCCCTTTAGCAATGGAAATTCTCCTGATAAGAATAAGGATTTCCAGATTGCCAGCCAACATCGAATTAGAGAGGGTTATCTGGGGTAGAAGAATGCGGAACAAAATGTTGAGTGATTCCCTTCCTTTTAATTAGGGCAGGCAGGCCCACCCCCTTTGCCCAGAAAAAGCTGTATGAGATTAGAAGACCAAGTTTGAAGGAGAGATGGAGCATTGACTTGGATTCTGGGTGGTTAGAACGTGGAGACGTCACGATGTCATTTAGAAGGTGGGCAGGATGTCTGGACAGGGTCTAAGCTCATAGGACCTTGTTTGGATAGGGTCTGATGTTTGCTTTCTGGGTTCCCAAATCTGTCTTGGACAGTACAGTTAACCCCAGTCAGACACTTAGGGACTGATTCCTTCTAACAAAAGTCAAAGGAAACAAAACAAAATTTTTCATGTTAAGAATGTTGCTAGCAGCATATCAGCCCATACCCCATTCTTTCGGAAGTCAAAAGATATTCCAAAGGTTACCTGTGAGTAGATTCTGAACAAAGGAACTTTGTTCCTATTGATGTCCCTAATCTGAGAAGTTGCATTTTCTGCAGCACTGCCCCTTTGATTGTGTTGAATATAGAAAGACCATATCCTCTTTCGTACTTTCTCTTTCCAGTACTGTCTTCCAAACATCTGTCTTTGGTTGTAGCTTTTTTCCTTAGATTCGATGATGCCCAGCTTAAAAAGTTGGACTATCTTGAGGACAATCTTTAAGGACCCCCAAATCTCTTTAGCTTCCATTGCCATTTGTTGCCAAGGTAGAGATTGTACATATAGTTGATCATGGTCGTTTACAGCTTGATGTCCTAATATTTACCTCTGAAAGTGTCACTGATTTCCAAGGTCTTAGGAATGCTGCTTTCATCTTGTTAAACCACTCACATGATTCCGAAGTTTGAGTCTAACCTCATTCCTAATAAGCTGAGTGAACTTGGGCAAGTTTCTTCATAAAATGTCGACTGAAATATACACTTTCCCTCATGTAGGGAGAGGGACCATTTGAGAGAATTTATATCAATGCACCGTGTGAACTATAAATTGCTATACAAATAGGAAGTGATTTTGCTGAAGAGTTTTCAATTAATGTGTCTGGGTTCTCCTTTTGTTTCCTACCACTTTCTGCAGTCTGGCATATAGTTGGAAATCAGTAAAAGTTTGTTGCTTAGTGGTTACCTTATAAATGGGAGCCTGAGTATGGGAACCAGTTTCTAAGGAAGAGGAAACGGGAGAGAGCTTAGAAGAGAATGTACTTGCTTTACTCATTATAAAAGTCAGGTAAGCTCAAAAGATAAAATTTAGAAAATGCATGAAAATAGCAAGAAGAAAATTAAAATACTTCATATTTGCAACCTGTTAGCATTTTGCTGGGCCTGAAGCCTTTCTCTCTGACTTGCACATATGCTTGTGTGTCCTCAAAATAGTACTGTCCCTTTAAGTGTGGACTACAGCTCAGACCTGGAAATATATTTTCTCAATAGGCAAAGGGATAGGAGATTAGTTCCCCAGCAAATCTATTAGTTCATTAATTAATAGAAATCTGAGAAATGTCAGTGAGGACCTGTGAAGCCTCATTCTCTCGGTTTTACTCTTTAAGGTAATAAAAGTAATAATAGCTAATATTTATTCAGTGCTTACTATATGCCAGGCATTGGTCTAAGCCCTTTATACACATTAACTTATTTTGTCTTCATGACTACCCTAAATGGCAGGTACTACAGGTCCATAATCCCTTACCTACAATTCCACAGTCCGAAAAGCAATGAAAATGGGAATTTCGGGCAAGTTTGAAACAAACTCCTTTGGCAGCAAAACCGTATCTGATCTAACATGAGGCTTTTCATGGCCTTTATTTATCCCACTTATGAGCAGTCAAGTTTCACTGAAACAACATGAATGTGTTTGATGATAAGAGTGTTGTTCCAGAACCTTCTGAGGGTTTCATGAAGTAGACAGTATACACATTTTGTTACTGTTATAAGATATGAAAAATTCTGCATTCTAAATCATATCCCAATCCAAAGATTTCAAGTCTATGATTATGAATTGTGCATTACCATCTTCATGTCACAGATGAAAAAACTGAATCAGAGCGGGATTAAGGAACTTGCCCAAGCTAGGTCAGGATTCCAACCCAGATGGACTGGCTTTAGAGTCCGCATTAAAACTCTTCACATTTGTATACTTCTCAAAAGCTTTACAGTCCTTTCCAGCACACTAACTTTATAAGTTAAACTTAAGAGATCTTATTCTATTTTATAGTCAAGACAAGTGCGATTTAGGGAAGTTACATGACTTGCCCAAGGTCCCACCACTAATGCAGCAGAATTAGGGCTCAAGTGCAAGTCTGCTGGTTCTAATCTGAGTGCCCTCATTGCTGCCCTGGGAATTACCTGGATAGCCACCAAACTCATGCCATAACACAGCCTTGCTTTCTCACTTACGCCAGCATGGCTACTCAGGCAGGCTGCACAAAGACCCTTCTACCTCATCCAAGCCACCCGTGATCAGAAAATGTGTGAGAAAGCTTGGAGCCATCAAAGGTAACTATCCACACATCACCCCAGGTCAGAAGCCTGAGTCGCTGCCCCAGACCCTGTGGGCTCCCAGAAGCCAGAGTTCACTCTCTGCTTCTGGCTTCCAGTGGTCCATCCCATGCACAGCACTTGGGCCAGAGTGAATGCCCCGACATCTGGCCAGGCGTCTGGGATGAGGCACCTGCACTGTGACTCTGACTGTGGAGGGATGGAGGGGTCCTCAGACACTGGGGATTGCATGATCCGTGGTGTAAACCAAACTCCTTACAGATGAGTCTGGAAGGAGGGGCCTTTGCCACCAGGGCACCCGGGTGTTTCTCATCCTAGGGCTCCCCTGTTGCCCCATAGATCTCCTGAGATCCCTCCAGGTCGGGCTTCCTATGGGAAGTGTGGTCCCGGCTGCAGCATGGCCAGATTCCACCATTGTCTGAGCATCCCCTGGTACTCAGCACATTACAGCCCATCATGTCTCTGCTCCTCCATCAGGATCCACTCTTACTCCCCTACACACCCAAGTCACATAGTGCACCCTGTGGGCTTCAAATGCACCCTGTTTGCCCTCGTGGGAAACTCCACACCCCACTCACCTGGACCAGCCACTCCAGAAATCAAAGAATGGATTCTAGAGCTAACAGGCTATCTCTCTAGAACAAGATCAACACAGTAATGAAAAGGGCACTAGAACATAAGTCCGGAGATCTGAGACCTAGTTCTGGCTTTGTGGCTTTGGACAAGTCATGACCTCTCTGAGCCTCTCTGGGGACATATACCTGTCCTATAAATTACACATGAATGTCGTGAGGATCCAGAAGAAGTTGCGTGTAAAGAAGTCCAGAGACACAATGGTATTTTTGCGAAATATAACAACATGAAAATTAGCTGGGGCTCAGGGCTTATCTGGCCATAGGGTAGTCTAATCTTGTAAATGCCGCTGAACGGTAATTGATGAAAGGGCATCGTCTGGGTGCTAAGTCTAGAATGTGGAAGGAAGGGACAGTCCTGCACATCTGTGCTTGACTCAGACACACCTGGGGTGTGGTTACCAGTTATGGGCCTCATGTTCTAAGACAGAGATAAAGCTGATGGAGCCCAGATCCTTGACAGTGAAATACCTTGACACCCTATTGACACTTTGATAGTAAATCCTAGACTGAGTTCATGCTGTTCCTTCTGCTTGGATTGCTCCACTCAGGACAGAGACAGTGACCGCCCCCCAGATGAGCTTAGGACCTTGCAGTCTGCCCTTTGGCAAAAGCTCTTCGTTGCTGCTTTGCTCCTAGCACCTGGTTCCATTTCTCCTTGGTCCTGGCTCCTAACCTTGGCTTCACCTCTACCCCAGGCCATATTTGCAGCCAGTGAGGGAGGCAGCATCTCTGGTTTTGACCTCTGTGCCGTCTTCTTGTGCCATGGCTTTCCCTAGCCCTCTGTCCATTCATTCATGTTTGCCTTTTCAAGGTAACGAAAGGCATTCCAGCCCTAGGCTGCTGAAGCCCCCCCCCCCCCCACCAGGCCCAGGAGAGAGTGACCATCCCAAAGTGTTTACCCATAAGCCTCCAGCGCTCCAGAAGGTTATTTCCCTTCCTCCCATCCCCAATCCCCCAGTGGGGTTAGGAGCTGCATCCCTGTGGCTTCCTTCATGGTGGGACCCTAGAAAGGGACTCAGGCCCACAACCAGCTCTGCTCCTTCTGTGGAATATCTGGGATACCTGCTCCTCTGAGGCAATAATGACTAGCTACAAACTCTTTGTGGGCAGGATTTATGGTACCAGGGTAAGAGAGGAGATGAGGATGGTGAGGGAGCTTTTAGGAGTGCCTTACAGATTTCTGCAGCTACCATATCTCCCTCCCGATACTAACTATATTGAACCCTCGTCCTTTGCTTTCGTGCCTCCCTCTTTCATTAGATTTTGAGCACCTTGGAGGTCAGCACTGCTCCTCTGAATTACCTGCTTGTAATTCCCCCTTGCTCTTGATGGGAGCTCAGAGGCCTTGCTGATTGAAAGAATGGCCAACTAAATGAATGAATGAGAGTTAGGCATGGAAATAAATGGTGTATCAGAAGTACCCAACCCAGACCTGCTGGGGAGGGTTGACAGAATTACCTTATCAGAGCAATTTCATGAAGTTGGGATGTTCTGTCCCCAAATCTGGGCAAGATAAACCTGGAACACATGAGCTATGTTAAGATATAAAATTCTACCTGCACTGCCACATTGCCTGAAGTCAGGAGTTCTCGTCCCTGGTTGCACATGGCATCACTTGAGGCTTTTAAAAACAACCACTGGGGGCTTCCCTGGTGGTGCAGTGGTGGCGCAGTGGTTGAGAGTCCGCCTGCCAATGCAGGGGACACGGGTTCGTGCCCCGGTCTGGGAAGATCCCACATGCCGCGGAGTGGCTGGGCCCGTGAGCCATGGCCGCTGAGCCTGCGCGCCCGGAGCCTGTGCTCCGCAACGGGAGAGGCCACAACAGTGAGAGGCCCACGTAAAAACAAAAACAAACAAACAAAAAAACAACCACTGGATCCCACTTCAGACTGAGCCTAAATCTGAGGGTGGGGTCCGGGCACTGGCAGTTTTACAAGCTCCACAGGTGGTACTCCTGTGCAGCCACAGTTGAGAACCACTGTCTGAGTGACAGCGAAGCACTAGGGTTATGTCTGAAATCTTATTCGCTCACCGCCAGCTGTGTACCTCAATTTCCTCATCTGCAAAAGGGGATAATTGTATCTACCTTCAGGGCTTTTAATGAAGATAAAACAATACATGCCTTTGGGATAAGATAAAGCCTCTGTGTACTAGCGCTTGCTACTGTTTCCCTTAGCATTATTAATTTTATTATTTGATATCAATGCCTTAGAATAACGAAGTAGAAAATATGTTCTATGTACTTCAGTTAATTAAGATTCATCTCATGCCCAAAATGGGTGAGCAGTTGTACAAAATACAGTACAAAGAGGAATCAGACTCAGGTTCTGGGCCAAGGAAGCCCTATGAACTGAATTACCTACTATGTGCGAGGCTCTTTACACATATTATCTCATTAAATACTCCCATTCGTCTCATGAAGGGGTTATTACATGTTTACAGATGAGAAAACTGAGGCTTGGGGAAGCTACCTCCAAAGTCTCACAGCGCCAGTGTGGGAGAGCCTGATTTGGACTCAGGCCCCACTGCTTCCCGGTTGGTGGTCCTTCTACCGTATCATCACTGAGCACCTGGCATATATGTCTAGTCGGGCATAGCCTCCCTCTCAAAAAACTTACAGGTCAGAGGACGGAATGACTTGTGCTGAGTGGGGAAAAATCCTAGAAGGATTTTTGAAGGAAGTGAAAATTCAGTTGGGACTGGGAAAATGAAAAGGATTTCACCAGAAATGTGAAATGGGAGGGTAAGGACATTCCTGGTCGGGGGAGCCACCAGGAGCAAAACCAAAAGGATGAGGGCACGCACAGATGATTCGGGGTGGGTGCATTTTTACACTTGGCTGCGTTAGCTCTCTTCCTCATCTCTTGCGTGACTTTCTTTCTTTTTTTTTTTTTGCTTGACTTTTCAAAGAGGGACTTCCCTTCTCTGAAGGGCTCCTGGAGGGATTGGAAAGTAGTCTCAGTAACATTTTCCTCTCTGTCTTCTTATCAACAGCAAAAATCTCATGCATTCTGAGCTACTGTCCTATTGATGTCTGTGGGAGTTTTACGTGTCAGTCAAATGCCAAATATGCGACAGGGCACGAACAAGGGTACTCCAGGGCATGTCAGACACAGCATGTGTGCGTGTATATGCACATGCAAAAGCATGCATGCACGCACACACACACACACACACACACACACACACACACACACAGCAGTGAGGAAGGAGACTGAAGAATTCTGCTGGGTCCAGCTCTTGTTCTTCAAACACTACCGAGGAGGCTTGATTCATTTTTCTTTGCTAACCAGACTCCAGGTCCCATCTGCTCCTTGCAAAGCAACAAGGTCAATGCCAATTTCCATTTCATCACCCATGTCTGTGACCGAGCCGTCTCTGGTGGCAGAAATGAACGTTCTCCATAGCTTGCAGCTCCGGGGTGGCCACTTCCAGCCTGCCGACAAAATGCAATTGTGCTACATCACAGCCAAGTAAAATACACACTGCTGGTGTCAGTGTCCTTTGCGTGGCAAGGCCGCAGAAGGGGAGAGCCTCCTTCGGAGGAAGCTATTCCATCACCCAAGGTCTGCTTCAGCCTGTTGAGAATTGAAGCTCGGGAAGAAAAAAAGCCTAATATATGTAATACGAACTCCATGGTTTCCGCTGGTGCTTGGCATAGTTGAAGCTGTCACATTTTAGGTCTCCAGTTCTACAGAAACAAAAGGACCATGTGTGTTAAAACCGTGCAGTCCCAGAGATTAGATCAAAATTCTGATTGGAGAACAGGGTTAATCATGGGTTCATCATACTGTGACCTTTGCAGGCAGGGCTGCAACCCAATGAGGTTGCTATTATGCAAAGACCAGATTCAGAAGGCGCCCTATAGGCTTCTGAAGCTCCCAGGGCCCGGATTCCAAGGGGAGGGGGCTTCAAGCTCCAAGCTGATGCCTGCGAGGGAATGGGGGAGGGGTGGGGAATGTCGCAGGAAGTGAGGTTTATAAACTCCGTCTCCATAGACCGTCTGGTCAGTCAAATTTAGCAATGGGATGGAGAAAAGATCTCTTAGGAAGTTGGCCTGGGGGCTTGCTGTTGCAGAAAAGAAACCTGGTTGTCTCCTCTTTGGCTGAAAGGCTCCAGCTCCTCTTGGAAGGGCACAGAGAAACACGACCTTATAATGCAGGGTTAAGAGGCTCACATCGGAGATCGAGGTAGAAAAATACTTCCGGAAGCTGGCCTGGTGGAGGTGAAAATTAACTCTGCTGCTTTGTTTACGATTATCTGAGGGTCCCATGACTTTCACTACGTACTGAAGCACAGCCCTAGTTTGACCTGGTCCTTTCTGGAGCGTCAGCATCTGTAATTCTAGAGCCAGGTATGAATCCCAGGCTCCTCAATTTATTAGTGCTGTGATCTTGGGCTAGTCATTTAACCTCAGTTGACCTGTTTCTTCATCTGTAAAAGGAGCTAATAATAAAAGGGACCATGTTTTGTGAGACAATGCAGGGAAAAGCCTGTTACATAGTAAATACTCATTATGTATGAGCTAGTAATATTTTTCCCAACCTCTCAGCCAAACTCTCCTTACCCCTCCTGCCCATCTACCTCTCTTGCCCTTACTTTCTTCTTGAACCACAGAGAACTGCTCAGGGTTGCCTGCCCCGTTCTCTGGTCAACACATACAGGGACAGGGACACGGACACACACACACACACACACAGAAGATGCTGGTCCAAGTTTGCAGGGGCTCTATGCCTTCACGTATACTCTTTCCTCTGCCTGGCAAGCCCTCTCCTATTCCAGCATGCCTTTGAAACACCGAAACACCTCTCAGACTTCCTCCCCATGAGTTTTCCTTGAGGCAAGCAGTACCCTCCCCTGACACAACAGAGTTCACCCGTCCTGTTGCATGCTCTTTCTTCTGGACAGTGACAATGTCTGTCTATTACTGCATGAACCACACTCTGTGTACTTACCTGTGCGCGTGTCTGTCTCTCCCGCTGGATGGTGAAGAGCCTGAGGGTGAGGTCTATATCTATTCTGTATCCCAGGTTCTTTGCATATTGTCTGAAACGTAGGAAGTGCTCGTGGAACATTTATTAAATTGAAGTGAATTCAGCTCAGTGGAGCAACTGAGAAGAGAATGGTTTCGATGAAAACATTCATAGAATATTTTCAGCTGAACAAAATCTTCATCGACTGCTTCATTTAATTCTCACAACAAGCCTCTGAGATCAGGAAGGCTTGAGGTATTATTGTCATTTTTGGAGTTGAAGGGGCTGAGGTTCCTGGTGCAAAAGCTGTGTGCGGGGTCATACTACTAGTAAATTGCACGGGCAGGACTAGAATTAAGGTCTATTTCTAAGGCGTTTTCCTCCACCGAGATTCATTGACCCGAATAGCAATCAGGTCACGCTACTGCCTTTTCCATAGCTCTTGGTCCATTCCTCTATCAGGTCATGCACCATGTTGTGCATCTCCGTGTTTCTCCCCCAGTAGGCCATAAGTTCTTTTTTTTTTTTTTTTTAATTTTTATTGGAATATGGTTGCTTTACAATGTTGTGGTAGCCTCCACTGCACAACAAAGTGAATCAGCCATACACATACCGTTATCCCCTCCCTTTTGGACTTCCTTCCCGTTTAGGTTACCATAGTGCATTAGGTAGAGTTCCCTGTGCTATACAGTATGTTCCAATCAGTAGTCTATTTTATACATAGTATCAATAGTGTATATGTGTCAATCCCTGTCTCCCAATTCCTCTCACCTTTCCCCCTTGGTATACGTTCATTTGTTCTCGACATCTGTGTCTCTATTTCTGCTTTGCAGATAAGATCATCTATACCATTTTTCTAGATTCCACATACGTGTGTTATTATACGATATTTGCTTTTTCTTTCTGACTACTTTGTATGAACTCTCTAGGTCCATCCACATGTCTACAAATGACCCAATTTCATTCTGTTTTATGGCTGAGTAATATTGTATATATATACCACATCTTCTTTATCCATTCCTCTGTCGATGGACATTTAGGTTTTTTCCATGTCCTGGCTATTGTAAATAGTGCTGCTATGAACATTGGGGTGCATGTGTCTTTTTGAATTATGGTTTTCTCTGGGTATATGCCCAGTAGTGGGATTGCTATGTCAGGCCATCAGTTCTTAACCTGCAGTGTCCCATGATGTGCAGGAAAGGTGAAGTTCATGTTGATGAGTAAGGATAAGATGGGACATACACAAGCTAAGTTGTAGATTATGCACAATTCTCCCAGCACCAGGTGAAATTTCACCTATTTTACTCCATTTTAAAAATTATAAGGGAATTCCCTGGAGGTCAAGTGGTTAGGACTCTGTGCTTTCACTGCCAAGGGCCCGTGTTCAATCCCTGGTCGGGGAACTAAGATCCCTCAAGCTGCGCCGCGTGCCCCCAAAAATAAATAAATAAAAAATAAAATAAAAATTATAAATGAATACAACCCAAAGTAATATTTGTTATAAGGATACACTTAGTTCCTCTTAATTTAAATTCAAAGCCATATAAATAAAATATTCATTTTAATTTATTAATAACAAATGATTTGCCACTCACCTTACAGTTACTCACGTCAAGGTAGCATAAAATTGAAGTTGAGAATTGCTGAACTTTCATACGTATTTGCAGAGCCCAGAGCTGTATAGATGGCTGGGGACAAATGTTGAAACAAGATGGACAAGGGTTTCTGTCATTGTGGAGGCTTTAAACAAAACCCAAATTAACATATTAATAAATAATTGGAAATGCATAAATAATTATAAATATATAATATTTATACAATATGTATGTATAACGTTCGTAGCAATTATAAAGGAAGCTTGTGGGGCAGGCAGGGGTAATGGGACCTTCTTTAGGTAGGTGATCGAGGAAGGCACTTAGAAGAGGTGATAAATAAAGTAGTGGTCTCTAGGATGAGGACCACAGCCAAAATGCTGTGCCAAGATCTATTCAGATATAGAAAAAATACTAACCTCTATTGATATTTTTAAAATCTAAAGACAAGAAGTTATATTCTATTTATATCTACTGGTTCCCTCACCCTCTCCACCCCTCCTGCTCTCTCTGCCCACCCCCCCAATTTGTCAGATAACCACATATCACACACAGTAGGTTTGATTTCTTGAGAGGGAAAATGGAATCCTACAATGTTGAGGGGCAGACAGTGGCACCTCACTTGCTCTTTCCCTTCCCATGGGTAGTAGTGCATTACAGTCCACCAGTGCCGGCTTAAGTGGATTTTCAGGTTATATTATCTAGTTTTAAATAAATGAACACTGACACAATTGACAAGTGGCTTCAGAAGCTTTCTGCCAAGAAACCATGGATAGAAAATAATAGTAATAAAGTAAATGCAGGCAACATTAAGAAAACAGCAACTGATCCATCTATTCCTTGTGCAGAACCTTTGCGTCATTATGGAGTTAAATATAAACATAATGAAGAAACAAACATAACAAAAATTCTCCCCAAAGTAGAAATTATTAAGATGACTTGAAATATAGAGTTATATCAATTATCTTTTAAAATGCCCCATTCAGTAGTTGGGAGGTGGGGAGACACTGGTCACAGTGTATAAACTTCCAGTTGTAAGATCAACAAGTTCTAAGGATCTATTGTACAACATGGTGATTATAGCTAATAATACTGTGTTGTATGCTTGAATATTGCTTAGAGGGTAAACGTTCTCACCACAAAAAAGAAATGGTAATTATTTGCTGGGATGGAGGTGTTAGCTAATGCTATGGTCGTAATCATTTTGCAATATATACGTGTATCAAATCAATACGTTTCACACTTTAAACTTACATAATGTTATACGTCAATTATATCTCAGGAAGGTTGGGGGGGAGAGAAAATGCCATATTCATAAAATGACATGATTGTTTACTTAAAATATCTTTTATCTTTAACATTTCCCTTATAGATCTATATTTGTATATATTTCATAATGTACATAATAGAGTATAAATTATATACAGGTATATATAGTATAAGTACTACTTGTATATAATTTATAAATAAATATACCTATATTGGGAGTTTAGTGTTTTTCCCCCATGATAGAGTAACAGAAACATTTGAAGACCATGGATATAAGGGATGAGAAGTAGTTAGCCATGTAGGGAAATAAACAATTCAGGCAGTTGGAGTAGTGTCTGCAAAGTCCTGTTTGGAGAACTGAGGAAAGGCCAGTGTAGCTGGAGTGTAAACTGTGGAGACGAAAAAGCAATGCGAGAAAGAGGCAAGGACAAGGTCATGGAGGACCCTGGAGACCACAGTAAAGAGTTTATATTTTATTCTAGTGAAATTACCATGACCTGTAAGTGTTTAAAGCCGTGGAATGATGAAATACGGTATAAGTTTTAAGAAAATTGCTTTAGCTGTTTTTGGATGCTGGAATCATGCTGGGCAGGCACGGAAGTGAAGCAGCCAGTTAGGAGGCTGTCATAGTAATACAAGCAAGAGCTTGTGGTGGCCTGAACTAATGTGGTAACCATATAGATAGAGAGAGGTAAACGGATTTTAAAGGCATGTTGGATATAAACTCAATGGTACTTGCAGACGGATGGGATAAGAGAGATTTGTGAGTGGGATGGAAAAAATCAACAATTTCCAGGTTTCTTGCTTGAGTAACATAGTGAAAGTTGGTGGCATTGGTTAAGATGGGCAGTGGTTGGATGAGAGAATCAAGATGTCTACTTCAGGCTTATAAAATTTGATATTTCAGTGAGAAATCCAAGAGAAGATGCTGATCAGATGGTTGAATGGATATGCTGTATAGAGCTCGCAGGAGAAATATCACTGGTTGTCCTTAGATGTTAGTATCTTCAAGGCAGGATCCACCATTTATAAAGCCTCGGGATTTACCCCTTTATAGGTGTAGGGGCTTAGAAAATGTGTTTTATATCTAGAAGTTTAGGAGAAAGGGAGTAAAGGGAAGAGCACTTGACTAGAATTTGTCGGTCAGGACAGCAGCCATAGTCCTAGCACACACTAGACCTTCCATGACTGGTGGTCCAGTCATTCTCAATTGAGAAAGACCAGTAAGGCCGGTCAAGGTCAGTAGTAGAAAAGAAAAGGAATTTAGTCAGCTCTGGGGCCAGCTCTGAGGAAGACCAAGACAAAATTACCTCTCCTCCATGGACAAGATATATTTCATCAGCCAGAATTTCCACATGACATGAAACAGAACAATGAGGGAGGGAAATTATGTTTTATTTCTGCTACAGTCTGAGTATTAACTGAATAAAATTAAGATACATTAGAAAGTTTAACAAAGTTGCTGAATATAAGATTTTTTAAAAATGCGATTGCCTTCTTACATACCAAAACAGCATCAATTAAAAATATAAATACACAAAGTACTCAATTCATCATAAGCCAAAGCAAAAAAGAATTATCTGAATCAGAAATGTTTAGGATAAAAATAAAGAAAAACTGTAAAACTATACTGAGAAATACAAATTAATATTTGAATAAATGGGGAGGCAGATTGTGTTCCTCTATGAGAAAGTCAAGTATTTTAAGACTATAAATTCTTCCAAGTTAGTGCATGGGACTAAGAAGATGTCAATCAAAATTACAGTGGAGGGCTTCCCTGGTGGCGCAGTGGTTGAGAGTCCACCTGCCGATGCAGGGGACACGGGTTCGTGCCCCGGTCTGGGAAGAGCCCACATGCCGCGGAGCGGCTGGGCCCGTGAGCCATGGCCACTGAGCCTGCGCGTCCGGAGCCTGTGCTCTGCAAAGGGAGAGGCCACAACAGTGAGAAGCCTGCGTACTGCAAAAAAAAAAAAAAAAAAAAAAATTACAGTGGAATTTTCTTTTGGAACTTGATGGAATCATTCAAAAGTTTATTTTGAAGAATATATGTGTGAGCCCAGCAAAGGAAACCATCGACAAAATGAAAAGACAACCTACTGAATGGGAGAAAATGTTTGCTAATGATATGACCAATAAGGAATTAATATCCAAAATATATAAACAGTTCATACAACTCAACATCAAAAAAACAACCTTATTGAAAAATGGACAGAAGGCCTGAATAGACATTTTTCCAGAGAGGATATGCAGATGGCCACAGGCACATGAAAAGACGCTCAGCATCACTAATGACGAGGGAAATGTAAATCAAAACTACAATGAGGTACCACCTCACACCTGTCAGAGTGGCTATCATCAAAAAGAACACAAATAATAAATGTTGGCGAGCATGTGGAGAAAAGGGAACCCTTGTACACTGCTGATGGAAATGTAAATTGGTGCAGCCACTACAAAAAACATAGTTTCTCAAAAAACTGAAAATAGAACTACCATATGAGCCAGCAATTGCACTCCGGGGTATATATCTGAAAAAAACAAAAACACTAATTTGAAAAGATACACGCATTCCAATGTCCTGAGCAGCATTATTTACAGTTACCACGATATGGAAGCAACCTAACTGTCCATCAACAGATGAATGGATAAAGAAAATGTGGTATATATATATATACAATGGAATACTTGTCAGCCATAAAAAAGAATGAAAATTTTGCCATTTGGAACAACATGGGTGGACTTGGAAGGTATTATGCTAAGTGAAATAAGTCAGAGAAAGACAAATATTGTATGATATCACTTATATGTGGAATCTAAAAAATACAACAAACTAGTGAATTTTAAAAAAAAGAAACAGGTTTCATGAATATAGAGAACCAAACTAGTGATTACCAGTGAGGAGAGGGAAGGGAGGAGGGGCAATATAATTGTAGGGGATTAAGAGGTACAAACTTATTTTATACATTATTTTATTATGTATAAATAAGCTATAAGGGACACAGGGAATATAGCCAATATTTTCTAATAACTATAAATGGAGTGTATCCTTTAAAAATTGTGAATCACTATATTGTACACCTGTAACTTATATAATATTGTATAGCAACTATACTTCAATTAAAAATATGTATATGAGAATAACTAGTAAGTGGGTAAGGAAGGATGAGAGGGTAGGAGCAGAGTCTGTGGCCCAAGGCGAACTCAGAGAGGTTAGGTTAAGATAAGCTCTCTTTATACAACGCGGGTATCTACTCTCTCCATCAGTGATCAATACTGCCCATCTTGAAAAGTACCCAAAGCCAATTCCAGAACCTCCGTTTAATTGTACCTCCACACTCTCTATTATAATGGATTGTTTCATTCCAGCACCTTTCCCATTGTTTTAACAATTAAAAAAAATGGTTGATTCCCTCACTAAATTGTTCTCATGTTTATTTTCCCACTATCTAACACAGGGTCAAATATATTTATATATTATATATATTGTTTGATGATATTTTTGTGAACAAATAAGTATTCTGCGATCCTAGTGCCTTTCTGCTCTATTATCGGATCAGGATTTTATTCACTCAATATTTATTATGCACTGACTGTGGCAGATACTAGAGAAGCCAGCAACCATTCCATTGATAAGAATCATCAAGTCTAGTAGGAGGATAATTTCTAGTACCTCTCAGTATAGATGATCTATTACCAAACACCTGAATACCTGTTTCTCAACCTTCTGACGTTTTACAGAGGCCACTTAAGAACAGCCACACATGGTATCCAACCTAATCCCTCTGGAGATCAAAGATACTCAATGTTTAATGTCACAGACATGCCAAAACTTAAAAGAGACTTTCAAGTTTGCTATCTCCCATGTTTTCCAGATTTAAAACAGGAAAGCTTCCTTGTTTTAGTTCACAAAAGTGCTTAATGTCATGAGAGTTTGAAAATTTGAAATAACAAAACATGTTCTAGTATTTCTTAGCTAGAAATTGGATCAGGGTTTTACTACCAACCCTGATCTTCTTGCTTAGACACAAGAATGAAGAAACTGTGGCTGTGTATTGCAGTTGGTTCTCCAGGCAGTCAATTTTAAGGCCATAATGGATGGATATTGATTGATGCTCTTTTTTCAAAATCATTTGAAAATCCTGACACTGCACTGTCTACCTGTGAACTCAAAATACTTTTGAATGAGACTAGATTAACTGTAAAAGTAGTTTGTCTCTGCTTTGTGCTATACTGATTGGTGAATTCATAATTCCAAAGCAGACATTGAGACTGTTGCACATTCCCTAATCCAAATGTTCTTTTTTTTTTAAATGACAATTGTTCGCAATTATGCACCAGACAGTGTGTTGAGTATAGGGGATTTAAGATAAAGACTGCAATAGCCTTTGTTTCCACACTGGTCCCTATTGACTATTCTCCATACAGAAGCTAAAATGAATGTTTGAATGAAAAAATATAATCACATGTCCCCCTGATCAAACTCTCCAATGGTTTTCCATCAATCATGGTCAGAATGGCCCTACTTGAATTGGCTCCTGCCTACCTCTGTGTCCTCACTCCTGGCATTCTCATTCATTCCATTCTATCACACTGACTTTCTACATGCTTAATAAACTCATTGAGCTCCTCCAATCTAGACATTTGCACTACTGTTTTCTCTATCTGAAAATCTTATCCCGACATTTCCAAATATCTTGCTTTCTCATTTCATACATTTGAGCTCAACATTATCTACTTACAGAGAATTTTCCTGCAAGCATTTCAAATTAACACCATCACAACCATGCCTTTCTAGCTTTTATCCTTCTTTACTTTTCTTCACAGTACTAGTAACTACCCAAAGGTAGTTATTTACTTATTGTCAGTCTCAACCCCTGTACAATGTAAACTTCATGTGACCATAGATTTATTTGACTTGTCCACAGTTGTAGCCCCATTGCCCCATGCCATAAATGCTCAGTAAATATTTTTGAATGAGTGAATAAAATGAGAGTCTAAACCTTGTTCTTGAGGGAGCTTCTGGTGTATATATACACATACATAGATAACTATTTCTTTTAAAAAATTACAACTGTCTGGTGGATAATATTATCTGTCTTCAAAAAGTGAGGAAACAGACTCAGCAAGGCTAAGTAAGTTTGCCCAGGGTGATCTAGCTAGTTAAGTGATAAAACTCAGATTTAAACCCATAACTGTTTCACTCATAGTGAATTCACTAATTTTTTCTGAATAAGAGATTAATCTTTCAAGTAAGATCATGTAAAATTTGCTTATCTCACATAGCCTTCCTATTTATTTCCTTGTCACACAATTTTTAGCAGTTGCTCATGTATACACATTATATCATATACCAGAAGCAATCTTATACACGGAGAACATTAACATCATGTCTAGGGAAACATATCAAAAATCTCCCTAGTAAAAACCTGAAATAGTGAGAAATTGCAAGTAGCCTGAAGGTGCGTAATATCAGAGAACTGGTGTAGTCAACAGTGATACATGCATTATAGTGGCATATCATGTAGCCCCTGAAAGTTATATTTAAAAAATTTTCAATAACATAGAAAAATGTTCCTGACACATACTTTGGTGGTAAGTGTATATTATAAAATTAAATACAAGATTTGTACTTCTGGCTATGAAGGAGTAGCTTGTATCAGACTAACTCTCCCATGATGAACAACTATAAATGCTATATAACATACAAAAAGCAGCTGTTTGAAGGAGAGCAACAAAAGCACCCAGCACTTGAGAGACCAAGATTCCAAAGAGAAAGGAAAAGAATTGAGGTAAACTATATGTCACTACTTTTCCCCCTTGGACCATTTGCCAATTTGCAGTGAGGACATAGCATTAAAAAAGAAACTGGAAGAGTAAGTATTATGGCAGTATTAATGAGTTAGAGAAATAAAACTGAAGTTCGAGCCTACCAATGCAGCCAGCAGTTGATGGGACAAGATTCTAGTGGAAAGAGAAAACTGAACACAACATTCTGAGCACAATTTCTTCTAGAGGTATTTGCCAATGCCAAAGTAGTGTATACACATTTGAAACAGCTTCTAAGGAGCTAGAAAGCTAAGTGGAGATTTCATGAGTCTCATGATCCTGGTGAAATAAAAATTAACTTCAAGGACAAGGGGTCTTTGTAGACCAGCCATATCCTCAAATCATCATATTCCCTGATTGGACTGAGATAACCTGTCAATGGTCAAAGAAGAAAAATAATTTCTGGAGGAAAATAAAATCATCCAATGCCTCCTTAATATTTCAAATAAAATGTCTAACATTCAATCCAAAATTTTGAGGTGGGCCAGGAAACAGAATCAAATGACTCAAAGAAAAAAATAGACAATAATAAGAAATTTACAGGTAATCTAGCTATAGATTAGATTTATAGCTGACTTTTCAGTAGAAATGATGGAAGGCAGAAGGCAATGGAACAAAAATTTTAATAGACTGAAAAATAACTTCCTAAAATTTTATGTCCAATGAAAATATCTCTCAAAAATTAAGGTGAAATGAAGACGGTTTCAGATGAAAATATTGGAAGAATTCATTGCCAGCCAAACTGTACTAAAAGAAATACTAAAAAGAGTTCCTCAGGAAAAAGAAATGTTATTCCAGATAGAAGCAGGTAACTCAGGAAAAATGAAAATAAACATACATATATGAGTATAGTACAAGGATCAGAATGGAATAAATGGAGTTAAAATTTTGTACAATTTTTCCATTGTTCAGGAAGTTACAAAAGTTAATCAATGATGCATATTGAAATCTGGAGTTAACCAGTAAAAATGAATAAAAGAAAGTATATGTATGCAAAAATAAGAGAAATAAAATAATTTTTAAAATAATTAGTACATAGGAATTTTTTTTTAATAAATTTATTTGTTTTTATTTATATATTTTTGGCTGCATTGGGTCTTTGTTGCTACGTGCGGGATTTCTCTAGTTGCGGCGAGCAGGGGCTACTCTTCGTTGCGGTGCACAGGGTTCTCATTGCAGTGGCTTCTCTTGTTGTGGAGCATGGGCTCTAGGTGCATGGGCTTCAGTAATTGTGGCTTGCGGGCTCTAGAGCGCAGGCTCAGTAGTTGTGGCACACAGGCTCAGTTGCTCTGAGGCATGTGGGATCTTCCTGGACCAGGGCTCAAACCCATGTCCCCTGCATTGGCAGGTGGATTCTTAACCACTGCGCCACTAGGGAAGCCCCATAGGAAATTATTTTAAAGGAAACTAAAGGAACACAAACTAAAGGGGACAAATAGAAGATAGTATATTTAAACTCAAATATATCAGTAGTTATGCTACATATAAGTGTACTAAATATTACAATTAAACACCAAGATTTGTCTTACTACATAGAGAAAATAAATCAACTAGATGCAAATTATGAGACAAGCCTTAAATATAAACACACAGAAATTTAATATACCTATACTAACAGCAAATAAAGTACTTTTGAAAGCAAGAAGTGTTATAGAGATAAAGTTGGATATTTCACTAAAAATTTTTGATTCAAGTGGAAGATATAACAATTCTAAATTTATATGCATCTAATAACATTAGGTCAAAAGATATAAAGTGATAAGTAACATACTTCTTAGTAACTGTGATAGAAAAAAACAGAAAAACAGAGAAGGAAAAAACTCTAGGTCCACATGGCTTTCCACACGAATTTTTCTAATCCATTAAGTAAAAATAACACAAAATTATAAAGTCTTCCATAAAACAGAAAAAGAAAAACTTATTTTATTAAGTCAGTATATTCTTGGTACCAAAACCTGACAAGTACATTATAATAAAATAAGATTATTGGCCACTTTCTCCCATGAGCATAATTACAAAAACCTTAATTAAAATATTTGTAAATCAAATTCAGTGATGTATAAAAAAAGTAATACATCACGACCAAACTGAGTTCATTTCAGGAATTAAAGATTGGTTTAACCTTAAAAAAAAAAATCAGAGTAATTAACCTCATTAGCTGCATAAATAAGGAAAAAATTTTCAACTAAAAAGATAAGAAGCATTTGATAAAATTCAATACAATTTCATGATAAGCAATGGATTTGTATCCATAAATATCAAGACATCAATAGGAAAAAGAGAGACAGTCCAATTTTTTAAATGACTCAAAATTTGAAATGGGTACTCCACAAAAGGAGATGTCCAAATGGTCAATAATTATAGCATAAATCACTCCACATAATTAGTGTTGTGAATTGAATTGTGTCCTTTGGAAAGATATGCTGAAGTCTTAAACCCTGGAACCTGTGAATGTGATCTTATTTGAAAACAGGGTGTTAGTGAAATAGAGCTTTATTCCTCAAAGTTTACTCTCTTGAGATAGGCTGGATATTGCACCAGGGCTCTGTCAAGAACCTGCCACTCAGGAGTGGCCAGATCTCTGCTTCTTTTATCTGAGAGTAATTTGTCCATGCTTCCCTGACTTTTAAAAAGGTCTCTCACCCAGAGGGAATACTGCTAGGACTTGACCAATACCCTTGAGATGAGATGTCTATCCCCTTACTATCAACAGTTACATACAGAAAAGGCACAGGCTTTGGAGTGAGTCCTATCTGAGTTTAACTATGAGATTGACCACTCGGCAGCTATGAAAGCCTGGGCTTCCTCCAAGACCCTCTTGACCTTCTGTCCATTCAGTTCAACTTAATTTAATCCATCAAACATTAACTGAGGATCTTGAGGGCATTAAAAAAATTGCACTTAATCCTGGAGATAAAAAGTATGAAAAAATAGTCTCAATCCTCAAGGTGCTATAAAATGGAAATACCACACTCTTCTCACAGTTAGTTTTTTGTTTTGAGAATTAATGTGCTACTATTTAAATGAGTATAGTGCAATTTGTCCATATGTTAAGTATCAGTGTTATTTCCCTTTTCCTATCTCTTCTACACTGCCAATCTTTCCTTGGCTGTGTGCTTTGAACCAGTTATCTTACCTCACTGCAATTCTGTTTCTCCACTTACAAAATGGGGAAAACAATAAGACTTTTACTGCATCCATTAGAATGTATAACTTATGCTGGCAATAACAACTTCAAAACTTAAATAGAGTTGTTCCAGTTATCTATTGCCTTGTGATGAACCCACCCACCCCCATCAAAAAACAAAACAAAACAAAGTAAAAAAACACTTAGTGGCTTAAAACAACTACATTTATTTTGCCCACAAATCTGTACTTTGGGCAGAGCTTGGTGGAAACAACTTATCTCTGCACCAGCCAGCATCCAGTGGGGACTGGATCATATGAAGGTTTGTACACTCATGTGTCTGGTGGTTCAGGCTGGCTGTTGGTTGGGACCTCATCTGGGAATGTGGCCGTTTCATGTGTCTGCTTAGTTTTCTCACAGCATGGAGCTGTATTCCATGGGCAATATCTCAAGAGGAACAGACAAAAGCTGTACTGCAATTTATGACTTAGAAGTTGTAATAGTGTCACTTCTGCCATGTTCTCAGGCTGACCCAGGTTGAGGGGAACATAGACCCTACTTGTCAGTGGAAGAGTGTCAGTGTCACAATGTAAGAAGAGCATGGGTAGTGGAATATTTGATGTCGCCATCTATAGAACAACCTGCCTCAGGTTTGAAACAACAGAAGTTGAATTTTTACCCTCACTATATTGCCACTGAAAGTCAGCATGGGAACCCTAGTCACCTTAGTCACTTGGGGATCCAGACTGATGGAGATTCCATTTTGATGTATGTTACCACAATTGGTGAGACAGGAAATAAGAATGTAGTTTGTCTCATAAAGCTTCTATCCCAGAGTGATACTTGTCAATTCATCTCACAGTATATTGACAAAAAAGTCACAAGGCTGAGCCTCAACTTCAAAGAAGATAAGGAAGGGCAATTCTACCACATGCCTGGAAGGAAAGAACTGGATTATTTAAAAACAGTCCTAATGACTAACCTACCCACCGCATAGGGTTGCTAGGAGGATTGAGTGGGATAAAGAACACGAGGTGCTTAGTACAATATTAAATTATTGAACATGTTCAATAAATCATAGCTATAATACTTATAAATATGTAGTTTGTGTAATGGCATGGCATTTTTCTAGCTTTTTCCAACACCATGGATGAGCCCTTGAGGTTCCTACTATTCTTCCCTAGGAGTCTGTAGTCAGGGGCTTAGAATGTAGGATTGCTAGATTTCTCAAGGATGGGTACGACTTAAAAAGCTTTGTTATCTCACTGAGACTCAGAAAATGCACAGTGGAGCTTGATTCTTGGCATGGGGATCTGGAAAAATAGGCCATGCACAGCTTTTATAGGGACCCAGAATTTAAACCTTTATCTTTCATTACTGATACTGACTGAGCACTATCACAGGGAGACAGTTGGGTACCAGGCATTAGCTATTTAAACACAACAACTTGACAGACTTACAGGAAGCCGACTTAGCCTTGGGAGAGAGAGTGTGAAATTTCAAAAGATGCCCACATGCAAAGAATGATGTTCCCGTGAATATGTGTCTCCAGAGTTGTCATTTTTTCTTCTCACAGAGTGGTGTTTCTGAATTAGTGACCTCTTTTCCCAATCTGTCCTTTGCCCAACTTTGATGCCTTTGTGACCTTTTGAAAATGTTTGAGGGTAGGCAAGCGTGTCTTCAAAATCAGTTTCCACCATTAACTACTGTTGTGATCTTTGAGCAAGTTACCTGAAGTGTGTGAGTCTAACTTCTCATCTGCCCAAATGGAGATGAAAAGATCTAATTCATGGTGGTTTGGGAAGACTTTAAAGACAATACATATAAATCTTGTGGCTTGATTTCCTATCCTGGAGTGGACGCTGAAATGTTACCTCCTTCTTGCTGTGGCCAGCTTCCCAGATTTGCTTAGAAGAATTTAAGTGATCATGCCCCTTCCACTTCTCCCTCCTCTCTTATTTTTCTCATTACGTTCATTGCTAATGTCCCTCCTGGTTTATGCGTCCTAAGAAGAGGATGGATTGGGATCTAGGTTTGGTTCATTTCACTTTTTCATGTAAAAGAGTCAACTCTTAAGCTAGCTATTATATTAATGAGTATTCCAAATTTTAAACCAACTGTACTTGGAGAAGGCAAATTATTCTCTTTATTCTTAAATTTATTCTTTGTTCTAGAATAATTTACATGAGATGAGAGTTGTCATCTTTAAAAGAATCAAAGAATTCGTCAAACTTCTTTCAGTTGTGGAGATAATTTTGTTCCTTATTAAAATTGTCAATCTCTACCTTGTTTATTTATTGCTTAATCCACCTTTTTACGTCTTTAACCAGTTTGGTATTTTCCTCCAAATCCTTCCATTTCACTGATAACCTCGAATTTTATTAGAGTAGAATGTATTCATATATTCTTTTTAAAAAAAAAAAAACCCAAAATCTCTACCATAGGGATTTTAATAGGATTTTTCTTATTTCTAATATTATTTTGTTTTTCTCTATTTACTGGTTAGCTTTTTCAAAGACTTCTCCATTTAAATGTTTTTCAAAAGAATAGGGCTTTGATTTATATATAATTTTAAATATTTCATAAAATAAATGTTTTCTGCTTTCATTGTTATTTATTTCCTTCAGTTCACCTTAGCATTCATTCTTTAATTCTTTAATATTTATGAAAAAAGCATTTAGAACTTTACATTTCTCTTTGAGAATAGCTTTGGCTGTACTTAAGATTTTTATTTAGATAATCTCATTTTAACACTTTAAAAATAGTTTATGGTTTGTCAGATTTATCTTTGTCCAAATAGTAACTTAGAGCAATGTTACTTAAATTTTCAATCTTGAGGAATATTTAAAATTCATATTTATAAAAGCATTTCTAGTTATTTGTCAGCATGGACAGAATATGTGGCCTCTTCAATGTCTGGCTATTGGAATATTCATTTATATATATGTGTTCATAGCCTATTTAATAATCATATTTTCTAATTATTCCATTAGGCATTCAAAGCAAGTGTATTTTCTCTTGGTAGACACAACCTTGATATATTTATGAACTGTGTAACTGACTATATGTACATATGTATAATTAATCTTAATACTTATCCTATTTAAATCATCACTATCTTTTTTTCCTCCATAATAGATCTATGACTGGGAGACGGGTTAAAGTATCCTAAAACAATCAAATCATTCCATTTATCTTCTTTCTTATATAAGATGCTCTAAAAAACTTGAATTCTATATTGTCTGAAATTATCACTAGCTCTGCTTTTTTTTTTTTTTTTTTTACATTCTATATCTTCACCACCCAATGATTTTATTCTTATTTTCATACCTTTCAAGTTGTCCCTTGACATTGTGTAGGTTTACATTAGGAATGTTTGACTTAAATGAGGCAGCTTAACCTACATATGCAGAATGTCATGACTGAAATATATACTCATTCTTCAATCATCTGCATTTGTGCCTTCTGTTTTTATGCTGCTTTGAAGTTTATTTTACATCTTCTATTGTTTGGACTGTGTTTTATTTGTTTTATATTTCCTATTAATTTACTCAACAAACGTGAACTTCCTCCTATGTGGCAGGCATTTTACCAGGCTTTAGGCACAAAAATAAGAGGAAAAAACACAACTCCAGTCCCTGATGGGGTGAGGCAGCAGTGGGCGACATAGATATAAATAAAAGAATTGCATTAATTAATAGATGCAAATACTTGCGTTACAAATCATGATTATACACTGATAAATCCACCAAAAGAAAGGAATGCAGTTCTATGAGAGGCCATGACAAAGGGAGTTGACTTAGGCCTGAAGGTCTTGGAAAATTCCTTGAGAAATTAAATATGACCTAAAACATGAAGAATAAGTAGGAGGTAACTTGTTAAAGGGAGGGTGGTGACCAAGGTGGAAACATTCCATCCAGAGGGAATAGATGAAAAGGACCAGTGATAGAAGGAAGCCATTAAAAATCCTAAAAACAACCCAACAGCAACATTTAAAAAAAATTACACTGTAGCTGGAGCTTAGAGAGCTATCAAGATCTTGGTGTGACATGAGATTTATAGGAATTTCATCAGCATTCATCAGGAATTTATAGGAATTTGATCAGCATTCATCAATTCCTGTCTCTTTAAATCTCGAAGTTAGAAATTAGCTAGACATTCTGATTCCTCCAAAACCAAGCAGTTTAGATGAGGAATCAAGTGAGAGTTTTTCTTCCTCCTTAACACTTCTCAGTCTTAAAACATAATTTTGGATTTGGCACACCAGATTGTGTTTATTAAATTATTCTTTTGTGTATCATATATCTTCCATGTCAAAAATTTTAATTGACATTTGCGTTCAGTTTTGAAACAATATTTTCAACAGTCAGTTTAGGTTAAACTCCAAGACTCTGTTTACCTGCTTTCCTACTTATCATTAGCCTCCTTTTGCCACAAATTCCCCATGCTCAAGCTTTTAACTTTTTTTTTTTTTTTTTTTTGCGGTACGCGAGCCCTCTCACTGTTGTGGCCTCTCCCGTTGCGGAACACAGGCTCCGGATGCGCAGGCTCAGCGGCCATGGCTCACGGGCCCCGCCGCTCCACGGCATGTGGGATCTTCCCGGACCAGGGCACGAACCCGTGTCCCCTGCATTGGCAGGCGGACTCTCAACCACTGCGCCACCAGGGAAGCCCTCAAGCTTTTAACTTTGATTAATCTTCTGGTCATTTAGAACAGGGGTGTGTCTTCCACTTACTCTTTCAAGAAGGGTTTGTGGTGGCATATATTTTCTCAACCTGCTCTTTCATGGAATGTCTTTGACTTCACAGATGAGCAACAATCTGGCTGGTTATAAAATTCTTGGTCTGTAACCAGCTTTCCTCAAACCTCTGTAGGATGATTTCATTGTCGTTTGGCATTTAGCGTTCCAGAGGAAAGGTCTCAGATTGGCTTGATTATCGCTCCTCCAAAAGTAACTCTTTTGTTCTGTTTTGTTTTGTTTTCAGGTTAAATGTTTGTAAAATTATTGTTGGTCTATTCAAATATTTTCAGGAAATTTTTTGGGTGTGGTTGTCTTTTCATTGATGTGGCCTCAATGTAATCAAGTAAAGTCTAAAAATTTGCATCTACAAATTTTGAGGGGTTCTTTCTCTAGATAAATCCCATGAGGCTTTGGAATTAAGACCATTCACTATAGAGACAGGCTGGCTGGGTTCAAGGGCCAGCTTTGTCCTTCACTAGGTCTATGACTTTGAACAAAATGAAAAGAAAGCCCCAAATTAAAAACTTCTCTCTGTTTCAGTTGCCCTATTTGTAAAATGGGGCTGATATAGTACCTATCTTAGAGGGTAGTTGTGAGGGTAGACTGGGCCCTAAGTCCAGAATGGTATCACTATAAGAAAAGGGCAAGAGGCCCAGACACAGTGGCAGACAGAGGAGAAGGCCATGTGGAGACAGAGGCAGAGATTGGAGTGATGCAACTACAAGCCATGGAATAGCAAGGATTGTCAGCAACCACCAGAAGCTAGGAAGAAGCAAGGAAAGGTCCTCCCCTAGAGCATTCAGAGGGACCAGGGCCCCGCCAGCACCTTGGTTGTGAACTTCTAGCCTCCATAACTGTGAGATGATAAATTTCCATTGGTAAAGCATCTAGAAGGTCATTTAGCCCATCCTGAGTGTTTTGCAAGTACCTGCTAGACCACTGTCTTTTTGTTCCTCTCTCTCTGTTTTTAAGCTTCAGAAAGTTTTTCTTTTTCTTTTTGAAAATGTCTGTTTACTTTTTATTAGGTATTTTAAGTTGCTGAACCGAAAAGTATAACAATAAAATTTTTGACTAATTCTGTTGCCATAATTAATAATCCCAAAGGTTTAGCTTAACATGGCTATATAAATTCACAAGGTGTCTGTAAGAACTAATTGAGAATTAAATGAGACAATATATAATATATAAAACATTAAAAATTTCTAGTATTCCAGCACAGGTGTGGATTATTTTTTTCAGCCATCATTGATATCTATTTTGTGCCTGTGTATTAGGTTTTTAAGCTTTACTGAGGTATAATTGACAAGTAAAAATGTAACATATTTAAAGTATTCAATGGAGTGATTTTATATATGTATATATTGTGAAAGGATTCCCACCATCAAGTTAATTAACACAACCATAACCTCACATATTTATCTTTTTTTGTGTGAGAACATTTAAGTTCTCTCTTAGCTAATTTTAATTATATAATACAGCATTATCAATTATAATCACCACATTATACATTAGATCTTCAGGGCTTATTCATCTTATAACTGAAAGTGTGTACAATTTTACCAACATCTCCCTATTTCCCCCTGACAGCCACCATTGTATTCTTTAAGAATTTGACTTTTCTTTTTCAGATTCCACATATAGGTGATACCATGCAGTATTTGTCTTTCTCTGTCTGGCTTATTTGATTTGTCATAATGTACTCCAGGTTCATCTATGTTGTCACAAATAGCAGAATTTTTTTTTTTTTTTTTTTGCGGTACGCGGGCCTCTCACTGTTGTGGCCTCTCCCATTGTGGAGCACAGGTTCCGGACTCACAGGCTCAGCGGCCATGGCTCACGGGCCCAGCCGCTCCGCGGCATGTGGGATCTTCCTGGACAGGGGCACGAACCCGTGTCCCTTGCATCGGCAGGCGGACTCTCAACCACCACCCTGCGCCACCAGGGAAGCCCCCCTTTGCACATTTTTAATTGGATATTTTGGGGGGTTGCTATTGAGTTCAGTTCTTTATACATTTTAGATACTAACCTTATATCAGATACGTGGTTTGTAAATGTCTTCTCCCATTCCATAGATTGCCTTTTCATTTTGTTGATGGTCTCCTTTGTGTGCAGAAGCTTTTCATTTGATGTAGTCCCGTGTGTTTATTTCTGCTTTCGTTGCTTTTGCTTTAGGTGTCAAATCCAAAACAAATATTACCAAGGGAATTCCCTGGTGGTCCAGTGGTTAGGACTCAGCACTTTCACAGCCGTGGGCCCGAGTTCAATCCCTGGTCTGGGAACTAAGATTCCACAAGCTGTGTGGCATGGCCAAACAAACAAACAAAAACCCCTCAAATCATTACCAAGACCAATGTTAACGTCAAGGAGCTTTTTCCCTACGTTTTTTTCCTAGAAGTTAAAACTTATGTTCAAGTCTTTAATCCACTTTGAGTTGTTTTTTGTGTGTGATGTAAGATATAGGGTCCAATTTCATTCTTTTTTGCATGTGGATATCCAGTTTTCCCGACACCATTTATTTATTTATAAAATTAATTTTTATTGGAGTATAGTTGCTTTACAACGTGTGATTTTCTGCTGTACAACAAAGTGAATCGGTTATACGTATACATATATCCCCTTTTTTTTTTAGATTTCCTTCCCATTACGTCACCACAGAGTACTGAGTAGAGTTCCCTGTGCTCTACAGTAGGTTCTCATTAGTTATCTATTTTATACATAGTAGTGTATATATGTCGATCCCAATTTCCAAATTCATCCCACCACCCCTTCCCCCCTTGGTATCCATAGGTTTGCTCTCTACATCTGTGTCTCTATTTCTGCTTTGCAAATAAGTTCATCTAAAACTATGGAATGCTTCATGAATTTGCGTGTCATCCTTGCACAGGGGACATGCTACTCGTCTCTGTATCATTCCAAATTTAGTGTATGTGCTGCTGAAGTGAGCACTCCCAACACCATTTACTGAAGAGACTCTTCTTTCCCCAGTGTATATTATTGGCTCCTTTGCTAAAAATTAATTGACTATGTATGCATGGGCTTATTTCTAGGGTCTCTATTCTGTTCCATTGATGTGTGTGTCTGTTTTTAGACCACAAACATAACTGTTTTGATTCTTATAACTTGTAATATATAGTTTACAATCAGGGAGTGTGATGCTTCTAGCTTTGTTCTTCTTTCTAAAGATTGCTTTGGCTCTTTGGGACCTTTTGTTGTTTCAATAAAGTTTAGGATTGTTTTTTCTTTTTCCATGAAAAATGCCATTGCAATTTCGATAAGTATTGCATTGAATATGTATATTGCTTTGGGTAGTATGGACATTGTAACAATGTTCTTCCAGTCCATGGACATGGAATGTCTTTCCATTTATTTATGTCTTCTTCAATTTCTTTCATCAATTTTTTGTAGTTTTCAGAGTACTGATCTTCCACTTCTTTGTATAAATTTATTCCTACATACTCTTTTTAATGCAACTGTAACTGGGATTATTTCTTAATTTCTCTTTCTGACAGTTCATTAGTATATAGAAACATAACTGACTTTTGTGTGATTTTATATTTTGCAACTTTATTGAATTTTTTTATTCTAACAGTTTTTTTGGTGGAGTCTTTTGGGTTTTCAACATGTAATATCATGTCAACTAGAAACAGAAAAATTTACTTCGTCCTTTCCAATTTGTATGCTTCTTATTTCTTTTCCTTGCCTAATTGTTCTGGCTAGGACTTCGTGTACTATGTTGAATAAAAGAGATGAGAGTGGGCATCGTTGTCTTGTTCCTGATTTCAGAGGAAAAGCTTTCAACATTTCACCATTGAGTATGAGGTTAGCTGTGGCATTTATTATGGAATTTATTGTGTTGAGGTACGTTCTATCTATGCCTAATTTGTTGAGAGTTTTTATCACGAAAGTCTGTTGAATTTTGTCAAATGCTTTTTCTGCATCTTTTCGGATGATAATGTGATTTTTATTCATTTTGTTAATGTGGTGTATCACAGTTATTGATTTGCCTATGTCAAACCATCCTTGCATCCCAGGGATAAATCCCACTTGATCATGGTGTATAATCCTTTTTAATGTACTGCTGACTGGTTTACTAATATTTTGTTGAGGAAATTTGCATCTATATTCACCAGGGATAATTGCCTATAATTATCTTTACTTGTAGTGTCGTTGTCTGGCTTTGGTATCAGGGTAATACTGGCCTCATAAAATGAGTTTGGAAGTGTTTGTTGCTCTTCTACCCTTTGGAAGAGTTTGAGAAAAGTTGGTATTAATTCTTCTTTAAATGTTTGGTAGAATTCAGCTGTGAAGCCATGTAATTCTGGACACTTCTTTGTTGGGAGATTTTTGATCACTGATTCAGTCTCCTTACTAGTCATTGCTCTGTTCAGATTTTCTGTTACTTCATGATCCAGTCTTGGTAGGTTATATGTTTCTAGGAATTTATCCATTTTTTCTAGGTTATCTAATTTGTTGGCATATCATTGTTCATAGTAGTTTCCTGTGATCCTTAGTTTTTCTGTTTTCAGCTTGTAATGTCCCATTTTTCATTTCTGATTATATTTGAGTCTTCTCTTTTATTTCCTAGTTGGTCTAGCTAAAGGTTTGTCATCTTGTTTCTCTTTTTTAAAAACCTAGATTTTTCTTTCATTAATTTTATGTATTGTCTTTATAGTCTCTATTTTATTTCCTATGTGATCTTTGTTATTTCCTTCCCTCTACTAACTCTAGGCTTAGTTTTTTCTTCTTTTTCTAGGTCCTTGAGGTTTAGAGTTGGGCTGTTTATTTGAGATAAACAATTTCTTTTTCCAAATGTAGGCATTTATTGCTATATACTTTTCTTTTAGGACTGCTTTTGCTGTATCTCATAATTTGTGGTAGGCTGTATTTCTATTTTCATTTGTCTCAAGATTTTTTTTTCCCTTTTTTTTTTGCGGTGCGCGGGCCTCTCACCGTTGTGGCCTCTCCCATTGCGGAGCACAGGCTCTGCACGCGCAGGCTCAGCGGCCATGGCTCACGGGCCCAGCCGCTCCGCGGCATGTGGGGTCTTCCCAGACCGGGGCACGAACCCGTGTCCCCTGCATTGGCAGGTGGACTCTCAACCACTGCGCCACCAGGGAATCCCCTTTATTTCCCTTTTGATTTCTTTCTTTACTCATTGGTTATGCAGATGTGCATTGTTTGGTCTCAATATATTTGTGAATTTTGAAGTTTTCTTTTGTAACTGATGTCTAGTTTCATACCATTGTATTCAGAAAAGATGCTTGATATGACTTCAATCTTGTTAAATTTATTAAGATTTGCTTTGTGGCCTAATATATGGTCTATCCTGGCGAATCTTCCATATGTGCTTGAGAAGAATGTGTGTTCTGCTCCTGTTGCATGAAATTTTTTGGATATGTCTGTCAGGCCCATCTGGTTTAATATGTCATTTAAGTCCAATGTTTTCTTATTGATGATCTGTCCCTTGATGAAAGTGGGGGATTGAAGTCCCCCACTACTATTGCATTGTTGTCTATTTCTCCCTTCAGATCTGTTAGTATTTGCTTTATATAATTAGGTGCTCCAGTGTTGTGTACATAAATATTTACAGTTGTTATATTCTCTTGATGAATTGACCCCTTTATCACGATATAATAACCTTCTGTGTTTCTTATTACAGTTTTGGCTTTAAGGCTATTTTGTCTGCTATAAACATAGTTACTTCTGCTTTCTTTTTCTCTGCATTTGCATGAAATATCTTTCTCCATCCCTTCACTTTCAATCTGTATGTGTCCTTAGAGATGGAGTGAGCCTCCTGTAGGCAGCATATATTTGGGTCTCTTTTAAAACATCCATTCAGGGCTTCCCTGGTGGCGCAGTGGTTGAGAGTCCACCTGCCGATGCAGGGGACATGGGTTCGTGCCCCAGTCCGGGAAGATCCCACATGCCACGGAGCGGCTGGGCCCATGAGCCGTGGCCGCTGAGGCTGCACATCCGGAAGGGGCCACAACAGTGAGAGGCCCGTGTAAAAAAAAAAAAAAAAAAAAAAAAAAATCCATTCAGCCACTCTGTCTTTTGATTGGAGAAGGTAATCCATTTATTTTTAAAGTAATTATTGATGGATATGGACTTACTATTGCCATTTCCTTAATTGTGTTCTGTTTTGCAGTTCTTTTGTTCCTTTCTTCCTCTCTTTCCCTCTTCCTTTGTGATTCTCTGTAGCAGTATGCTTTGATTTCTTTCTTTTTATCTTTTGTGTATCTACTATAGGATTTGCTTTCTGGCTACCATGAGGCTTACATAAAATACATTATAACAGTCTGTTTTAAGCTGATAACTTTGAATGTATACAAAAGCTGTATATTTTTATACCCCCCTCAACATTTATGTTTTTTGTGTCAAAATTTATGTCTTTGTATATTGTGTATCCATTAATGTGTCTCAGTGTGGGACTCTTGGCATCATATTATTTAGTACTTTTGGGGCTTCCTGAATATGGATATCTGTTTCTTTCCCCAGGTTAGGGAAGTTTTTAGCCATTATTTCTTTGAATAAGCTTTCTGGCCCTTTCTCGCACTCTCTTCCTCCTGGGACCCTTATAATGCACATATTTATACATTTGACGATGTTCCATAAGTCCCTTAATCTATCTTCATTCATTTTCATTCTGTTTACTCCTCTAATTGGATGAATTCCACTGCCCTGTCTTCAAGTTGCTAATTCTCTCTTCCACTTGATCTAGTGTGCTGTCGTACTCCTCTATTAAAATTTTCAGTTACTGTATTCTTCGGTTCTATGATTTATGTATGGTGCTATTTCATATTTTCTATATTTCTGTTAAAATTCTCTCTTTGTTCATGCATTGCTTTTCTGACCTAGGTGAGCATCTTTATGACTGTTATTTCAAACTCTCCATTGGGTAAATCACTTATCTCCATTTCATTAAGATCAGTGTCTGGAGATTTATTTTGTTTTGTTTTGAAAATAGTACCCCATACCCTCACTTTCCTTAACTCTCTGTGTTGGTTTCCATGCACTAGATAAAACAGCCACCTCTCCCAGTTTTGACACATTGGTCTCATGTAGGAGGTCAACCTTATTAATCAGCCTGGACCAGTTCTTGATATTCTCTCAAACCTTTGTGATTGTCCAAACTGCTGTATTTGTTCTTAGTGGCTCCCAGTAGTTGAAGACGTGTCAAAACCCATCAGTGTCCCAAATAGGAGGATTGCAGTCAACACCTAGTTGCAGGATGATTAGAAGCCAGACCCTCAGGCAGCAGCTAGGAAAGTATGCAGTTAAAACTCTTCGAGGAAGAAACTGGTAGATGGGCATTTTTGCTTGCTCCCTCTGTCAAGTCTTCATGTATATCCACGGAGGGGGGGAGTATTCCTGCACCTATTTGCTATAGTCCTGTGGGATTCTGGAATGCAATCCTCATTGGCCATCATTTGATTTGGGGCCTGTCCCTTAGGTGGCAGCCATAAAATTTTAGGTACTAGCTATTTGGACAGCTTCTTCCAAGGAGATACCAATAACTTGCTTTAATTGTTGGGATGAGCTGGAGGAGAGGGCAGGGGATGTGCCCACCAGCTCTTTTGGGCTCCAAGGAGGATCACAGGAAGCACCTAGATGCCTGCTAATTAGGAGCCAGACCCTCAAGAAGCAGCTTGTAAAGTATGCAGTCAAACCCTTTCCAGGAAAGACTGGAAGATGGGCAATTTTGCCTGCTTCCTTTGCACTGACCTCTGGGGGAATAGCCTCAGTGAATTCTTGTGTGCCCAGTAACAACTGATTCTTTGTTTGCTATAGTTCTGTGGGATTGTGAATGCAAGTCCCAGTTGCTTTCAGAGCCAGTTGATTTGGGGGCCTATCTCTTGTGTGGTAGTCTTAAAATTTGGTGCACTAAATGTATGGCTCAAGCCCAACACTTCTCAAGGAGAAGCTGGGCATTGGGGCTTCCCTCCCAATTGTATGGCTCTGTGCCGGTGGAAGGGTGGTGGTTATGGTGAGAGTGTGTCTCAGCCTTTCCTGCTTTTATTACCATATTTTCTCAGTTGTCTTATGCGTGCAGTCATTCCTCTAGTTTCTGGATATCTCTCAAAGGGAATCATTACATATGTGGCTGAATAGTTGGTTCATCCATCGGAGGAGGGACATTCAGGAGGCTCCAATGTCACCTTCTTGGTGTGGAGTTGAGAATGTTTTCATCGAGTGTTTTCTTTTGCTTGTACTGTAATTATTCTGATTTCATATGGTTTGAGATTTGATCTCCATTCTCTGTGTCTCCTACCTATCTTATTCTTTTCCTAATTTCACCTCCATGCTCTTCCTCTAAGGATGGAGATGCTTCTCTAGTCGCAACCCCATTTCCTGATTTGTTTTACTGCAACATCAATTCTGCTCCTTACTGCCCCCAAAACTGATTGTTTAAATTTCGTTCTTCACATTTTACCTTCTTTGGAATTCTGCCTTGCTATCTTTTCTATTATCTATTGCATTTCACTTTGTTAATATTATCTGTAAACTTCTCTCCTTTAAAATTTTCTGTTCCTCATCAAAAATGCAAGCCTTCTGAGGGCTTCCCCAGCTGGTGGCGCAGTGGTTGAGAGTCCACCTGCCGATGCAGGGGACACGGGTTCGTGCCCCGGTCTGGGAAGATCCCACATGCCGCGGAGCGGCTGGACCCGTGAGCCATGGCCGCTGAGCCTGCGCATCCAGAGCCTGTGCTCTGCAACGGGAGAGGCCACAACAGTGAGAGGCCCGCGCAAAAAAAAAAAAAAAAAAAAAAAAAAGCAAGCCTTCTGGTAGATACTGAACAATTTCTAAACTTTTCTACTGCCTTTTGTAGTTAATATTTTCAAAGTTCTATTGCACGAATCTTCAGAATTACTTTCTTCCCTTCTCCTCCATTCATTGGTCCTCTATTGTTGCTGTTTTGTATTTTCTATTTATTCATTTTAAGAGGAGGAGAGACCCATACTCAATTAGCATCCACCAAGTGTCAGAGTGTGTGCATTTCCTGTGGCTTCCTTCACTCTCCATTTCGTTGCAAGTCAAGCCTCTTCCTAATAACTGCAGCCAGAGGGTAAATTTGAGTCTTTAGATTTAACAAATAAAAATACAGGATGCCCAGTTAAATCTGAACTTTAGGTAAATGATGAAAATTTTTTACTATCAATACATTCCAAAATATTGTATGGGATATACTTATAAAATAACTTAAAAATCATCCAATATTCAAATGTAATTTGGCTCCCTGTTTTATCTGACAACCCTTGACTTGGCTGACAAGCATTCAAACCCAGATCAGTTTCCTCTGCGTGGCAGGTTTTTATCTGATGAAGATCTACCGAGGGAAGTTCTTTTCCTATTCTGCCCACTGGTTCTCTGCAAATGCTGCACTACTCCGGAAGACCTGCTGTTCCTCTTTCCTCCCCTCTCTACAGTGTTGGAGGGGACTCCATATCCTAGGGTCTTATGTGTGATTGCCCTTCCTCCTTCCACTTCCTTTTCACCACTTTGGGAAACTTCCTGTTCTCTGGGAGGTCAAGCTTCCAAAAGGATGGAGTAAAAATAATAAGTATTTGTTGAATGTTTACTGTGTTCCAAACACTGAGCTTAGTGTTTTGCATGAATTCGTTCTTCTAATTTAATCATCGTGGCTACTCTTTAAGGAAAGTACTATATGAATACCATTTTGCAGATGATGAAACCAAGGCTCAGGAAAGTTAATGACTTGGCCAAATACTAAGTTGACAGTGTGGAGTTCAATTCACAGCCATTTGTCCCTCAGTACAAGCTTTTAACTTCTATCTGATGCCCACATCTCTGGGCCAGGAGGCAGCTGTGCAGTAGACACATGTGTCTTCCTACCTTTGTTCTGCCTTTTTGTGAGATCACACATAGGCAGCCCATGACTTTTCCTCTCCTAATCCAGATCCAAAAGCTGTTGTACAAGTGAAATTTCTACCAGGTTGTAGAAATATATTTTCTTGCCATTTTTGTTTTGTTGTGAGTTTTCATGTTGTGAGTACTTTCATGGAGATTTTGGTAGAAATTTGGGACAGGCTGGGACAAGACTTACCGCCAGTTTCCATATTAATTTGTAGAACAGAATTTCATTTTTGCCTCTTTCATTTTTCAGATGACAAGTTCTACTTTTTAAACTTTTTCGAAAAGCCAATTTCGAGCCTAGAGGATATGACTATATCAAGTGTCCCTAAAAACTCACTTTTCCCAATTTGTTATCCACTTTGATATTAATGTTTCCCTTCTTGCTCCCAATTGAGTCTGATGTCATTATTTCCTTCGTTACTTCCTTGGCCTTTCGGGAGATGATGTCCAAGAAAGTTAAGTATGACGGCCTGCTTTTCAAACATGGAGATTCCCAGAAGAGATGAGAAGTATTGGAATCCCCCAGGCTTCCAAGTCCTGGGCCAGCTTTGCAGGAGAGCATGATAAACTTCCTCCCTCTCACCAGGTGGTAGGTGCTAGTTCGATGGCGGTATCACATCAGTTCCTCTCTCCTTTGCTCTTTCATTTTATCCCACTTGAGGTTCTCAATTAACTTACTACTCATTGCTGTCCAGACATACTCTCCTACTTCATTTCCTCTTCTATGTTTTCTATATTTCTATTTCTTTTAAATACACTTAACTTTCAACTGTCATTTTTCGTCCTTGATACCTACTCCATCAAGCTGCACTGATACCTCTGAAATGTTATTTGACAGTTTTGTGCTTTATTCCTTCTCTTGATAGATCTTTGTCCTGAATATGTTGGCATGTCCACAAGGTAGCTATAAGACGTATTTCTGAACATATTTTTATCTGAGTGTTCCTGTGATACTTCATACTACGTTGCTTCTTTTTCTCATATCTATTGTCCTCTGTGACATCTGCTTTTGCAGTTTTATCTGGGATTTCCTTTCCTCTCCCTAAAAATCAGCTACTCAGGCCAGAGACTCTCTGACCAAATACATTCTTTCCAATCTTTGTGAAGCTCCTCCAGGCCTGTAGGATTCCTCCTTCAACTGACTAGAAAGGTGTTTTTTTTTTTTTCCCTGAAACTTGAAAAACAAACTGCTGTCTGATTTCCTTGGCTCTCCCAGGTTGAGGTCATATGTGAAGATCTCATATTACTTGTGACCTTGACCTTACCTAACTAAAAGGCATCTACTCTATGCCTTTTAGTTAGGGAACCATTTATATACCATTCTGCTTGGGGATGAAGGGGGAGATAGCTGTCTCATAGGGCTGAAAATTAAGAGGAAACAAATCAAGATAAACTTAAGAAAAATTATATTCACACCACTGTATTGTATATTTAGACTTTATTAAGAAGGTAGGTCTCAAGTTAAATGTCTTACCACAATACAAAATAAATAAATAATTATCAGCTTAAAATATAAAAGGAATTCAAGCAACATAGTATGGTGGTTAAGAGCACCAGGTTGTACTATTACAGAGAATTGAATTTGAGTATATGTTTTGCCTTTTACTAGCCAAGTGACCTTAGACAAGTTACTTTGCCTTTCTGAGCCTCAATTACATCCTCTTTTAAATAAATACAATAATAGCAACAATATAATAGAGTTGCCATGAAAAATATTCTAAATAGTACATGAAAAGTGCTTTGTGTGTGGCAGAGATAACATCTGAAATATGATATGTTCAATAAATGTTACCTGCAACTAAAAAAAGAAAAGAAAAATTATATTATAAATGCAGTGTCTACCTCTAGATACAACAAAAGCAACTTTTCTCCTTTTGACCTTTTCCATCCTGCATATATATTGATACCATATTTATATGATTATAATTAAACATAGATAGCATCTTATTGTTTTCTCATATTTCCACAAAAATTTCATTATATTTTAAAATGCATGCATCATTAGTTCATTGAGCATATATGCCATAATTCAATTAAACACTCCCCTATATGTTGAACGTTCATATGTTAAAACCTAATCCCCAGTGTGATGGTATTTGGAGGTGGAGACTTTGAGGCAATTAGGGCATGAGGGTGGAGCCCTCATGAAAGGCATGTGTATCCTTATAAAAAAGGCCCCAAAGAGTTCCTTTACCCCTTTCTGCCAAGTGAAGAAAGATAGCCATCTATGAGCCAGGAAGTGGGCACTCAGCAGACACCGAACCTGCCGGTGCCTTGATGTTGAACTCCCCAGGCTCCACAACTGCGAGAAATAAATTTCTGTTGTTTATAAGCTGTGGTAACTTGTTATAGCAGTCCAAATGGACTAAGATGAGGTCAGTTTGGAAAGGTGCATCAAGAACTGTAAAAATGATTTCTGCCTTTATTGGGAATTAGTTTTCTAGGAGTCTAATTTAATTTTTATAATATTAAATATTTGAAGAACTCAAGTGTCTGGTAGAAAGCAAATTGTTAATGAGTTGTGGTACAGACGTATGATAGACTATGATAGTCATATGTCATGCTTAGGAAGAACATTTTAACAACACGAAATGGGGGAAGGGAAAAAGTAACATCACATCCTAGGTGCAATATGATCTCCATTATGAAGGAAAAAGGGCAAAGAAAAAGTCCTGGAAAGCAATGTGCCTAAATTGTAATAATAGGTTGCTGCTGAGTGGTGAGCTTATGATTTATATTTGTCCTGCCTTTTAACATTTTCTAAATTATTCAGAATGCCAGTCTACTACATCAACAATCATAAATTAAAAAAAAAAAAAAAGAGAGAAAAGGCAAGACTCTTTGGTGTCAAAGTCCCAATGTGCTCATATGGAATTTGAGCCCAGTAACTTCTAGATGCAGCCTGAACTCAGCACTGTCTCCTCCTTCATCAGCCTTTGTTCCATTGTATTAACCGAAGCTGCATATTCAGCTTCCCCACTTGACATCAGTCTTTTTAGGAACATGGGTGCTGTCTTCCTCATTTGTAGATTCCATCTCCTACTCCATCCAGTGTCTAATACAAAAGTAGTGATTACTCCTCATTCATTTATTCATTCATTCAGTTATTTAAGAAACAGTTAGTGCATGGTGTCCCAGGCACTGTGCTACACTCTGGGGAAACAAACATAAACAAGGTAGGATTTTTCTCCTCAAGTTGCTTAAGTAAAATCTAAAGGTGTTACTAAGAAGTTATGGTTTCAGGAAACAGATAGTAACAAAGGGGACCTTTCTGGCCATACCAGTCAAGTTACTAGAATGCCAGCTTCCATCCCCTAATGCCTGATGCTCTCTGGTATTAGAAGGCCTCCCAGACACAGCCTCGATGACCACATTCAGGCCAGACTCACCCTTCCTGGCATTGAGGCCTGTGCACCCCTGCAGGGCACCCCTGCATCCTCTGATACTGCCTTCCCCTCCCATCGCCACCACCTAGCCCACACTCCAGGGCTTTGCCTCTCTAACAAGTCAAGACTGCCATTGCCCCACCAGATGCTGTTTCTCACTCTTCAGTCTCTCTTTGTTCTTTTCTTTTTCTCACACAAGCCCGGGAAAGCCTGAGATCCTAGAAATAGGTGGAGGTGCTCTCCCCTGCCTCTGGGGTTAGAGCCATCATCCTTAATTCTGATACCTCTACAGAAGTGCACAATTTCCTCACAAAGTTTAATCCCACCAGCCAGCGTGGGATTCCCCTTCATTTCTTCCATCTCTCCTCTGCTGGAGGTTTTCCCCTCTGCCTGTCTCCCCTCAAAACAGGCCCACTGTAGGGGTACCCATTTCTATTTCTCCCTGTTCACATTTCACAGAAGCCTACCACTCCCAGGAAAGTCACCTCCAGTGTAGGTGGTGGAAATGAGGAGCCTCAAGGGTGGAAGAAAACTGGGGCAGAATCAGTCCCTTAAAGAGAAAGGTCCTCATAGTAAGTTCTTTCAATTAGCTTATTTCCATCTGCCTATTCTCTTTGATTTAATAGATAAATCCTCACAAACGTTGCTCTTCCATAAACTTAGACTTTCAGTTACACCAACAGGAAAATTAAAAAATATTGCTTCATCTGTTCCAATTTTAGTTCTTTCCCTTTCCCCTTCCTTTTTCTACTTCATAGACTCATATGATTTCTGGATGGAAAAGAGCTCCAAGGTCATCCAATAAAATGCCTCATTAAAATTTCTCTCATCCAGTGGCCCTTCAACATCTCATCCAGTGGCCCTTCAGCCTCTGCTTGCACACCCCCAGGAATGGGGACCTCATCCCCTTACTGGGCAGCCCATGCCATCTTTATACAGCTCTGGAAGTGAAATGTTTTAATTCCCAGTGAGTAAAAACTATTTCCCTGATACTTTCTTCCCTTGGCCCTAATTCAAGTTCTTGACACAAGACCAAACAAATCTAATTCCTCATCCATGTGGAAAGGCTTCCAGTGCTTTCACCCTTCTGATTTATGCTAGACTCCTTTCTATTTTGAACTCTCTCATTAGAAAAAAATGCACAAATCTGATTTTCCTAACAATGTCTAGGAGATAAGAGAAATAAACCATAATGAAGTAAATTTATTCATTCATTCTTTTCATACAACAAACATCCACCAACTTCTCGTTGTTCCAAATCTAGTGCAAAGATCTGGGAACATATAGATGAATGAGGTTCACTCCTTGCCCTCAAGAAGCTCACAGTCTGGTGCAATGTTTAAGAGTAGGGATTTCAGTGTCAGATAGTTTGGTTCAAATTCCTGGTCTATCTCTTGCTATTTGTGTGACCTTGGACAAGTCACTAGGCCTTAACTTTGTCACATGTGAAATACAATATTGATAGTAACTTCTTCGTAGGGTTGTTGTGAGAATTATATGAGATGACACACGTAAAGCTCATTAAAGGATCAATGAATGCTGGCTGTTACTATTAGGAGGAGTCATGTGGGAAAGAGAGGAGGTCAGTTTCAATATAGTAGGTAGATTAGGCAAAACCGGAATGTGCTGCAATGGCACAGAGGGGCACCTAACAAAGACTCTGTGAAGGCCTAAGAGAGCAGGTGATTTTTATCTGAGTCTGGAGAGATGGAGGAATGTGCGTGAAGTTGGAGAGAGATTCCAGGCAGAGAGATCAGGTCATGCAAAGGTAGGAATCTGTGAGATCCCAAGAGGTATTCAGGGAACTATGAACAATACAGAATGGCTGGAGTACATCTGTATTGTGGCAAAGGATGAGACCAGGAAGTTTCCAGGGATCATAAAATGGAAAACCTTGTAAGCCAGGCTAAGGAGAATGAACTTTGTCCTATGGGTCTTGAAGAGCCAATGAAGGATTTCACATGAAAAGATCGCATCTGTATGTTAGTATCACTCTGGAAGAGGGTGAACTGGAGAGAGGCAAGCCTGGAGGAATAATAAATTCCTCAGTAGGTGGGTGAAGCTCATGCTTAGGGTGCCACTAATGCATGGGTGAATGATCCTGTGTCTGCTACATGATTTATCCAGAATTTTGCAAGCAGCGAGATACAGAGAAAAGTTCTTTTAATATCAGCATATGCAGAAGCTTTGGTTTTACTGTTTGGTGGTGTTTTGTTTTTGATTTACAGATAGCAGCAAAGGGATCATGGTGCATAGAGCCCTTAAAAATTGCATTAGAATAGGTGAGGAATAATAAAGGCTGGAATTAAGGCAGCAGCTTGAGAGACAAAAAGGGCAAGTTTCAAGGAAACAACAGTCAGAGGGGAATTCTCTTCCCCAAAATGGCAGACCAGGGACTACGGTTTTTTCAGCCCAAAGTCTCTCCCTGATAGTGACAGAGCGTGGCAATATAGTTGCTTCCAACAAATTAACTTCCAATGACATGAATATATTCTAAATGCAACTTTATCATTTTCCCAAAAATAATTGTTCAAGATATTCCCTAAATCCTTATTTACTCATTTTTATTCATTTACTTATCAAATATTACTAAGATTAACCATGAATTGAGAAGTGTGAAAGTTCTTGAATATGCAGAAATAAACGAGAAAGATGTTATTGCCTGATCTTAGGAAGTTTACAGCCCAGCAATGTGGATAGATATTGAATAAAACACCAAAATTCACCACTTAAGCACATTTATGATAGAAATGTCTATCTACTTTACTATCTAAAATGTCTACTTTCTTAGACAGCTCTTCAAAAAAATGGTAACATGGTATCTAGACATGCTCACCTACCATCCACTCTTCAACCCATTCTATCCAGCTTGCTCCTTTAGAATTGCCTTTGATAAGGTGATCAATAACCACCTTGTTGCAAATCCAATGGACAGTCTTCAGCCAGCGCCGTATTTGAAATCTCAGAAGCACTCAACACTCCTTCCTCCCTGAAACTTTCTCCTTCCTTAGCCTCTGGAACATTACAATCTCCTCTTTTACCCCTTTGCTTCTGCTTCTGTCTCCTTTGCTGACTCCTCTTCATGTTGGAGTTCTTTGGGACTTTTCTCATCTTCTCCTGTCTTTCCCTAGGTGAACTCATCCATTCCCATAGCTTCATGTACTCTCTCTATATTTCAAGATTCCTAGACTTACATTTCCAGCTCCAATCTGTTGTAAACTGTAGATTCATGAAACCGAACTGATTACCTGATACCTCCACTCTGATGCCTCATGAGCATCTCAATCATGACATGTCCAAAACTTTATTCTTGAACTGCTGACTCTTCTGATTCCAAATATGTTCGTCTCCTGGTGCCATTGCTCTCATTGAATGGCATAATCAACCACCCAAATGCAAGACAGAAATGTAGGTGTCAACCCTGACATCTCTTCATTTTTCCTTGCCCCACCCAAGTCTAGGCCACCATTGTCTCTCACCTGAACTACTGGGATAGTTTCCTAATTTATCTCTTCAGAGTTACTACTGTTCCCTTCCCAAAAATCTTCTACACAGCAACCAGATATTTAAAACACACACACATCCTTCTAATCATGCCACTTCCTATTTAAAACACATCAGTGATTTTTCTTGCCCTGAGGACGTAATACAAATTCAACATGACCCAGGCTCAGCATCATCTGAGACCTGACTAACCAGCTCTGGTCTCTTCTGGGGACACTCTCATCTCCATGTTCCAATCATAGAAATCTTTTAGGTCCTCAAACCTTCTATGCTCCTCCTTTGTTCTTGTCTATGCTCTTCGTACTTCTTGGACTACTCCCTTCTCTTTGCCAGTTAATGTCTATTATCCCTCTCCAAGATAGCATCTAGTTCGTCATGTATTTATCGTCTCTTCCCTCCCATTAACATGTAAGGTCCCCACAGCAGGGACTTAGACTGTTTACTTACTGTTATGTACTCAGCACTTAGGAGAGTCGCTGGCACATAGTATTTAGTCAATGAATATTTATGTAATGATTAATTAGCTCCTCATCAGAGTGCTGATTTGGTTAGTTTCCTTTATTGCATCTTAGGCTCTTGTTGTGTCTACCTTCTTCTCAGCAGCATAGATCACGGCTGTAATTCTATATTTACTTAGGATGATAATCGTGGTTATGACTGAGCAGGATGTTGAAGGATGAATGAGGTGTCAAGTCAACTTGACCACTTCTAGCTCTTAATTATCTACTAAGAAGAGAAAATAGGAGGATCGGGTAGGATGAATCTTCTTTTAGGTTTGCTTGAGCTGTAGAATTCTAAATCTAGGCAATTCAGGATTCGAGAAGCAATGGGTACTTCATCACTGAGAGGTGCCAAAGGACAGGAATGAGCACTAGGGTAGGAAAAGGGGATTCCAAATGCAGTTTTAAAGGTTAGCGTTAGCTGTGTGATACTTGCCTTTCTGTGTAGCTCCTTCTGTAAAATTAAAGAAAATATCAACTTGCCAAGCGTATTAGTCAGGGTTCTCCAGAAAAACAGAACTAATTGGATACACACATCCTACTTATTTATACTAGAGTTATTATAAGGTATTGATTCCTTGTGATTATGGAGGCAAAGACTCTCACAATCTGTTGTCTGCAAGCTAGAGACCCAGGAGAGGTGGTGACGCAGTTCAGAAGCTGAGAGCTGGAGAGACAATGGTGAGGTTCCAGTCTGAATCTGAAGGCCTGAGAGGCAGAAGTGTGAAGGCAGGAGTAGACCTTTGACTCAGCTCATGCAGCCCCGCAGAGAAAGAATTCAACCTTCCTCCACCTCTTCATTCTATTGAGCCCCTCAGTGGATTGGATGATGCCCACCTCCATTGGAGGGGTCATCTACTTGACTCAGGCCACCAATTCAAATGCTCATCTCTTCCAGAAACGCTCTCACAGACACACTTGGAAATCATTTTTAGCCAGCTGTCTCAGCAGCTGTTGGTCCAGTCAAATTGACACACAAAATTAATCATCCCATCAAGGTTGGAAAGAGAATCCTGGAACATATCTACTTTGTAGACACATTTCCATCTTCTGTCCATCCATCCATCCATCTTACCTGATACTTTTGCAACTAACAGTCACTGTGTGCAGAACTGTGCCAGGCATTGTGCTCGACATTAGAGAGTCACAGATACAAACAGTCAAGTAGCTGACCTTGAGGAGGTTACTGTTTACACAGACAGATTCGTATAAGCAGGTAGTTTAGAATACAATGGTCTAAGGACGAGATAGACATATGGGCACCACTCTGAGACTAGTGCAGTCAGGGAAGGTTTCTGAAGGAAATAAGAACTTAGCTGAGTCTTAAAAAAAAAAAAAATGGAGGGGGGCTGTTACATGGGCAAGAAGATTGAGAAAGACATTACAGACCTGTGAGAGAGAGAAAGAGAGAGAGAGGCGGAGGGAGGGGTGCGGGAAAGGGGGCAGGGTTCAGCGAAGCAATGTGAACGGGAGGATGTGTGCAGGAGCTGCAAACAGCCCACTGTGGCTGGACCATAAAGTGTGACATGGGGAATGTGGAGACTAAAGCTGGAGAAGTGATCTGAGGCCAGGTCATGGCAAGTCTTGGGTGGCTTGGGCTTCATCCTCTAGATAACTGGGGGGGCATTGAAGGTTTCTAAGCAAGAAAGGGAGGGTGATGTGGTCAGATTTGTGTTTTGGAAATGCCACTCTGGTAGCTGCGTGGTATTTGGAATGCGTATGATCAAGACAAGGGGTAAAATGAGGACCTTCCTCTTGACTCCACATACACTTAAGCATCATTTCAGGTGTGCATCTGTCCATATATACAGAGTCATATAATCTGAGATTTAAGAAGGGGCCTTAGCATCTGTCCAACCCTGATTCAAATCAAAAATCCCCCTGCCCCGTGGCTCCCGTACACACGCAAACAAACTGGCCCATTATTGTGCTGCAAGCAGACAGCTCCCCGGCACGCAGACATTGGCAATTGCCCGTGGTTTCATTTCCCCAGGTACCCGGCATAACACAGCCACTGCCTGACAGATGTAATCACAGGCAGGGTCTCTTTCGCAGTCACCCCAGAGTGAAAGCTCAGCGTGTTCCTGAGGAAATGACGGAAACATACAAATCAATTGCCCTTTTCTTCTCTTCTTTCTTGACCCCATTTTAAATGCAAGTATGAGGTTTGATAACAGTACCAGGAGATGAGGTGGATTTCACATGGCCAGGGGCTCATCAAAAGGAAGAAGTCTGCACAGAGATAGAAAGACTGAGCCTTGCGCCAGCCTTGAAGACTGCCACAGCCATTCCTGAGAGTAGCCGGGAACCCAATCACACTCTCGAATGTCAGTGACAGAATGGGGAGAAACTCCAGCAGCTGTTCCTCACTGCCTTTGGATGGGGCCTCATCATCCCTACACTGCTACTTGCCGTTCCCCGCCCACCCATCCTCCTGATTACCAGCCTCTGGGCCTCCATCTATACTTTTCCCCACCTGGGACACCTTACACCAATGCCATACATTGAATTTCAGCATATCCTTCCATCCCAGCCCAAATGTCTTTTTACCTACGGAGTTTTGCTTGGATGATCTCTTCTAAAATTTCCATATCACTCCAAATGTATCTTTAACATGATACTATGTTTGCCTTGCATTGTGATTATTTATACCCATGTCTCCTCTCTTCCATGCTGAGAGCTCCTTGAGGGCAGGGTCAGCCTTGATATAGCCTGTAGCATGGCCTGGAGCTTGGCATATGGAAGGCACTGGATTAAAGTTTGTTAATTAAATAGGTGAAGTGGAACTGGAACTCACAGATACAAGTGACCTAATTTGGGGCCTTTAGGGATACAATTTAATCATGAAAAGAACTTGAGGAAGACCTACTTGTTCCAGAAAGAGGCTAGTTAAGAGACTATATTGGGGGCTTCCTGTTTTCTTGCCAGGAAGCAAAATGTTATTCCAAGAAGGGTGGTCCCAAAGCTAGTCATCCGTGCATGCTAGGTCGAACAGCGTCTCGCAGAGGCCGGGACAAGCTTGTATTTTCAAGACAGATATACCTGTTTGGAATCTTGAATCCTATGTTAACAGCCACATAACTGTGGGAAATTTACCTCACTCCATCTGTAAAGCAGGAAGAATTGTTCTACCTCAGGGGAAAGAACACAAGCAACAGATGCGCAAAGTGCCTTGCACAGTGACCACCACGTTGCCACCTTTTAACAAATGTTAATTTCCTTCTATTTCACTTTTCTTCTTCCTCCTATGCTATGCTTAGAACCCAATTCCTATTTCATATGCAGATGTTTACTAAAGAAAACATGCCATACTTCCATTTTCTGAATACCCCATTACCTGGAAATAGGTCTGGATTGCCACATTCATATCTGGTGAGCTCATCTTCTGGCCTCAAATAAATAAAGCAGGTATTCTTTGCCATTTCAGTTCCTTGCCAATAGAAATTTGGAACTGGAGCCTTGAAACACTGAGTCAATTGACTAGGAGTAGCTTAGACATCAAGTTATATAGAACCAGGTTAGAAAGCGTTTCCATGGTTGACCAAAGCCACTTATAACCTGAAATGTTAAAGTGTCTTCATACCTTTAATATATTTTCCATTCATATTCAGGTTCTGAGCTCTGGCTCTCATTTCTCACCTGGACAACTGACCACATCAGTTGAATTCATGTCTCAGTTTTTACCCCGCCTCTCTCCATCAGCTTCCCTGCAGCAAGAATGAGTGACTGTTCTAGAATCAAACCTTCTGAGGCCTCTCTCTGGTCTGTACTCCTTCAGTGATTCCCATTTGCCTACGGCATTCTTTTCAAACTCTTCCAGAGAAATACTCACAAGGATTGAAGCAGGTAAATACAACCATGTGGGGCTTCCCTGGTGGCGCAGTGGTTGAGGGTCCGCCTGCTGATGCAGGGCACACGGGTTCGTGCCCCGGTCCGGGAAGATCCCACATGCCGTGGAGCGACTGGGCCCGTGAGCCATGGCCGCTGAGCCTGCGCATCTGCAGCCTGTGCTCCGCAACGGGAGAGGCCACAGCAGTGAGAGGCCCGCGTACCGCAAAAAAAAAAAAAAAAAAAATACAACCATGTGGTACAAGATCAGAGATGGAAGGGATGGAAGGGAAGGGACCCATCTGAACTGTCCACTTGTCAATATCTTTCACTATCTCAGGGTGTATTAAGATTCTCCAGAGAAATAGAATATATATATTCTCTATACATATGTGTGTGTATATGTATATATATAGAGAGAATATATATATTCTATGTAGAATATATATATTCTCTCTATATATGTGTGTGCGTGTATATATATATATATATATATATATGGGGGTGGGGAGAGAGAGAGAGAAAGATATTGACTGATTATAAGAAAATGCCTAATGAGATTACTGAGGCTGAGAAGCCCCACAGTCTGCAGTCTGTAACCTGGAAGCCCAGGAAAGCCAGTGATACAGTTCCAGTCCGAGCCCCTAGGCCTGAGAACCAGGGGAGCCAAAGGGTATAATTCCTAGTCCAAGTGCAGGAAAAGACTGATGTCCCAGCTCAAACAGGCAGAGAGCCAGTTCTTCCTTCCTCCACCCTTCTGTGCTATTCAGACCCTCCACAACTTGGATGAGGTTCACTCACATTGGGGAGGGCAACTTGCTTTACTCCGTCTGCCGATTCAGATGCTAATCTCATCCAGAAACACCCTCACAGACACGCCCATAAATAATGTTTAGCCAAATATCTGGGCACCCATGTCCTGGTCAAGTTGATGCATAAAATTAACCATCACACAGGGAAGTGTATTATATTTTCTTTTTTCCTTTTTCTTTTTTGTTGTTTTTTGGGGTGAGATGTCTGGGAGTATAGGGCAAAATATATAGTGACAGAATTTATTGGAGTACTTCAAAAGTCAGGGTTTATGACATTGTCCTGGCATGTTACTAAATAGGGCCAACTTTTTGTTGTTGTTGTTGTTGTTGTTGTTGTTGTACACGGGCCTCTCACTGTTGTGGCCTCTCCCATTGCAGAGCACAGGCTCTGGACACGCAGGCTCAGCGGCCATGGCTCACAGGCCCAGCCGCTCCGCAGCATGTGGGATTTTCGCAGACCGGGGCGCGAACCCGTGTCCCCTGCATCGGCAGGCGGACTCTCAACCACTGCGCCACCAGGGAAGCCCAATAGGGCCACCTTTCATTCTCAAGTAATAGGACCCATTTCCATTACTGATTTGGATGATAAAGTATATGGTCTCTCCAGAGAAGCATGACTGGGAGTGTTCTTCATTTTCCTATTACTTTTGTAACTTTCATCACATGTAAGTGGAATAAGAGTCTCAAAAACAAAATTCCCAAATTAATCCTCATTGTTCAATTGCCAAACGTCAATAAATATTCAATTTTGGTTTTCATTTGTTCATAGAATGTTTGAACATGTTTGTACATCCAGAGAACCAAAATTTGTGGACCACTATCTAATCATGGAAGAAAACAATGAAATTCTTCACCTTATACAGGTTCCCACTCTCTGTTTTGTTTCTCCCCTTCTATGACAAAAAGATCCATTTAGTCCTTCATTAGAAAATCACGCCTCAATTATTTCTCGGGTTAAACAAATATACATTTTGCAGAGTAGAGTAGGTTTTCAAAGCTACATCTCATTTCATTCTGGCTTTATCTTGAGATGAATATTCACACCACTTTCTTTATTAAATAAGATTTATCAGTTTTCTACTCCATTGAACATACTGAGAAATTCAAGAGCTGTATTTTTTTGGGTGATGCATTCTCAGAGAATAATACAAAGGTGACTAATGTATTCGAGGGTGCATGGTGGTTTTGATCCGAGCTCACAACTCATATGTGTATGTGTGTATATATATATTTTATATGTATACAAACTTATTTTTAAATTTATATATTATTTTGAAAATGTTTACATCATGTCACTCTTTGCAAACAAATATTTTAATCCAAATATTTTCAATCTAAAAATAATATAGGAAAAGCAAATAAAATGACCACAAAACCAGCTTCAGTGTCTTATATAGTTAGACATTAAAGAATCAAATTAATTTCAGTTTTTCAACCACTTGTTCAAGAATATATTTCTGAGCACATTAAAAAACAGTGTGTGATAGTATCATTCAATAGTGACACTTTTTCAGCATGGTTGCCTCTTTTTGACCTTAACTTCATTTGGCCTTATCTTTTCCCCTGTTACTTGTGTCTCACCTTTCAAGATGATTTCTTTTTTTTTTTTTGGTCAGTTGATTTTCTTTTTTAAAAAGTTAATTAATTAATTATTTCATTTATTTATTTATTTTTGGCTGCGTTGGTCTTCGTTGCTGCGTGGGCGTTCTCTAGTTGCAGTGAGTGGGGGCTACTTTTCATTGTGGTGCGCAGGCTTCTCATTGCGGTGGCTTCTCTTGTTGTGGAGCACAGGCGCTAGGCACGCGGGCTCAGTAGTTGTGGCTCTCAGGCTCAGTAGTTGTGGTGCACAGGCTTAGTTGCTCTGCAGCATGTGGGATCTTCCCGGACCAGGGATCGAACCTGTGTCGCCTGCATTGGCAGGCGGATTCTTAACCACTGCGCCACCAGAGAAGTCCCCCAAGATGATTTTTGATATTGAACTCAAAAGAAATGTTAAGCATATTTTGTTTACTTGATTTTTTTCATCATATCGGTCTCATCTAAAATATGCTTTGGGGTTCAAAAAGTTCAGATAGTTATCCTACAAAATTTGCAGGAATGAAAAAAAGTTAATGCCGAATACATATGTAGTTATGCTTTTATGGCTCAAAGTCTTCTTAACACAAGATACATCAAAGTTTAAGCCCCTTGAAGCGAGAAAATCACACAACAGCAAGGTACATGTTTTAAGAAGCATTTAAGCACAGACTTTTAAAGCTGTCTTCTGAAATAAACTATCTGTTCACTAAGTGTCATTGGTTAGTGCTACCATTTTCCTCCTATAAAGTATGTAGTGAGGCAAGGCCATGGCTTTCTTGGTCAGTGATTTCAGGTTATTTCTAGATTTTGCTCATTTTGCAGAGTTTTAACCACTTTCAAGTTAATGCTTAAAACGTCCAGTTTTTAATCGCTGATAAATATTCTCAAATTCAAGATCATTCACTTTAAAATAAATGAAAATAATAAGCCCCAAATCACACACACATACACACAGAGAACAATTTTCTGTACTTTTGCATTATCAGGGAATTCATGGGGTTACTGTGAGGATAAAATGAGTACATACTAAGTGCTCAGAACAGTGCCTCCTTAAAAACACTCTGTGAGGGTCAGCTATTAATTCCCCTAGTGATCTAAATGACATTTCTCCTCCAAACCATTGTCCTTGGCTGTGACCCTTCTGGGATACTCGTGCTGTGCTAGAGCCCAGAGAAAGCCTTCTCACACCCTGCCTACCAGACCAACTGGGCCAGTATCCCCCGTGTTTTCCCCATCACTCTGAATTGTAATTGTCAGTTGATTCATTTGTCTCCCTAGCAGAGTAAGGGCCATGCAAGATGGAACCCTCACTTCTCCAGGGTGTATGTAGTCCAGACACCTGAATATCCTACGAACTCATGAAATGATAGTTGAGTTAATGCATCGTAGAAACAGCAAAGGAAGCCACAGAAGAAAATGGGATTCCTTTTAGATAACACTGGATGAAAGATGGGTTTTCAGGGTTACCATTTTGGGGGTAGACGATGGGGCAAACGATAGGTCCTTTGGAAGATTCATTTTCTCTTCCTCTTCCTTATAGGCCTTGGCCACACGAAACTCACCCATATCCATCCAGTGTCTCTCAGAGGACGGTTCACACTTGCCTCTTTCTAGGACCCTAGTTGTCTTTCCTGGGGTTAGGTGACACATTGCACCTCCTCGGGACAGTGCCATGTTCCCTGAGGTCTGATTGTACTTAACTAATGGAGGGGTTGTAAGCTTCTGGTTCCTTTGGGCTAAGGAGGTGCTATCGGTATTTTGGACCTCCAAGTAGAAAGGAAGGGGCCTCTGAGAGCCAAGTGAGTTAGATTGTAGCCCACCTGGGATTATAAGCAGCCTGCAGCTGTGTAAGGCCCCTCCCAAGAAGCTTGACTCGGAAGGGGTTGGATTTGAGGCACTGCTGGGCAAGACTGACCTCTGCTCTATCTAAATATGCGGCACGTAGCGAGCACCCTGCCCCCTAAGGCGCTGCCCCTCTCGAGCCCTAGGGCTCACATGAGCGGGTATTTCTGAGCAGCTCATCCTCAGCTGATGGGCCTGGGAAGAGGGAGCTCGGAGCTTCCCCTGAGAGGAGATGGGCCCACATGTTGGCGCCTCCAGGATCTGGAGGTCTGCTCTGAGCTTCCCACACACAAAGGAGGCTTGAAGGGCCATTCCATGCCTGATAGTTCCTCTTTCCACTTCTTTAAAGTTGAGAGGTCTCAACTATTGTACCCAAGTCTAACTTATTTCTTGAAAAGGCAGCCAATGATCAGTCAGGGGATTAGATTAAAGCCTACGTGTTTGCGGCCAAGTTTTATGCTGATTTCATCAGGGACTTGCTGTCTACAGGTTTCTCTTTCTACCTGTGGGAACCTGGGCGAAGGCAGAAATGCTGGTAGGGGTGTGATTGGTAGGATAGTGTCCTTCTGTCCACTAGGCTCACTTTCTAGTCTAACCATCACCCCGAACCCCTTTTCTTTCACGTAACCTACCCTCAATCTCTGCATTTGCAAGGGAAGAGGGGCGGGGGGAACTGCTGTGAGAGGAGAGTGCTTGGAGAGTGGGGACCTGCTGGTGGGCATCCCATTAGCCCAAGCCTGCCCTCAGAGTACACTGTGAAGAGCTCCCCTGTTCTCCCTCCCAGGAAGGTCTCTGCTCTCCTGAGACTGGGGGATATTTGGGAGCATCTCCTTGGCTCCCTCTTTGGAAGGGGTGACCAACACTGGATTTCCTCCCCCTCTCCAAGTAGATGGGAGAGAGGATGGCTGTCTCGGGAATGAGCTAGCAGCTTCTGCAAGTTTTATGAGATTACATGAGAGCTCTTGCTCTGAGTAGCAGAAGCCTTGAGTTACCATGCTACTTTGCTTTCAGCATCCTCTATATCAGGTGTCCTGGGAGCCAGATGTCGGAGCTGAATAGACGGAAAGGTTCCACAAAACAACTGACTACTGTCCCTGGGTAACACAACCCCTATCACTGTAAAGAAGACCTCTTGAAAGTTACACTTGATGTTTTAACAGGTCAGGCTTGACTGTCTACCTGCTCTAATCCAGATGTTTCAGACTCAGCAAGTCCATTCACAAAAAATCAGGGCCTCACTCAAAGCTAACACATAATAAGAAATCAGAAAATACCGGAGAACTGAGCTGAATTTGGGCATTTGAATACAAAAACAAACAAGAATGACTTAAGAGTCTTTGCAATATTCCAAGAGGTATCTGCACACACATCTGTTTCAGGCCTAGGTCGGAGTATGCACTGATTGAACTTTTGTACTTTTAACCTGCCTTGGAACTGGACTAACTCAGGGGACCCTGATTTTTGTCCCAACACTGCTGTGTAACTAAATAATTCACTTACCCACTCTGAGCCACACAGAGTTATTGTGAGACTCAAATGGGATCATGTATGTGAAATCCCTTTGTAAGTGGTAAACAACTATAAAAGCAAAACGCTAGGACTGTTATTATTAAAGTAATTAATGTGCAGCATATGCATGAAGAAATTTTTATTAGAAACTAGAGGTAGAAAAACAGTCTAGAGAGAGGAAGTATTTCATATTTGGACATCACGTGCATATAGATTATAATCCTGAATTATTATGACCCTCAATTTACAAATGAGACACAAGCAAGGTACAAGGATAGGAAATGACAGAGCCTGAATCTAATTTAGACATGAAGTATTCCAGTTGCCTCTAGAATAATTAAATGGAGAAGTCCAGGAGACAGTTGTTTCTGCAGTCTAGAGAGAGGAAGTATTTCATATTTGGACATCACGTGCATATAGATTATACATACATAGAAACAGTGGCAGTGGATGAGATATCCAGGGATCTGTGTGCAGAGTGAGAAGAGACGATAGCCCAGAAGAGATGCCTGAGAAACACTAACATTTAATGATGAGTGGGGGAACAGAGTCCGTAGGAGACATAGAAGAAGCATCCAAGAGGTACCAGGATGAGTGATGGCTTACAGAAACCATGGGAGGCAGCTTCTCAAAAAGGGAGTGATCAACAGGGTCAAATGCTTTCAAGAGGCCAAGTGAGGTAAGAACTGCAGGATGCCCTTGACAGTTGCAGCAGGAAGATCATCAGTGACTTTGACCAGCAGTGTCAGGGTAGTGGGAGGGGTGGGGAAACCAAACATCAGTGGGATGGATGGAAAGGGAGTGGGTTCAAGAAGGAGGAACAGGGCTTCCCTGGTGGCGCAGTGGTTGGGAGTCCGCCTGCCGATGCAGGGGACGCGGGTTCGTGCCCCGGTCCGGGAAGATCCCACATGCCGCGGAGCGGCTGGGCCCGTGAGCCATGGCCGCTGAGCCTGCGCGTCTGGAGCCTGTGCTCCGCAACGGGAGAGGCCACAATAGTGAGAGGCCCGCATACCGCAAAAAAAAAAGAAAAAAGAAGGAGGAACAGTGAATTCAGCCAAGAAGTGTGGCTGTGAAAGGAGAGGAGGAGACAGTACAACTCTGGATGGGGGTTGAATGAATATTTAATTTTGTAAAGATGGGGGATATATGAACTTATTTAAGGTCTGAAGGAGCTGGAAGAGAAGGAGGGATGTGAAGACGCCTGCGAGAGGGCGTAATGGTGGAACAAGGCCCTGAAGGGCAGAAGGGAGGAACTGTAGGTCCCGGTGGAATATCTCAATTTAACAGAAAGGAAGGAACAAACGGTGGACACGTAGGCTGGTTAAGTCTGCTGGGCTGCTGTGGGCACTAGGGAGTTTCTGCTTTTTTCTTTCTGTATAAATGAGAAGCAAGGACATCCCTTAAGAGTAACGGAGGTGATGGCTCAGGCGAGCAGAGATGATTTGGTTTTGTTTTTTGGTTGTTTATTTTTTCAGCTTCAATATGTTTTATTTATTTTCTATTGAAGTATAGTTGATTTACAATGCTGTGTTACTTTCAGGTGTACAGCACAGTGATTCAGTTACAAACACACACATATATATATATTCTTTTACAGATTCTTTTCCCTTATAGATTATTATAAAATATTGAGTAGAGTTTCCTGTGCTATACAATAGGACCTTGTTGGTTATCCATTTTATATATAGTAGTGTATATCTGTTAATCCCAAACTCCTAATGTATCCTTCTTCCCCTTTCCCCTTTGGTAACCGTAAGTTTTCTATGTCTGTGGGTCTGTTTCTGTTTTGTAAATAAGTTTATTTTTTTCGATTCCTCATATAAGCAATATCACATGATATTTTCTTTCTCTGACTTCACTTAGTATGATAATCTCTAGCTCCACCCATGTTGCTGCCAATGGCATTATTTCATTCTTTTTTATGGCTGAGTAATATTTCATCATATATATGTACCACATCTTCTTTATTCATTCCTCTGTTGATAGACATTTAGGTTGCTTCCATGTCTTGGCTATCGTAAATAGTGCTGCGATGAACATTGGGGTGCACGTATCTTTTAGAATTAGAGTTCTCTCTGAATATATATGCCCAGGAATGGGACTGTTGGATCATATGTAGTTTTTTTAAGAAAACTCCATACTGTTTTCCATAATGGCTGCACCAATTTACATTCCCACCAACAGTGTAGGAGGGGTCCCTTTTCTCCACACCCTCTCCAGCCTTTATTATTTGTAGACTTTTTGATGATGGCCATTTGGACCGGTGTGAGTGATAGCTCATTGTAGTTGTGATGTGCATTTCTCTAATAATTAGCACTGTTGAGAATTTTTTCACGTGCCTGTTGGCCATTTGTATGCCTTCTTTGCAGAAATGTCTATTTAGATCTTCTGATTTGGCTTTGTTTTTGAAAGTGCCCACTTCCATCCCATTGCCCAGTTTCTACATCCTTTACTTCACTCTTTAACTCGTTTATTCATTCACTCGTCCATTCATTCAGCAATTGTGAATGAATAGCTACGTGGCAGGCCGTGGGAAATGGGATGGAAGTATCAAAGTAAAAACCATGCTGGGCATGGTAGACATAGGGTGACTGCCTGTGGCTGCAGAGGAAAGTCAACCTCACTTGACCTGTAATAGAACAGGTCCAGGTACCTTGGCCCCTGGAATCTTTACATTAACAAACTGAGCCAGAGAGCTACATCCTAATTAATCTGATTATTGGACATAAGCACATTTCATGATCCATGGGGTAACCATCTTCCTTTCTCCACCCCTACAGAACCTAAATCTCTCTTCAGAATGCGGTTCTATTTGAGTTTCTGGCACAATTCCCTATGATCCCCCCGCCTCCTTTAGAACGGACAGCTAATTATTCCCCAATATCTACGTCCCCTTCCTCCATGGTAAGGGAATTTAACTAGGTCCATGGCTACCCAGCTAAAGGACACTTTTCCCAGTCCCTTTCATGAGTAGGTAGGGCTACCTGACGAAGTTCTGACCAGAATATGAAGGAAAGGATGCAGGGCATTTCCAGGTTGGTCCTTAAAGGGAAGGGGCATGCCCTATTTTTCCCATTTTCCCTTCTGCTGGCTGGAATGAGGACAGAGTGGTTGTTGGCTAATTTGGATGCCGCACAGCAGGGAGTGTGGAGCAATACCACAGAGAGAACCTGGCCTCCTTGTTAAGTTCTACATTCACGACCCAGGACTTTAGCAACAGCTGAACCTCCATGTGGGGTCAGCAGGGGCCTTAGCGGAGGAGAGCTAGAGGAGGACAGGGGTCCACGATGCAGTTCCATTTGGGACAATGGTGCTCGTGAGTCCATGAAGCTGCAGGTTAGGAGTTTCAGCGGGAAGAGCTAGGTGTCTTCACACACACAGTCTCATTCAGCCCTCACCCCAGCCTTATGGAATACATATTATTACCTTCGTTTTATAGACTGTAAAACTCAGAGGGGAAAACGGGGGTGACCAAACGTCCAGCTCTTGAGCCACACGCTGGGGTAGGCATGTCTGCAGCGTTTGCCTCTGTTCTTTCCCGCTCACCATGAGGCTTCTCCTTGCTCCTGTGAGGGCCCCAGGCTACCAGGAGCTCAGACACTTTCATCAGCCCTGTGGCTTAGCAGGAGTGAGAACTCCGTCTTCCCGTCCAGACCACAACATCCTGTGGCCATGTGTCCATCACGCACTGATGCCTTTGAGCCCCTCCCTGTACAAGTGTTGATAGGGCCAAGGTGGGTAGGGGCACAAAGAAAAACTCCCCCAGGCCAAGAACCCTTTACAATGGAGCCAGGTGCTATAAATTTCTCTAAATGCACGGCCCTTCCCCACACACGCGCATCTGGAAGGCCATATACCTCCCTCTCCAGCCCCCTCCGCAATGATGACTTCCTGGAGAATTTTAATGACTTGCCATTATAAATAATACACTCTACCCTTTCTTGTAAAAAAAAAAAAAGATGCAGAGGTTTCTACAAAACCAGCAAATTACTCCAAATCATAATTTCATTGAAAACACTGGGAAAAACAACAAAAAAAACCCCTTCATACCCTGAGGTAGGAAAGGTTTGGGAGATTTATGTCTTTCCTTGAACACACAGATTTATAACAGTGGATAATGTACATTCATTTCATCCATATTTATACCTGAATTGATGCGGAGTCTGGTATCCATTACTTTAATCTATGTAACTTGATCATCAGAAATCTGAACCATAATTTTAACACGTATTACAAAGAGTTTCTTTTGGGCTTAAAGGAAAATGACGGCAGAGAAGAAAAGCCGTTAAGAGCCAGCTGCAGTCACTTACTTGTGCTGCACTTCCTTCTGCAGTAGTGTGGGTCCCCTGCCCCATTTCTCATCCCTTACCTTCCTGGACACACATTCACTCCCGTGTTGAGTCCTCAGCACTCACTGTACCATGACTGGAGCGGGGAGAGAGACGCATGTGCAGGGCGATTCCGGGGAAATTCATATAAATAAATCTCTGATGTCACGGCCAACCCAGAGCTCACACGGAGGCAGTGGTAATGGGCTGGTAGTAGCCTCTAGTCACTTAGGAGAAGTGAAAAAATGCAGGGTCTGATCAAAGCTTCCCTCTGACAGACAGTGGAAATTAAACCCAGATACCGGTGCTCAAACAGCATCGCTGGCACTCAGCACACAGTTCCTGTCCAACTTCTGAGCACCAAACATTGGCCGGGCTTAAATACCAAATGCCTGTCCCTGGACTATAGCCAAGTAGTGGATTTTGGAGAGATCTGGGCCCCACGATTATATTGGGCAGAAGATGAGGAAAACAAGAGCCTGGGACCTCACTGTGTCAGAGGACTCTCACAAGTCGCCATCCCTGGGATTTCTAAAAGTCAGAGAAGCACCATCTTTCTGCCTGTTTTGTTCACTGGTGTGATCAGGGCCGGCACTTAGTAGGTGCTTGATAAATATTTGTTGAATGAAAGGCCTTCATTACAGACCGTTCAGAGCTATAAATTGCAGTCTGAGTAGATATTGTACAACAGCAAAGGATGAAACCTAGGGGATTTTATGAAATTAGTTTTAGGAATGTGGTTAGAAGGAAGTAATAAGCAATTAAATCTTTTATTTTCCATTCTTGTATCTTCTAAATGCTCTTCCATTTCTCATTATGTGTATGTCTTAATAATGTTTCATATTTTAGAAATACTTCAAGACTTTAAAGCATGATGTCATTCAGTATTCATAGCAATCCTGTCACATAATTATAACTAATACCATTCCCATTTCACAGATGAGGGAGTTGAGAAGCAGAGTTTCCATAACCTGCCTTGTACTACCGGCTAGGAGCAGGAGGCACTAGGCTGTGAGCATTGCCATCTTTTTTTTTTGCGGTACGCGGGCCTCTCACTGCTGTGGCCTCTCCCGTTGCGGAGCACAGGCTCCGGACACGCAGGCCCAGCGGCCATGGCTCACGGGCCCAGCCGCTCTGCAGCATGTGGGATCTTCCCGGACCGGGGCACGAACCCGTGTCCCCTGCATCGGCAGGCGGACTCTCAACCACCGCGCCACCAGGGAAGCCTTGCATTGCCATCCTTTGATTCCTGGCCCCATGTTCTTTCTTAGACTCTACACCACAGTAGAGCGGCATAAAGAGGGAATATTAGGAGTGGCTGGAGGCAGCTGATCTGGCCCCAGGTAGTAGGACCCAGGAAGAGGCTGCCAACCCACAAATCACTAGAGCTGCTAAGTGCATTTCTCTAGAGCCTGTTGAGGATGGCTTTCGATTTGACTGTGCCTCAAGGGAACAAATTCCAGCTGTCTGATCCTTGAAGTCAGATAGGACAATAGTTTGGCTTCATGTTTCACTGGTGAAAACGGATTTTTTAAAAAGGAAACCTATTCTCTCAAAAGGGGATTAATAGAGCTTTGCTTTATTGGTTTTGTTTTATGTAAGAATGTAAGAGTGTCTATATATATGTATATATGCATATGTACAAACACATATACATATAACATATATAAAATTATATGTAATTATAATAAGTCTTTAAAAATTATAACCAAAATAAATAATTATTGCCTTTTAGGAGGAGGAGACTTCCAAGTGTAATCTGTCCTCTAGACAACTGGGCTTCTTGAGAGAGCCCCATGAAACAGGGGAGGATGCCAAGTTTTCACATTCCACTTTGCAGGCACTGTTAGAAGCAAACAGTGAAAGTTCATTAACTGTCAGACCTGCATTATCCAGATCATCACTCCTGTTTGTAGAAAAGGACACCTAGTGTCAGAGAAGTTGTGCCTGGGCTGAGGTTCCACATATAGTGAGTGAATACATTTGGGATTTGAGTCTAGGTGTCAGTAACTTCACAGCCCGTGCCCTATCCAATCCACGTTCACCATTGACGCATTTCTACCAGTTGCAAGAGTCTGGATCCTGAACAACTTAAAGAAAATTTCTTTAGCTACTACCCTTAGATAGCTTCTTCAAAAAGTTTTTTCTCCCCAGCCAGACCTGAGCTTTTCCCTCCCTTGAATCCCAAATTATTACTTGATTTCAAATTCTTGGAAAACTTTCATACTCATTGTACTTGACTGGGGCACTCATCCTGGGAGATGGACACAGCTGGGAGATGGACACATCCTGGGAGATGGACACATCCTGGGAGATGGACACAGATGGATACTTCTCTCACTCCATCGCCCCTAAACAGATGAACTGACATTAAGAAAGACCGGCAAACTAGCCAAGAGTGAACCGTGAGTCCGAGCTCACCAGGCACTAGTTCTGTGGTCCCAACTCCGGCCTCAGGGCCCTGGTTTCAGCAGCCACATTGTTTTCCACTTACTGCAATCAAAAGGAGGACAGAATGTGTGACATTTCTTTTCATTTTTTTTTATGTGACTCTTACGGGCAAATGAAACGGCAAGGCTTTACTGTGTGTTTGCTGTGTGCCCAGAACTGAGCTGGGGAGTCAGATGACAGAGAACCATGAGCCGTACAGCCCCTGCCCTCAAGGGATGAACAAGGGGATGAACGTTGGAGCTGGGAGGTGTGGCTGAAAACACCTGCGTTATCTGGGCACGGGCTGGCCCATTGCACTCTTAAGTGTCTGTGAAGCCGACCAGGTTTCCTAAGTCTCCACATCTCCTGAGGCTTGGGTCAGAGCGCAGTGTTCAGCAGGCCAGAGCCCCTGCACACAGCTGTACCCACCTCTGCCACACCTGCCGGGCAGGTGTGAAACGATGGACCTCTGGCCCAGCCACAGCCCTGAGTGTCTTCGCTGACCCCCTGCCTAGCCACTCACTGTCCTCTGTTCCCACCCCCACTGCACTTCCACTTCGTTCTTCCATTCCATTCTTTAGATTTGGACTTGACCTGTAGTACCATAAACTTTTCATTTATAAAGTCATGATTGCAGGCCAGGCATTGTGCGAGATACTTTCTATTTGCTGCCTCTAATCCCCACAGCAACTATGGGAAGGAGGAGACTTGGGGTCCCTATTTTATTAACATGGCAACGGAGGCTGGAACAAGGTTAAGGAAATGGCCTGAGGTCACAGCAGGCACCCTGAGCCTGAGAGCTTAATTGGTGAGGACCGATTAAGTGTTTTAATGTCATGAAAAAGACTTTTACAAAACAATCTTGCTTTTCCCAAGATGTCAGTGATCTGACATACATTTAAGTACGGCTCCCATGTTAGAAGGCGTACTTTGAGGCACACAGGCCCAGAAAAATACAAAATAGGAAAATAAACACATTTAAATTTTTTTTAATCGAAATATAGTTGATTTACAATGTTGTGTTAGTTTCAGATAGACAGCCAAGTGATTCAATTATATATCTATACATATATATATGTTAGATTCTTTTCTGCTATAGGTTATTATAAGATATTGAGTAGAGTTCCCTGTGCTATAGAGTAGGTCCTTGTTGGTTGTCTATTTTGTAGATAGTAGTGTGTATATTTTAATCCCAAACTCCTAATTTATCCTTCTTCCCCTTTCCCCTTTGGTAACCTTAAGTTTGTTTTCTATCTGTGAGTCTAGTTCTGTTTTGTAAATAAGTTCATTTGTATCATTTTTCTTAGGTTCCACATATAAGCCATAATATATGACATTTGTCTTTCTCCGTCTGACTTACTTCATTTCATATGATCATCTCTAGGTCCATTCATGTTGCTGCAAGTGGAATTCATTCATTCTTTTTTATGGCTGAGTAGTATTTCATTGTAAACACATTTTTTGATGTTGCCAGAGAAGGATTGTAAAAAATATCTTCAGTAGCTCTCAACTACTTACACTAAAATAACTTCCATTCCATGCATTTATTCTCTGCTAGATGCTTTTACATGTAAAACTTCACAAATAACTTCCCATTTCACAGAAGGGCTGTTTGTGTGTGCATACATGTACATACGTGTATATGTTTATATTTTATAGACACAAATATATGTGTACATGTGCAGTTAATATGTGGGTGAAATAAACGGAGCTCAATCTTGAAATGATAGAAGTGGAATTTGAACCCAGCTTTCTTGACTCCAAACACTGTTGGGGGTTCTATCCACTAAATCATTGCTTCTCAACTTTGCTTGTGCATTGAAATCACCAGGGAGTTTATAAAATTCTGATTTTGGGGTCCCACTCCCAGAGATTGTGACATGACTGGTCTGGGGCATGGCCCCAGCATGAGGACTTCTAAAAGCTCCCCAGCTGATTTTAATGCGCTCTAAAGCTAAGAACCACAGCTCAAGCCAGAACGCCACTTACCAGTTTCTTACCGCTGCTGTGACAAATGAGCACAGCCTGTGGCTCCAAACGAGACACGTTGTTCTATTAGCATCTGTAGTTCAGAGCTCCAACCTGGGTCGCACTGGGCTAAAACCAGGGTGTGGGCTGGGCTTTGTTCCTCTCTGGAGCTTCTAGGGGGGATCTGTTTCTTGCCCTTTGCAGCTTCTAGAGGCTGCCCACATTCCTTGTCTAGAGGACCTGTTCCTCCATCTTCAAAACCAGCAACAGCTGGTCAAGTCCTCACATACTATTACTCTGACATTTCCTGCCTCCTTTTCCTCATTGAAGGACCCCTGTGATGACACTGGGCCCACCCAGTTTATCCAGAATAATCTCTCTATTTGCAAGGCAGATGATTAGCAACCTTAAGTCCATCTGCTATCTAATTCTGCTTTGCCACGTAAGATAACATAGTCACAGGGTCAGGGGATTCGAAGTTGGATCTCTTTCAGGGCCATAATTCTGCCTACTACCATCGACTAGCAGTTTTTTTTAAAAAAAAAAATCAAGGTTTCCCTGCTAATGCATCTGCTCACAGAGGGGAAAGCCAGTGTGCGGTGTGTTCTTTTACAGAACAGTCAAGTCCGAGCTGCTGGGTATCTGAAAACATTTCCCTTCTGCTCCCCTCGCTCCTCTTTCCCACTGGTAAGAAGAGCCGTGAGAGCCTGTCATTCTCTGGGCTTCCCACAGCTGCTTTCACACCACTTGAAAACAGAGCCTAGGTGACCAGCGTTCCCAGTCCATCCTGGGACGAGGCAATATGTGAGCTGCCATGTGCTCCGTGGGGTTCCGGCTGATGCTGAGCAGGTGTATGGCATTCGGGCCAAGCGTGTGGAGGGTGGTAGATTCACAGAGGGGAGGTACCGTTTTCAATTTACCGGAGGAAGACCTAGGAAATGACAGAGCGCTGGGTGTATTTGCCTCTCTCCTGCTTCCCGCTCATTTCCTAAGACATACAAGATGGTTCCGGTTTTCTCAAAATCCAAGGAAACACTTTGAACACGACACTTGTGCTGATTTAAAAATTATTCTCCAACATTCAGAATCCATCAATTATCAAGATGCAGAAAACCTCCAAATATTTATAATGACAGCACTATCATTATGTTATTATGACAAGAAGGGGAGGAGAACAGTTTAACCTTAGTCAAGGTGTGTGTGTCTGTGTGTGTGTGTTTTCTGTGCATCAATTTAGTATTCCGATAACAAGTTTGCCATATACAGTCGTGTCTCAATAACAATTATTTTTTCACAGAGACCACAGCGTTTATATACCTGAGCAACTTTATTCCTAAATACATTTACATCTACAAACACCTTTTTGAATTAAATGTATCATTTCTGGTGGTGTGTGAAGGGAAGAGAAGAAAAGCCAAAGTTAAATGAATGGGACTCCACGAACAACGCAAGTCGAGTTCGCTGATGTTGGCTCTGAAGAATTCATCTTAATCGATGAGATCGCTTCTGTTCCCATAAAAATGAGTGATTGGGACACATAAAATACGCTATCAACTTTTGCCCAAAACTAAGCAGTTTAGATCATTTATTTCCATAAAATGAGACTGCATCGTATGTCAAGCTGGTGCATTTTCTGTGTGACTGACTCGAGAGTCTGACTTGACAATTTAAGTTCTAATTACTTGCACCCTCCTCAGTCTGCTATTACAGGAGGCCACAGGACTCTCCCAGAGGAGTGCCGGAAAGGACGTTATGTGGGCTGACGGGAAGCAGCTGAGAAGGATCCACAGGGCTTTTTAATGCAGATGATGTACGGTTGCGGAGAGGAGCCGAAGGGGATCGAAGAACCCTGATTGGGAGGTTCAAGTGTGTTCCATCTGTTACTCCCCTAGCCTTTTCATTAATGCTGTGTAAAGGCAAGCAGAGTCCCAGCTGGTGAAAAGGTATCTGTTTGACAGGCCCACGGCCTGAATCTCCTCTCCCCTGGCAGGGTCAGATGCTCGTAGGGGCCTTGCAACTGTCCAACTTCAATTTCAGGTCAAGACGCAGCTCAGCTCTTTGGTGTGGTCAGAGAATAAGCATGACCTTGGTCAATTGGGTGGGCTTGGGTTTGCATCACAGCACTCCCACGTCCTCACTGTGGGTCCATCAGAACATTAGTTAAACTAAAGGTTGGCGTCCTCGTCTAAACTAAAATGGAAACTTAAGCATGTAAATTCCAGGGCTCTAGTGAGATGTATCTGTGAGACTCCAGTAAATATGAAGTTTCCTTCTTTTTCCACATTATCTACACTGTATGTGGATGAAGAAAAGAAAATGATAAAGAGGCAGCTGGTTTTATATTTTGGATGATTTACAAAAATGGAATATACATGCAAAAAAGACCTCAACTAGCATTTTCAAATGTATTGGGCTTTTTTTTTTTTTTTCCAGCCTATCTTTCTTAATGGTTTAGAGAGCACAGATCTGGAGCCAGACTGCCTGGATTGGAATTCCAATGCTATCACTTACTACCTCTGCAACCTTGGGCAGGTAATTTAACCTCTCTGTTCCTCGGTTTCATGATCTACGTTATGGAGGTAATAGTAATTCATAGGGTTGTTATGAGGATCCAATGAATTAATACTTAGAATTACTAGAATACGAGAATAGTGCTTGCCACTTAATGTTTGTTGCTGTTAGTATTTTCAAAAATATGTTAGTATTATTATCATTACCTTCCTTTCCCTTGCCTAGCTCTACACTTAGGCAGCCCATTCATTCCCATTGGGAAGGGGTTATTTCAGAAAGGAAATAAGAGTCTCATTTTGGCCTTTGAATTTCAAATGCCTAGCTCTCAGGGAAATAGAAATGACAGAGCAGATTAAAAAATACAAACAAGGCTTCTTGCTTCTGAGACTAGAATCGTGTTCTTGAGATGGGAAAGAGAAGAAAGTGAAGGGAAAGGTAGGTGCAGTCGACATTAGTAGGTGCCTGGAAGACATCCTGCCCACTGACTTCACTGACCATGTGTGGGACTGAGGGCCAATGGTGGAAGGAATGATACGAAACTCCAGAAAATCCGTGGAATGCAAGAGCACAGGAGACGCGTGCTTCCTTTCAGGGTAGAGTCCTTGGGAGAGGCAAGACCCCAAAGAAGGAGTAGCTGTGCTGTGTATCCAGGCAGACAGGGCTGGGAGAACCTCACAAAAATTCTCTATACACATCTTGGTGTAGTCACAATGATTCCTTTTCATCTGAGAGGGAGACCAAATTATCAACTAGAAAAAGCCAGGCCTGAAGGAGCTTTGAGGATTGGAAAAGGGATGATTCCTGGTGATCTGCATGTACTGAAGATCAAGGATCAGATGGCATGATAGATGTTTCCACAGACGTCAGCATGGACAAATGACACTGAGGACCAGATGCCCCTTAATCCCAGACCATAGGAATATGGTAAGTCCCCTGAATTTGGATGCACCCCGGGGAAAAATAGGGGGTAATCCTCAATTGACTGAAATTAAATTTCCATATATTTCCACTCTTTGGATCCTTAAATAGAACCTACATTGAGTTTCAGGAAAATTTTTGAAGAAGTTCTTTCTCTTACATACTGGAGTTTCTAGACCAAGATTCATACCCATTACATGTAAAAGGATTTGTGGAAGAACAGTTTTAAACTGATGACTGGATGAGTTCTTTGTTTTTAATTTAAAACAATTTTCTTAAATATATAAATCTCTGAACCCTCCACATGTGGAATTTGGCAATCCCATCTATTGAAACACATTTTTAAAACCTTATTGGGTAACAGTCCAAATATATATGTAAACAGAAATATAATGAAATCTACCCCCCACATACCCATTTCCAATCTTCAACAAATAACAATTAAGAGTAACTTCTGGGAGAGCCAACTTCAGAACACCGGTCCACAAGAGAACTCCCAGCTCCACATAATATCAAACGGTGAAAATCTCCCAGAGATCTCCATCTCAACACCAGCACCCAGCTTCACTCAACGACCAGCAAGCTACAGTGCTGGACACCCTATGTCAAACAAATAGTAAGACAGGAACACAACCCCACCCATTAGCAGAGAGGCTGCCTAAAATCATAGTAAGTCCACAGACACCCCAAAATACACCACCAGACGTGGAACTGCCCACCAGAAAGACAATATCCAGCCTCATCCACCACAACACAGGCACTAGTCCCCTCCACCAGGAAGTCTACACAACCCACTGAAGCAAGTTTAGCCACTGGGGACAGACACCAAAAACAACGGGAACTACGAACATGCAGCCTGCAAAAAGGAGAGCCCAAACACAGTAAGATAAGCAAAATGAGAAGACAGAAAAACACACAGCAGATGAAGAGGCAAGATAAAAACCCACCAGACCTAACAAATGAAGAGGAAATAGGCAGTCTACCTGAAAAAGAATTCAGAATAATGATAGTAAAGATGATCCAAAATCTTGGAAATAGAATAGAGAAAATGCAAGAAACATTTAACAAGGACCTAGAAGAACTAAAGATGAAACAAGCAACGATGAATAACACAATAAATGAAATTAAAAGTACTCTAGGTGGGATCCATAGCTGAATAACTGTGGCAGAAGAACAGATAAGTGACCTGGAAGATAAAATAGTGGAAATAACTACTGCACAGCAGAATAAAGAAAAAAGAATGAAAAGAACTGAGGACAGTATCAGAGACCTCTGGGAAAACATTAAACACACCAACATTCAAATTATAGGGGTCCAGAAGAAGAAGAGAAAAAGAAAGGGACTGAGAAAATATTTGAAGAGACAATAGTTCAAAACTTCCCTAATATGGGAAAGGAAATAGTTAATCAAGTCCAGGAAGCACAGAGAGTCCCATACAGGATAAATCCAAGGAGAAACATGCCAAGACACATATTAATCAAACTGTCAAAAATTAAATACAAAGAAAGCATATTAAAAGCAGCAAGGGAAAAACAACAAATAACACACAAGGGAATCCCCATAAGGTTAACAGCTGATCTCTCAGCAGAAACCCTGCAAGCCAGAAGGGAGTGGCAGGACATACTGAAAGTGATAAAGGAGAAAAACCTGCAACCATGACTACTCTACCCAGCAAGAATCTCATTCAGATTTGATGGAGAAATTAAAACCTTTACAGACAAGCAAAAGCTGAGGAAGTTCAGCACCACCAAACCAGCTTTACAACAAATGCTAAAGGAACTTCTCTAGACAAGAAACACAAGAGAAGGAAAAGACCTATAATAACGAACCCAAAACAATTTAGAAAATGGGAATAGGAACATACATATCGATAATTACCTTAAATGTAAATGGATTAAATGCTCCCACCAAAAGACACAGATTGGCTGAATGGATAAAAAAACAAGACCCATATACATGCTGTCTACAAGAGACCCACTTCAGACCTAGAGACACATACAGACTGAAAGTGAGGGGATGGAAAAAGATATTCCATGCAAATGGAAACCAAAAGAAAGCTGGAGTAGCAATTCTCATATCAGACAAAATAGACTTTAAAATAAGGACTATTAGAAGAGACAAAGAAGGACACTACATAATGATCAAAGGATTGATCCAAGAAGAGGATATAACAATTGTAAATATTTATGTACCCAACATAGGAGCACCTCAATACATAAGGCAAATACTAACAGCCATAAAAGGGGAAATCGACAGAAACACATTCATAGTAGGGGACTTTTACACCCCACTTTCACCCATGGACAGATCATCCAAAATGAAAATAAATAAGGAAACACAAGCTTTAAATGATACATTAAACAAGATGGACTTAATTGATATTTATAGGATATTCCATCTAAAAACAACAGAATACACATTTTTCTCAAGTGCTCATGGAACATTCTCCAGGATAGATCATATCTTGGGTCACAAATCAAGCCTTGGTAAATTTAAGAAAATTGAAATTGTATCAAGTATCTTTTCCGACCACAATGCTATGAGACTAGATATCAATTACAGGAAAACATGTGTAAAAAATACAAACACATGGAGGCTAAACAATACACTACTTAATAATGAAGTGATCACTGAAGAAATCAAAGAGGAAATCAAAAAATACCTAGAAACAAATGACAATGGAGACACGATGACTCAAAACCTATGGGACGCAGCAAAAGCAGTTCTAAGAGGGAAGTTTATAGCAATAAAATCCTACCTTAAGAAACAGGAAACATTTCGAATAAACAACCTAACCTTGCACCTAAAGAAATTAGAGAAAGAAGAACAAAAAACCCCCAAAGTTAGCAGAAGGATAGAAATCATAAAAATCAGATCAGAAATAAATGAAAAAGAAATGAAGGAAACGATAGCATAGATCAATAAAACTAAAAGCTGGTTCTTTGAGAAGATAAACATAATTGATAAACCATTAGCCTGACTCTTCAAGAAAAAAAGGGAGAAGACTCAAATCAATAGAATTAGAAATGAGAAAGGAGAAGTAACAACTGACACTGCAGAAATAAAAAAGATCATGAGAGATTACTACAAGTAACTCTATGCCAATAAAATGGACAACCTGGAAGAAATGGACAAATTCAGAGAAATGCACAACCTGCCAAGACTGAATCAGGAAGAAATATGAACAGACCAATCACAAGCACTGAAATTGGAACTGTAATTAAAAATCTTCCAACAAACAAAAGCCCAGGACCAGATGGCTTCACAGGCGAATTCTATCAAACATTTAGAGAAGAGCTAACATGTATCCTTCTCAAACTCTTCCAAAATATAGCTGAGGGAGGAACACTCCCAAATTCATTCTACGAGGCCACCATCACCCTGATACCAAAACCAGACAAGGGTGTCACAAAGAAAGAAAACTAAAGGCCAATATCACTGATGAACATAGATCCTCAACAAAATACTAGGAAACAGAATCCAACAGAACATTAAATACCGGCAAACAGAATCCAACAGCAAACATATCATACACCATGATCAAGTGGGGTTTACTCCAGGAATGCAAGAATTTTTCAATATATGCAAATTAATCAACGTGATACACCATATTAACAAATTGAAGGAGAAAAACCACATGATCATCTCAATAGATGCAGAGAAAGCTTTTGACAAAATTCAACACCCATTTATGATAAAAACCCTGCAGAAAGGAGGCATAGAGGGAACTTTCCTCAACATAATAAAGGCCATATATGACAAACCCACAGCCAATATCATCCTCAGTGGTGAAAAACTGAAACCATTTCCACTAAGATCAGGAACAAGACAAGGTTGTCCACTCTCACCAGTCTTATTCAACATAGTTTTGGAAGTTTTAGCCATAGCAATCAGAGAATAAAAGGAAATAAAAGGAATCCAAATCGGACAAGAAAAAGTAAAGCTGTCACTGTTTGCAGATGACATGATACTATACATAGGAAATGCTAAAGATGCTACCAGAAAACTACTAGAACTAATCAATGAATTTGGTAAAGTACCAGGATACAAAATTAATGCACAGAAATCTCTGGCATTCCTATATACTAATGATGAAAAATCTGAAAGTGAAATCAAGAAACACTCCCATTTACTATTGCAACAAAAAGAATAAAATACCTAGGAATAAACCTACCTAAGGAGACAAAAGACCTGTATGCAGAAAATTATAAGACACTGATGAAAGAAATTAAAGATGATACAAATAGATGGAGAGATATACCATGTTCTTGGATTTGAAGAGTCAACATTGTGAAAATGACTCTACTACCCAAAGCAATCTACAGATTCAATGCAATCCCTATCAAACTATCACTGGCATTTTTCACAGAACTAGAACAAAAAATTTTGCAATTTGTATGGAAACACAAAAGACCCTGAATAGCCAAAGCAATCTTCAGAACGAAAAACGGACCTGGAGGAATCAGGCTCCCTGACTTCAGACTATACTAGAAAGCTACAGTAATCAAGACAGTATGGTACGGGCAGAAAAACAGAAAGATAGATCAATGGAACAGGATAGAAAGCCCAGAGATAAACCCACGCACATATGGTCACCTTATCTTTGATAAAGGAGTCAGGAATGTACAGTGGAGAAAGGACACCCTCTTCAGTAAGTGGTGCTGGGAAAACTGGACAGGTACATGTAAAAGCATGAGATTAGATCACTCCCTAACACCATACCCAAAAATAAACTCAAAATGGATTAAAGACCTAAATGTAAGGCCAGAAACTATCAGACTATTAGAGGAAAACATAGGCAGAACACTCTGTGACATAAATCACAGCAAGATCCTTTTTGACCGACCTCCTAGAGAAATGGAAATAAAAATAAATAGGGCCTAATGAAACTTAAAAGCTTTTGCACAGCCAAGGAAACCATAAACAAGACCAAAAGACAACCCTCAGAATGGGAGAAAATATTTTCAAATGAACCAACTGACAAAGGATTAATCTCCAAAATTTATGAGCAGCTTATGCAGCTCAATAACAAAAGAACAAACAACCGAATCAAAAAATGGGCAGAAGACCTAAACAGACATTTCTCTAAAGAAGATATACAGATTGCCAACAAACACATGAAAGAATTCTCAACATCATTAATCATTAAAGAAATGCAAATCAAAAATACAATGAGACATTATCTCACACTGGTCAGAATGGCCATCATCAAAAAATCTAGAAACAATAAATGCTGGAGAGGGTGTGGAGAAAAAGGAACACTCTTGCACTGCTGGTGGGAATGTGAATTGGTACAGCCACTATGGAGAACAGTATGGAGGTTCCTTTAAAAATTACAAATAGAACTACCATTGACCCAGCAATCCCACTATTGGGTATATACCCTGAGAAAACCATAATTCAAAAAGAGTCATGTACCAAAATGTTCAATGCAGCTCTATTTACAATAGCCAAGACATGGAAACAACCTAAGTGTCCATCATCGGATGAATGGATAAAGAAGATGTGGCACATATATACAATGGAATATTACTCAGCCATAAAAAGAAACGAAATTGAGTTATTTGTAGTGACGTGGATGGACCTAGAGTCTGTCATACAGAGTGAAGTAAGTCAGAAAGAGAAAGACAAATACTGTATGTTAACATACATATATGGAATATAAAAAAATATATATCATGAAGAACCTAGGGGTAAGACGGGAATAAAGACACAGACCTACTAGAGAATGGACTTGAGGATATGGGGAGGGGGAAGGGTTAGCTGTGAGAAAGTGAGAGAGTGGCATGGACATATATACACTACCAAGCGTAAAATAGATAACTAGTGGGAAGCAGCTGCATAGTACATGGAGATCAGCTCAGTGCTTTGTGACCACCTGGATGGGTGGGATAGGGAGGGCGAGAGGGAGGGAGACGCAAGAGAGAAGAGATATGGGAACATATGTATATGTATAACTGATTCACTTAGTTATAAAGCAGAAACTAACACACCATTGTAAAGCATATAAACCCCAATAAAGATGTAAAAAAAAAAAAAAGAGTAACTTCTGTTCTGTCAACCCTCCCACATAACTCCAATCCCCAAACCCCTTTAGTATTTTGAACCAAATCACAGACATCTCATTTCTTTAGTTAAGTAAGTATCCCTAAAAGTAAGAATTCTTTTGAAGAACATAACTATATCATTAATCTACATAAATATTTGTAGTAATTTCTTAGTATCAAAAATCCAGTGTCAAATATTCCTAATTATCTCATAAATTTGTTTTTAAAGGTTGCTTATTTTTTGAATCAAGATCCAAACGATATTCACACATTACATTTTTATGGATTTCTCAGATCTTTTTTAAACTATAGCTTCTCCTCCCTCTTTTGCTTTCCTTACAATTTATTTGTGAAGAAATCTAGTTATTAGTGATGTTTTGTAGTATTTCTCATATTCTGGATTTTGTTGATTACCAACTCTATGGTAATATTTAACATGTTCTTCTACCACTGTATTTCCCATAAACTGATAGTTATATCCAGAGCTTGATATGACTTATGTCAATGGTTTGGCAAAAAAATACTTCCTAGAATATATTTCATAATTCCAAAAGGAGGCACATGGTGTCCGCTTTTCTCTCTTTGTGTGATGTTAGTAGCCATTGATTATAGTTACCTAGATCCACTATTTTATTCGAGGTTTGCAAAATGGTAATCTTCTAATTCTTTCTCTGTTATTTGTTAGCTGGGATACTTTTATAAAAATAAACCTCAGGTATTTGGTTATCCTGAGGTTGTATAGGAAAAGCAGGTATGACACTTGATTCTTTCTCTAATTATCAGCTTTCAGAAAAAAATTGAGAATTCGTTCTTTAGCATACTTCAAGTTTGTCACTGACTTTTCCCCCTCTTTTTTAAATTGAAGTATAGTTGGTTTTAAATATTATATTAGTTTTAGGTGTACAACATACCGGTTCAATGCTTTTATACATTATACTCCATTTAAAGTTATTACAAAATAATTGCTGTATTTCCCTGTGCTGTACAATATATCCTTGTTGTTTATTTTATACACAGTAGTTTGTACCTCTTAATCCCATACTCCCCCTTCCTTCTTCCTACTGGCAACCACTAGTTTGTTCCTGTATTTGTGAGTCTGTTTCTATTTTGTTATATACATTTGTATTTATTTTTTTAGATTCCATGTATAAGTGATAACAAAGTATTTGTCTTTCTCTGTCTGACTTATTTCACTAAGCGTAATGCTCTCTAAGTCCATCCATGTTGTTGCAAATGGCAGTGCTTCATTCTTTTTTATGGCTGAGTAATATTCCAGTGTGTGTGTGTGTGTGTGTGTGTGTGTGTGTGTGTGTGTGTGTGTGTGTGTGTGTGTGTAAATATATATATCTCACATCTTCTTTACCCATTTATCTGTTGATGGACACTTAGGTTGCTTCCCTATCTTGGCTATTATAAATAATGCCGCTATGAACATTGGGATGCATGTAACTTTTTGAATTAGTGTTTTCATTTTCTTCTGATATATACCCAGGAGTGGAATTGCTGAATCATATGGTAGTTTTATTTTTAGTCTTTTGGGGAAACTTGATACTGTTTTCCATAGTGATTCCACCAGTTTACATACCCACCAACATAATATGAGGGTTACCTTTTCTCTACATTCTCATCAACATTTGTTAATTGTGGTCTTTTTGATGATTGCCACTCTTGACAGGTGTGAGGTGATATCTCATTGTGGTTTTGATTTGCCTTTCTCTGATGATTAGCAGTGTTGAGCATCTTTTCGTGTGCCTGTTGGTCATTGTATGTCTTCTTTGGAAAACTGTCTATTCAGGTCTTCTGCCCATTTTTTAATTGGGTTTTTTTTTCTTTTTTTGGATAGTGAGTTGTAGGAGCTATTTACATATTTTGGCTATTAACCTCTTATCGTCATATCATTTGCAGATATTTTCTTTCATTCTGTAGATTGTCTTTTTTGCTTTGTCCATCATTTCCTTTGCTTTTAAATTTAATTAGGTCCCATTTGTGTTTTTTTCTTTTTAAATGGCACATGTTATCATTGATTTTTCACATTTTTGATGTTTTAACCCATAAATTTCATTATGCTTTTAGATGCATAAAATGCTTCATCTTGGTCCAGTGGGAGTCTCTTTACATTGCCTCCTGAATCCTTTTGGCATGGCTCCAAAGTTTCTGATAGCTTCTTTATTTTCTGGTATAATAAAGTGTTTTAAGCTCATCTTGTACATTTTATGTCATAGATAGAATCTGTCATTTCTCCAATCTGTCTCCTCTAGTAGGAAAAGATATTCAGATAACAATTTTGTATGCTGGTGGTGTTTCTTGGTACCAAGTCTGTTATATTATTTTTAAGTCTTTTAAGTGTACAATGCTATATGTTATAAATATGTACTGATATTTCCATTTCCAAACCTGATAATATAGAGGTTTTATTTAAATTCTTTGATTTTATATGTATATATTTTTTAACATCTTTATTGGGGTATAATTGTTTACAATGGTGTGTTAGTTTCTGCTTTATAACAAAGTGAATCAGTTATACATATACGTACATTCCCGTATCTCTTCCCTCTTGCGTCTCCCTCCCTCCCACCCTCCCGATCTGACCCCTCCACGCGGTAAGAAACCATCGAGCCAATATCCCTGTGCCATGCGGCTGCTTCCCACTAGCTATCTACCTTACATTTGTTAGTGTATGTATGTCCATGACTCTCTCTCGCCCTGTCACAGTTCACCCTTCTCCCTCCCCATATCCTCAGGTCCAATCTCCAGTACGTCTGTGTCATTATTCCTGTCTTACCCCTAGGTTCTTCATGACATTTTGTTTTTCTTAAATTCCATATATATGTGTTAGCATACGGTATTTGTCTTTTTCTTTCTGACTTACTTCATTCTGTATGACAGACTCTAGGTCTATCCACCTCATTACAAATAACTCAATTTTGTTTCTTTCTATGGCAGAGTAATATTCCATTGTATATATGTGCCACATCTTCTTTATCCATTCATCCGATGATGGACACTTATGTAGTTTCCATCTCCTAGCTATTGTAAATAGAGCTGCAATGAACATTTTGGTACATGACTCTTTGAATTATGGTTTTCTCAGGGTATATGCCCAGTAGTAGGATTGCTGGGTCATATGGTAATTCTATTTGTAGTTTTTAAGGAACCTCCATACTGTTCTCCATAGTGGCTGTACCAATTCACATTCCCACCAGCAGGGCAAGAGTGTTCCCTTTTCTCCACACCCTCTCCAGCATTTATTGTTTCTAGATTTTTTGATGATGGCCATTCTGACTGGTGTGAGATGATATCTCATTGTAGTTTTGATTTGCATTTCTCTAATGATTAATGATGTTGAGCATTCTTTCATGTGTTTGTTGGTAGTCTGTATATCTTCTTTGGAGAAATGTCTGTTTAGGTCTTCTGCCCATTTTTTGATTCAGTTGTTTGTTTTTTGTTATTGAGCTGCATGAGCTGCTTGTAAATTTTGGAGATTAATCCTTTGTCAGTTGCTTCATTTGAAAATATTTTCTCCCATTCTGAGGGCTGTCTTTTGGTCTTGTTTATGGTTTCCTTGGCTGTGCAAAAGCTTTGAAGTTTCACTAGGTCCCATTTGTTTATTTTTGTTTTTATTTCCATTTCTCTAGGAGGTCGGTCAAAAAGGATCTTGCTGTGATTTATGTCATAGAGTGTTCTGCCTATGATTTCCTCTAAGAGTTTGATTGTTTCTGGCCTTACATTTAGGTCTTTAATCCATTTTGAGCTTATTTTTGTGTATGGTGTTAGGGAGTGATCTAATCTCATACTTTTACATGTATCTGCCCAGTTTTCCCAGCACCACTTATTGAAGAGGCTGTCCTTTCTCCACTGTACATTCCTGACTCCTTTATCAAACACAAGGTGACCATATGTGCGTGGGTTTCTCTCTGGGCTTTCCATCCTGTTCCATTGATCTATCTTTCTGGTTTTGTGCCAGTACCATACTGTCTTGATTACTGTAGCTTTGTAGTATAGTCTGAAGTCAGGGAGCCTGATTCCTACAGCTCCGTTTTTCTTTCTCAAGATTGCTTTGGCTATTCGGGGTCCTTTGTGTTTCCATACAAATTGCAAAATTTTTTGTTCTAGTTCTGTGAAAAATGCCAGTGGTAGTTTGATAGGGATTGCATTGAATCTGTAGATTGCTTTGGGTAGTAGAGTCATTTTCACAATGTTGATTTTTCCAATCCAAGAATATGGTATATCTCTCCATCTATTTGTATCATCTTTAATTTGTTTCATCAGTGTCTTATAATTTTCTGCATACAGGTCTTTTGTCTCCTTAGGTAGGTTTATGCCTAGACATTTTATTCTTTTTGTTGCAGTGGTAAATGGGAGTGTTTTCTTGATTTCACTTTCAGATTGTTCATCATTAGTATATAGGAATGCCAGAGATTTCTGTGCATTAATTTTGTATCCTGGTACTTTACCAAATTCATTGATTAGCTCTAGTAGTTTTCTTGTAGGATCTTTAGGATTCTCTATGTATAGTATCATGTCATCTGGAAACAGTGACAGCTTTACTTTTTCTTGTCCGATTTGGATTCCTTTTATTTCCTTTTCTTCTCTGATTGCTGTGACTAAAACTTCCAAAACTATGTTGAATAAGAGTGGTGAGAATGGGCAACCCTATCTAGTTCCTGATCTTAGAGGAAATGCTTTCACTCTCTTACCATTGAGAACGATGTTGGCTGTGGGTTTGTCATATATGGCCTTTATTATGTGGAGGTAAGTTCCCTCTATGCCTACTTTCCAGAGAGTTTTTATCAGAAATGGGCGTTGAATTTTGTCGAAAGCTTTCTCTGCATCTATTGAGATGATCATATGGTTTTTGTCCTTCAATTTGTTAATATGGTTTATCACATTGATAGATTTGCGTATATTGAAGAATCCTTGCATTCCTGGAATAAACCCCACTTGATCATGGTGTATGATCCTTTTAATGTGCTGTTGGATTCTGTTTGCTAGTATTTTTTTGAGGATTTTTGCATCTATGTTCATCAGTGATATTGGCTTGTAGTTTTCTTTCTTTGTGACATCCTTGTCTGGTTTGGTATCAAGGTGATGGTGGCCTTGTAGAAGGAATTGGGGAGTGTTCCTCCCTCTGCTATACTTTGGAAGAGTTTGAGAAGGATAGGTGTTAGCTCTTCTCTAAATGTTTGATAGAATTCGCCTGTGAAGCCATCTTGTCCTGGGCTTTTGTTTGTTGGAAGACTTTTAATCACAGTTTCAATTTCAGTGCTTGTGATTGGTCTGTTCATATTTTCTATTTCTTCCTGATTCAGTCTTGGCAGGTTGTGCATTTCTAAGAATTTGTCCATTTCTTCCAGATTGTCCATTTTATTGGCATAGAGTTACTTGTAGTCATCTCTCATGATCTTTTGTATTTCTGCAGTGTCAGTTGTTACTTCTCCTTTTTCATTTCTAATTCTATTGATTTGAGTCTTCTCCCGTTTTTTCTTGATGAGTCTGGCTAGTGGTTTATCTATTTTGTTTATCTTCTCAAAGAAGCAGCTTTTAGTTTTATTGATCTTTGCTATTGTTTCCTTCATTTCTTTTTCATTTATTTCTGATCTGATTTTTATGATTTCTTTCCTTCTGCTAACTTTGCGGGTTTTTTGTTCTTCTTTCTCTAATTGCTTGAGGTGCAAGGTTAGGTTGTTTATTCGAGATGTTTCCTGCTTCTTAAGGTGGGCTTGTATTGCTATAAACTTCTCCCTTAGAACTGCTTTTGCTGCATCCCATAGATTTTGAGTCATCGTGTCTCCATTGTCATTTGTTTCTAGGTATTTTTTGATTTCCTCTTTGATTTCTTCAGTGATCACTTCATTATTAAGTAGTGTATTGTTTAGCCTCTATGTGTTTGTATTTTTTACAGATCTTTTCCTGTAATTGATATCTAGTCTCATGGCATTGTGGTCGGAAAAGATACTTGATACAATTTCAATTTTCTTAAATTTACCAAGGCTTGATTTGTGACCCAAGATATGATCTATCCTGGAGAGTGTTCCATGAGCACTTGAGAAAAATGTGTATTCTGTTGTTTTGGATGGAGTGTCCTATAAATATCAATTAAGTCCATCTTGTTTAATATGTCATTTAAAGCTTGTGTTTCCTTATTTATTTTCATTTTGGATGATCTGTCCATGGGTGAAAGTGGGGTGTAAAAGTCCCCTACTATGAATGTGTTACTGTCGATCTCCCCTTTTATGGCTGTTAGTATTTGCCTTATGTATTGAGGTGCTCCAATGTTGGGTGCATAAATTTAAAATTGTTATATTTTCTTCTTGGATCTATCCCTTGCTCATTATATAGTGTCCTTCTTTGTCTCTTCTAATAGTCTTTAATTTAAAGTCTATTTTGTCTGATATGAGAATTGCTACTCCAGCTTTCTTTTGATTTCCATTTGCATGGAATATCTTTTTCCATCCCCTTACTTTCAGTCTGTATGTGTCTCTAGGTCTGAAGTGGGTCTCTTGTAGACAGCATGTATATGGGTCTTGTTTTTTTATCCATTCAGCCAATCTGTGTCTTTTGGTGGGAGCATTTAATCCATTTACATTTAAGGTAATTATCGATATGTATGTTCCTATTCCCATTTTCTAAATTGTTTTGGGTTCGTTATTATAGGTCTTTTCCTTCTCTTGTGTTTCTTGTCTAGAGAAGTTCCTTTAGCATTTGTTGTAAAGCTGGTTTGGTGGTGCTGAACTTCCTCAGCTTTTGCTTGTCTGTAAAGGTTTTAATTTCTCCATCAAATCTGAATGAGATTCTTGCTGGGTAGAGTAGTCATGGTTGCAGGTTTTTCTCCTTTATCACTTTCAGTATGTCCTGCCACTCCCTTCTGGCTTGCAGGGTTTCTGCTGAGAGATCAGCTGTTAACCTTATGGGGATTCCCTTGTGTGTTATTTGTTGTTTTTCCCTTGCTGCTTTTAATATGCTTTCTTTGTATTTAATTTTTGACAGTTTGATTAATATGTGTCTTGGCATGTTTCTCCTTGGATTTATCCTGTATGGGACTCTCTGTGCTTCCTGGACTTGATTAACTATTTCCTTTCCCATATTAGGGAAGTTTTCAACTATAGTCTCTTCAAATATTTTCTCAGTCCCTTTCTTTTTCTCTTCTTCTTCTGGAACCCCTATAATTCGAATGTTGGTGCGTTTAATGTTGTCCCAGAGGTCTCTGAGACTGTCCTCAGTTCTTTTGTTTCTTTTTTTTTTATTCTGCTGTGCAGTAGTTATTTCCACTGTTTTATCTTCCAGGTCACTTATCCGTTCTTCTGCCTCAGTTATTCTGCTATTGATCCCATCTAGAGTACTTTTAATTTCATTTATTGTGTTATTCATCATTGCTTGTTTCATCTTTATTTCTTCTAGGTCCTTGTTAACTGTTTCTTGCATTTTGTCCATTCTATTTTTAAGATTTTGGATCATCCTTACTATCATTATTCTGAATTCTTTTTCAGGTAGGCTGCCTATTTCCTCTTCATTTGTTAGGTCTGGTGCGTTTTTATCTTGCTCCTTTATCTGCTGTGTGTTTTCCTGTCTTCTCATTTTGCTTATCTTACTGTGTTTGGTGTCTCCTTTTTGCAGGCTGTAGGTTCGTAGTTCCCGCTGTTTTTGATGTCTCCAGTGGCTAAGGTTGGTTCAGCGTGTTGTTTAGGCTTCCTGGTGGAGGGGACTAGTGCCTGTGTTGTGGTGGATGAGGCTGGATCTTGTCTCTCTAGTGGGCAGGTTCACGTCGGGTGGTGTGTTTTGGGGTGTCTGTGGAGTTATGATGATTTTAGGCAAACTCTCTGCTAATGGGTGGGGCTGTGTTCCTGTTTTGCTAGTTGTTTGGCATAGGGTGTCCAGCACTGTAGCTTGCTGGTCGTTGAGTGAAGCTGGATGCTGGTGTTGAGATGGAGGTCTCTGGGAGATTTTCACCCTTTGATATTATGTGGAGCTGGGAGGTCTCTTGTGGACCAGTGTCCTGAAGTTGGCTCTCCTACCTCAGAGGCAGAGCCCTGACTTCTGGCTGGAGCACCAAGAGCCTTTCATCCACACGGCTCAGAATAAAGGGAGAAAAAGTAGAATTAGTGGAAGTATGAAGAAAGAAAGAAAGAAAGGAGGGAAGGAAGGAAGGAAGAAAGAAAGAAAGAAGATACAGTAAAATAAAATAAAGTATAATAAAGTTTTTGAATTAAAAAATAATTATTTAGAAAAAAAAGGGACGGATAGAACCTTAGGACAAATGTTGGAAGCAAAGCTATACAGACAAAATCTTACACAGAAGCATACACATACAGCCTCACAAAATGAGGTAAAGGGGAAAAAATCTAAATCTTGCTCTCAGAGACCACCTCCTCAATTTGGGATGATTTGTTGTCTAAAGGAGGGAAGGAAGGAAGGAAGGAAGGAAGGAAGGAAGGAAAGAAAGAAAGAAGGTAAAGTATAATAAAGTTATTAAAATTAATTATTAAGAAAAAAAATTTTTTAAAAACCATCGACGGATAGAACCCTAGTACAAATGGTGGAAGCAAAGCTATACAGAGAAGATCTCACACAGGAGCATACACATACACACTCACAAAAAGAGGAAAAGGGGAAAAAATCATACATCCTGCTCTCGAAGCCCACCTCCTCAATTTGGGATGATTCGTTGTCTATTCATGTATTCCACAGATGCAGGTACATCAAGTTGATTGTGGAGCTTTAATCTGCTGCTCCTGAGGCTGCTGGGAGAGATTTCCCTTTCTCTGTTCTCACAGCTCCCAGGGGCTCAGCTTTGGATTTGGCCCCGCCTCTGCGTGTAGGTCGCTGGAGGGCATCTGTTTTTTGCTCAGACAGGACGGGGTTAAAGGAGCCGCTGATTCAGGGGCTCTGGCACACTCAGGCCGGGGGGAGGGAGGGGCACTGCGTGCAGGGCGGGCCTGCAGCGGCAGAGGCTGGCGTGACGTTGCACCAGCCTTAGGCCTGCCGTGCGTTCTCCTGGGGAATTTGTCCCTGGATCCCGGGAACCTGGCAGTGGCGGGCTGCACAGGCTCCCCGGAAGAGGGGTGTGGATAGTGACCTGTGCTCGCACACAGGCCCCTTGGTGGCGGCAGCAGCAGCCTTAGCGTCTCCTGCCCGTCCCTGGGGTCCGTGCTTTTAGCCGTGGCTCGCGCCCGTCTCTGGGGTCTGCGCTTTTAGCTGCAGCTCGTGCCTGTCTCTGGGGTTCGTGCTTTTAGCCACGGCTCGCGTCCGTCTCTGGAGTTCCTTTAAGCAGCGCTCTTAAACCCCTCTCCTCGCGCACCAGGAAACAAAGAGGGAAGAAGTCGTCTCTTGCCTCTTCGGCAGGTGCAGACTTTTCCCCGGACACCCTCCCGGCTAGCTGTGGTGCACTAACCCCTTCAGGGTATGTTCAAGCCGCCCACCCCAGTCCTCTCCCTGCGCTCCGACCGAAACCCGAGCCTCAGGTCGCAGCCCCGCCCGCCCCGGTGGGTGAGCAGACAAGCCTCTCAGGCTGATGAGTGCCAGTCTGCACCGATCCTCTGTGCGGGAATCTCCCCGCTTTGCCCTCCGCACCCCGGTTGCTGTGCACTCCTCCGCGGCTTCGAAGCTCCCTGCTCCGCCTCCCACAGTCTCCGCCCATGAAGGGGCTTCCTAGTGTGTGGAAACTTTTCGTCCTTCCCAGCTCCCTCCCACTCGTGCAGGTGCTGTCCCTATTCTTTTGTCTCTGTTTTTTCTTTTGCCCTACCCAGGTACGTGGGGAGTTTCTTGCCTTTTGGGAGGTCTGAGGTCTTCTGCCAGCGTTCAGTAGGTGTTCTGTAGTTGTTCCATGTGCAGATGTATTTCTGGTGTATCTGTGGGGAGGAAGGTGATCTCTGCATCTTATTCTTCTGCCATCTTCAAGGTCCCCCTGTATATTTCTTTTTCTACTATACTAAAAATCTTAGGTCCTAATGACAGTGATTATGTTAAAGTGATATTACTTTACTATATTATATCATATTAATTATGTATACAAAATACATTGTATAATAGTTTCAGAATAACAATATCAATATTATTACTCATAATTTTATTACACCAGTTTCAGAATTTCTTTTTACAGTTTTGCGCGGTTTTGTCCTTGGGGTACATCTCTCTAAAGATGTACAGATAAACTACTCTGCTTTAAATCACTTGAAAATGTTCCTCTCTGTTGGGCTGTGCCCACAAATTTATATCAAATTAAAAGTTTTTTTCTTCTGTTTTGGGGGAATTTAAATGTTTTTTTCATTATTTTATTTTGCTTTATAATTGTAGGGACAAGGTTTATTCAGAGAAGTCTAGCTTCTGTCCCTAACCCTTTTACTTTGTTCATTCTCCTTCTATCCTTCACTTTCAAATTTTCTCTTTATATGATTGATATGAGGATGAATTAATTCAATGCATAGAAAGTGAATAGTCTATATTTTAAATATTCAGTAAATGGCAGCTATCATTATGGGGAAGGCATATGACTCATTATTGTCTTTGAAGTTTCCAAATTTAAATACGCTCTACCATAGTCTTGAGTGGTAATTTTGGTCTTGATTGAACCCTGGTTTGTATATATAAGTAATCTAAAACTGCTTCTTCAGAAACATTAAGCTTCTGCTTCAGTGCAGAAGTGTTACGGCTTTCCTGTGGTGACATATAAAGTGGGCAGGAAAATTGCAAAACTGAAGGAAGTCCAAGATTCGATGTTAGAAAATGCTGCATTGGAATCTCAGATTTGTTATTTACTGGCTGTTTTATAGTATAAATTTCTTAGCCTCTCTGAGCCTTACTTTCCCACATATGTAATGGTGATGATTATATCCAGTTATTATTGCAAGAAGTAAATAAGCAGACCTATAGAAAGTACACAGTACCTGGAATATACTGGTGTTCAAGAAAAGTTTTGCTTTTTTCCCTTCTTTAACTTAATCTATATGAAAACCATCCCAGCTGTGATTGAGAGCAGATAGGTCTTTCTCTGATCAGCATTTACCAAATTTCTGTTCTGTTTGCTTCTTCCAGAGAACTCATTCCTATACCAACGTCCACCCATTTTCGTGCTTGTGTGCACCTCCAGATTCACCCACCACTGTTCTCCACCCTGCTCTTTGCCTCTGAACACTGACCTATATGGACTGTATCAAAGGGCTCCCATGTCCTCTAGCCTTCTGTTGAGGTCGTTCAATGGGAGTCCCAGCAGGAGATTGGTGAATTGATCAAAGAATTTGTTCCTCTAGCTCCCTTCCTGTAGGGGTGCTATTCCTTGACTGGTTCCTCTCTGGAAGTCCTGCACTGGTCCATGTTGGTTTCCCTAAATTCTGCCCACTTCTTTGTAAAGAGTCCTTTTATTCAACTCCAGTTACCCAGTTTGAGTGGTACCATCTCTTTCCTGCAGGGATCCTGATTGATACAATTTCCAATCAAGAAAATCATAATGAGATTGTTAGTCTGAGGAGCACATCTTGCCTCAATTCCTTCAGTTATTCTGAAGTCCTAAACTCACATAAATTTGAATTGAAAAGCAGCATACCTAGACTTCAGTAAATTATCTAAAACAGCAAGTCACTCAATGAATTTTGCTTTAACCTCTATGCCCTCAGCTTTTAACCAAGGGTCAATACAGGAAATGGTCATATGCTATCTCCATTCCTGCATCTTCAATAAATGTACTGTTGAAAACAGCATCCATTATTGTGGCCAATGTCTCTGACATGGTGATGTGAAAAGAGCACAAGATTTGGAGTTAAAAGATATAGGCTGGAACTCCCACTCTGTAATTTACTGGTTACCAAACCATATTTCTCTGAGCTTCAATCTATTCTTCTGTAAAATGAGACAAAAATACTTATAAACTTGTATTAGTGGGAAAAAAAGAGCTTTTTAAACTAAAGAGTACCATAAATATTCATGCATAATATGAATGATTAAATTTCTTTAAAATTTAGCACAGGCAAAGGTTTTCTTAACTAAAGAACTATTTTGCTTTATCCTGTTAAAAAGGACTATACGACTCATGATTTTTTTACATTAGCTTATAGAAATGCACAATTAACTGTAATATTTTATTATAATAAGTATATTTTACTAGTATTTTTATATTTACTTCTCTCTCCATGATTTTTATTTATTCTTATTTTGAGAATATTATGGTATACGTATATTTTAAGATACATCCAATTTGGGGGAAGAAGATAGGACCTAAACAAACAAGCCAATACAATTTTCAAAAAAAATTTGTCCATAACTGTATTGCCTCTGGGGTGAAGACTCTCATTCATCTTTCTGCAACATTCCTCTTTAATTCTGTACCCAAGCAGTGTTCATGGTGATGGTTCCAGCCTCCTGTGTTCATGATTCATTATTTGAAAATCAGCAAGATTGACATCTGCCTACCTATAAAAAGATGTAATATAAATATTATGTATAATACATATTATATATAGCAATCCATATCCTATAGTTTATTGGCACTAGGAGAAAGGGATGGAAGAAAAGAAGGAAGAAATGAGGTAAGAAAGGGAGGAGAAGGTAGATGTGAAGGAGGAAATTACCTTCTTCCTAGGAGTTATAATATCCATTTCAAACTTTTTTCAATTTTCGTTCCCAAGTAAGGGTCTAAAATTATTACCATCAGTACAGTATATTCACCTCGGCCCATCAATGTTCTTCTATTGGTTCCTGTCCACCATATGAGTCTGTTCATGAATATTCTGTTCTTATTCTACAGAGACAGAGGCTCAGTTCAGATACCTCCCAGACAATCACCACTATTTCCAGGAGACCACAACCTTTCTCCAAGCCAAATCAAATCCAGGACTTGTGAAACACCATTGCCTAATTTTCAAATCAACAGGACAGAAGCTAGAAAATAAGCTTTATCTCTTAGAATAAAGTGAAATTCTTGAACTACAGAACTACTACCTTATTTCAGGCAAAAGAAAGATTTTGGGTGAAGAACAGGTATAAATGTGTCTGTCATCAGAAAGAAAAATAGAACTGTCTGAGACAGCTGTAAGTCCAAGTGGAGTTGGTAGATTTTTAAACACACTCCCCAGGCCAAACAAAGAACTTATTTGTGTATGGTGAAGTATGATTTACCAAGGAAGGGGGCTCACTGTCCTATCTGAAACATCCTTTTGAAAGACACCTGCAGCACTATTATGCAACGTAAAGCACCAGGTCATTAAGGGCTCCGTCAATCAAGTTACTGATTCTTCCAGATACGGCTGGTGAATAAAGAAGGCACATCTCCGTTTCAGACTGAAAGTCACACTCCACCTGCTCCAAGCCCTGGGGTTTTGAAAAAAAGAGAAGTTAACCTAATCTACTTCCATACTAAAAGAAACATTTGGTTCTCAAAGCCAGACTTTAGGAGTTCTTTCATCCAAGCAGAAGCTGATTCTTCAGGTATGTCCGAAAACACTTCTGGATTTCTTTATCTCTTCATTGTAGGATGACTATTGGTAGAAAAATATGGTACCTACTACCATATTTAATTTTTATTTTGGGGTACAGTTGATTTACAATGCTGTATTAGTTTCAGGTGTACAGCAAAGCAATTCAGTTATACACATATATATCTCCATTCTTTTTCAGATTCTTTTCCCATATAGGTTATTACGGAATATTGAGTAGAGTTCCCTGTGCTATACAGTAAGTCCTTGTTCATGATCTATTTTATACATAGTAGCGTGTATATATTAATCCCAAACTCCTAATTTATCCCTCCCCACACGTTTCCCCTTGGTAACCATACATTTGTTTTCGAAGTCTGTGAGTCTGTTTCTGTTTTGTAAGTTCATTTGTATCATTTTTTTTAGATTCCACATATAAGTGATAATATGATATTTGTCTTTCTGTCTGACTTCATGTAGCATAATAATCTCTAGGCCCATCCACGTTGCTGCAAATGGCATTATTTCATTCTTTTTTGTGGCTGAAAAATATTCCATTGTAAATATGTGCCACATCTTCTTTATCCATTCCTCTGTCGATGGACATTTAGGTTGCTTCCATGTCTTGGCTATTGTAAATAGTGCTGCAATGAACATGAGTGCTGTGTGTATCTTTTAGAATTATGGTTTTCTCCAGATATATGCCCAGGAGTGGGATTACAGGATCATATGGTAGCTATATTTTTAGTTTTTTAAGGAACCTCCACACTGTTCTCCATAGTGGCTGCATCAATTTACGTTCCCACCAACAGTGTAGGAGGGTTCCCTTTTCTCCACCCTTTCTCCAGCATTTATTGTTTGTTGACTTTTTTTTTATAGAAATCAGTTTTATTTCTGTATATCAATAGTTAGAAAACATAATTCTTAAAGATACCATTATAATAGTGGAGATAAAGTCCTAAGGAGTAAATCTGACAGAAGCTATATAAAACTTTTATGGAAAAAAACCTTATTACAATCATTAAAGAATATTTAAGTAAATACAGAGATGTATCATATTAAAAGGAAGACAATATAAAAATGTAATTCTCTACTGATCTACTGATGGCCATGCTAACTGGTGTGAGGTGATGCCTCATTGTAGTTTTGATTTGCATTTCTCTAATAATTAGTGATGTTCAGTATCTTTTCATTTGCTTTTTGGCCATCTGCATGTCTTCCTTGGAGAAATGTCTGTTTAGGTCTTCTGCCCATTTTTTGATTGGGTTGTTTGTTTTGATATAGAGCTGCATGAGCTGTTTGTATATTTTGGAGATTAATCCCTTGTTGGTTGCTTCATTTGCAAATATTTTCTCCCATCCTGTGGGTTTTTTCATTTTATTTATGGTTTCCTTTGCTGTGCAGAAGCTTTTAAGTTTAGTTAGATTCCATTTGTTTATTTTTGTTTTTATTTTTATTACTCTAGGAGGTGGGTCCAAAAAGATCTTTCTGCTATTTATGTCAGAGAGTGTTCGGCCTGTGTTTTCCTCTAAGAGTTTTATAGTATTTGGCCTTACATTTAAGTCTTTAATCCATTTTGAGTTTATTTTTGTGTATGGCATTAGAGAATGTTCTGATTTCATTCTTTTACATGTAGCTGTCCAGTTTTCCCAGGACCACTTATTGAAGAAACTATCTTTTCTCCATTGTGTAGTCTTGCCTCCTTTGTCGTAGATTAAATTGATCAGAGGTGCATAGGTTATTTGTGGGCTTTCTATCTTGTTCCATTGATCTATATTTCTGTTTTTGTGCCAGTACCATATGTTACCGTAGCTTTGAAACATAGTCTGAAGTCAGGGAGTCTATTCCTCCAGCTCCATTTGTCTTTCTCAGGATTGCTTTGGTCCAGTACCATATTTAAAAATAAATAATAGAGCACTTACATTTCTGAAACTATAGCCAAATAATCAAACCCTAAAAATTTGATTGCTTGCTCATCCATTTATTTCCCCCCCCCATTTATTATAAAAATTTTCAGTCAGGCAGCAAACTGAAAGAACCATACAATCAACATCTGTATACAAATCACCTAAATTCTATCATTAACCTTTACTAGACTTGCATTCATTACGTACCTAGCTATCCATCCCTCTCTACTACATATATCATCCTATCTATTTTTAAGGCATTTTAAAGCAAATTGCAGACCCTTATTATTTCCCTCTAAATACTTCACCATGCACATCATTAATAGAGTTCAATAGTTGTTTGGATGTAAAATTTACATACAATGAAATACACAAATCTTTACTTTTGTTGAGTTTTGATAATGCATACATCTGTTGTAACCCAAGCTCCTATCAAGATATAGAATATTACCATAACCCCAGATAGTTATCTTTTTCCCCCTTTCCAGTCAATCACTATCCCTACTACTCTGGAGATAAACTTTGTTCTGATATTTTTTTCTGACAAAAATTAGATTTGCGTGTTCTAAACAGAATCATGCAGTATGTATCCTTTGTATAAGACTCTTTCACTTAGCATAGTGTTGTGGATTAGCCAAGTCATGCATGCACAAGCAGTAAGTCTTTCCACTTTATTGTTGAGTGGTATGCTATTGTGCGAATATCAATTTGCTTATCCATTCTCCTATGGATTGACACCTGGGCTCTCCAGACTGTGCTGTTATGTTTCTTTTAATTTATTTTGGGTAAATAACTAGGACTGGGATTGCTGGGTCTTAGCTGTAAGTCATTTTTTTGGTCATTGCTTTATGGTTGTCAATATTCATTGTTTTTCAAAGTCTACTTTAGAAAATTTGCAACTGTAAAAGTGCATTTAGTCCCTTTGATTCCTAAGCCTATAGTTTTCGTAAACATTACATCTACACACATTATACAACCTGCAAAACAATATGTTTTCCTTTAACTATTCATATATATTTTAAAGAGGAAAGAGAAAGAACTTTTATATTTACCCCCATAGTTATCATTCTCAATAATTTTCACTTCTTTTTGGGGAGCCAAGTATCATCTTGCATCATTTTCTATCAGCTGAAGAACTTCCTTTTGCACTCCTTGTAGTGCAAGTCTGAAGCTGATGAACTCAATTTCATTTTCTCTAAAAATATATTTACTTTTACTTTGAAGATTATTTTTTCTGGATACAGAATTCTATTTTTTCCAGATTTATTGAAGTATGATTGACAATTATATATGTTTAAAGTATATGTTTGCTATTCATATACATTGTGAAATTATTACCACAATCAAGCTAATTAACATATCCATTGTTGCACATAGTTCCCATGTTTGTATATCTCTGTGTGGTGAGGATACTTGAGATCTACCTCTTTATAAAATTCAAGTTTACAACACATTATTATTAACGTTAGTCATCGTGTTATGCATTAGATCTCTAGAACTTATTCATCTAATAACTGAAAACTTGTGCCCTTTGATAAGTATCATCTCTCCTTTTCCCCCACCCCTAAGCCTTTGGTAACCATCATTCTTCTGTTACTGTGAGTTCAGCTTTTTTTTTTTTTTTTTTCCCTTAGATTCCATATGTAAGTGAGATAGTACAACAAGTATCTTTCTGTGTCTGGCTTACTTTACTCAGCATAATGTCCTCCAGTATTATACAGAATATTTTCACTGTGCCCTAAAAATCATCTGAGCTCTGCTTATCCATCTCTCCCACCAAACCCTGGCAACTACTGATCTTTTTACTCTCCCCATAGTTTTACCTTTTTCAAAATATCATATAGTTGGAATCATACAGTATGTAGCCTTTTCAGATGGGCCTCTTTTGCTTAGTAATATGCATTTAGGTTCCTCCATGTCTTTCCATAGCTTGAGAGCTCATTCATTTCTTTTTAGCAAAGAATACTATTCCATTGCCTAGATAGATTATTTATCCCGTCACCCACTGAAGGACATTTTGGTTACTTCCAAGTTTTGGCCATTTGAATAAAACTGCTATAAATATTCATGTTCATGTTTTTTGTGGACGTAAGTCTTCAGTTCATCTGGGTTAATATTAAGGATCATGACTGCTGAATCATAAGGTTAAGCGTATGTTTAGGTTTGTAAGAAATTGCCAAACTTTTTCTCCTAAGTTTCCATATTATTTTCCATGCTATTATTTTGCATTCCTATCAACAATGAGTGAGAGTTCTTGTTCTCCACATCCTTGCCAGCATCTGGTGTTGTCAGTGTTCTAGATTTTGGCTATTTTAATAGATGTGTAGTACTATCTCACTGTTGTTTTAATTTGCATTTCCCTGATGATGTATACAGTGGAGTATCTTTTCATGTTTATTTGCCATCTGTATATTTCTTTGGTGAATAAATATATACTTTTATGTCTAGTATTACATTAGAATTTCCTGTCGGTTCTTCATAATTAATAGTATCTCTCTTTCTCCACTGACATTTCCAATCTTTTCATTTGTTACAAGCATACTTTTCTTTACCTCATTTATTTTAGTCATAAAATCCTACTTTCAAGTTTTTGCAGCTGTTTTTGTTCACTCTCCAACAAAACAGAAATTTCATCTATTTAGTTTTGAAAGCAAATGCCTAAAGGCTTGTAGTATAAAAAACAATGAATATATCCCTAAAATTATTTCTAGATATTTAATAGCTACTATATATGTGAATAATAAGGAAAGAAATTTAATGACTGGCTCCATATCCCACAGTTAGATCCTTCTGCTACAGCTGCTTCCAAACGTCTGAGAAGATTGTCCAAGATGGCAGAGTAAAAAGACCCTGAGCTCACCTCCTCTCATGAGCACATCAAAATCACAACGATCTGCAGAAGAGCCATCCGTGAAAAAGACTGGAGCCTACCAGAAAAGATCTTCTACAACTAAAGACATAAAGAAGGAACCACAATGAAATGTGTAGGAGGGGCAGACTTGCGCTATCATCAAATCCTATAACCCTGGGTTGGCGACCACAGACTGGAGAATAATTATATTGCAGAGGTACCTCCCATAAGAGTGAGAGTTATGAGCCCCAAATCAAGCTCCTCAGCCCAGGGGTCCTGGACTGGGAAGATGAGCCCCCAGAGCATGCGGTTTGAAGACAAGTGGGGCTTACTTTTTGACAGCCCTGTAGGACTGGGAGAAATAGAAACTTCACTAGGGTGAAGTGCACACAAAATCTCACATGCACTGGGACCCAGGGCAAAAGGCGTAATTTGATAGGAACCTGGGCCAGACCTAACTGCTGATCTGTGGGGGAGATTGGCGGGGGGGGGGGGGGCGCACAGCAGCTGTGGCTCACCCTGGGGACATAGACTCTGGTGTGGCAGTCATATTTGGGAGTGTTGTGTTGTGGACACTGTTGTTGGCATTGTGAGATCCTCCTTCTAGCTCATTAGCACCAAGAGCTGTTCCCACCCAAAAGCCTGTAGACACTAGTACTGGGGACACCTCAGGCCAAACAACTAACTGGGTGGGGACAGAGCCCATGTGTCAACAGACAGGCTGCCTCTAGACACAGCCTTGCCCACCAGATGACCAAGACTGAGCTCTACTCACCAGTGGGCAGGCACCAGCCCTGCTCTCCAGGAAGCCTGAACTAGCTTCTAGATCAGCCTCACCCACTACGAGGCAGACACCAGACACGAGAAAACTACAGTCCCTCAGAATGTAGACCCATCCCACCCACAGTAGGCCAGATCCTACCCTGGAACCAGCTGGGCCCTGCCTACTAGCAGGCCAACACAAGCTTTGGGACACCCTGGACTCCATACCCAACTGTGTCAGCAATCAATCAGCCCCCCGCCAACCCACCAGTGATCTGACACCAGCTCCGGGATCCCTGGGCCCTGCAGCCAGACTCTAGGACCTGGCTCTGCCTGTCAGTAGTCCAGCACTAACCACAGGACCTGCCTTCACCTGCCAGGGGGTGGGCAACAGCCCTGGGGTCTTCTGGACCCTGAGTCTGCCCACCAGTGAGCCACCATAGCCCTGGGGTCCCCTAGAGTTCTGCAGCCAGCCACCTCATGACTAGACCCCAGCCAGCAGCATCTCCACAAGGCAGTGCCTTGCAACCAACTGGGCCAGGGGCCGACCAAGCCTACCAGACTGACTGCTCACATAGTCATCCCAGAGCAGTCAGAACTATCAGAAAGAGAAATTAAGGAGACAATCCCATTTACCATTGCATCAAATAGAAGCTACTTAAGGAGGCAAAAGATGTGTACTCGGAAAACCATAAGACACTGATGAAAGAAACTGAAGACAACACGAACAGATGGAAAGATAGACTGTGTTCTTGGATTGGAAGCGTTAGTACTGTTAAAATCACCATTCTGCCTAAGGCAATCTAGAGATTCAATGCAATCTCTGTCAATATACCAGTGGCATTTTTCACAGAACTAGAACAAATAATTTTAAAAATTGTATGGAAACACAAAAGACCCTGAATAGCCAAAAGAATCTTGTGAAAGAACAGAGCTGGAGAAATCATGCACCCATCTTAAGACTATACTACAAAGCTACAGTAATCAAGACAGTATGGTACTGGCACAAAAACAGAAATATAGATCAATGGACCAGGATAGAAAGCCCAGAGATAAACCCATACACTTATGGTCAACCTATGACAAAGGAGGCAAGAATATGCAATGGAGAAAAGACAGTCTCTTCAATAAGTGCTGCTGGGCAAAGTGGACAGCTATATGTAAAAGAATGAAATTAAACCATTCTCTAACAAACACCACAAAAAAACTCAAAATGGATTAAAGACCTAACTGTAAGACCAGATCCTATAAAACTCCTAGAGGAAAACACAGGCAGAACACCCTTTTGCATAAATCACAGCAATATTTTTTTTTATCCATCTCCTAATGTAAAGGAAATAAAACCAAAAATAAGCAAATGGGACCTAATTATATTTGAAAGCTTTTGCACAACAAAGGAAACCACTGAAAAAATAAAAAGACAACCAACTGAATGGGAGAAAACATTTGCAAACAACGTGACCAATAAGGGATTAATATCCAACATATGTAAACAGTTCATACAACATCAAAAAAACAAACAACTTGACTAAAAAATGGAAAGAAGAACTGAATAGAAATTTTTCCAAAGAGAACATGCAGACAGCCAACAGGCATATGAAAAGATACTGAACATCACTAATTATCAGGGAAATGCAAATCAAAACCACAAGACAGCACTCACACCTGTCAGAATGGGTATCATCAAAAAGAACACAAATAACAAATGTTGGCGAGAATGTGGAGAAAAGCTCATACAGTGTTGGTGGGAAGTAAACTGGTGCAGCCACTCTGGAAAAGAGTATGGACGTTTCTCAAAACACTGAAAATAGCACTACCATATGACCCAGCAATTCCACTCCTGGGTATATACTGAAAAAAACAAAAACACTAATTTGAAAAAATACATGCATCCCAGTGTTCATAGCAGCATTATTTACAATTGCCAAGGTATGAAAGCAACCTAAGTGTCCAACAACAGATGAATGTATAAGGAAGATGTAAAATACACACACACACACACACACTGGAATACTACTCAGCCACAAAAAATAATGAAAATTTTGCCATTTGCAGCAACATGGATGGACTTGGTGGGCATTATGCTAAGTTCAATAAGACCGAGAAAGATTGTATGATATCACTTATATGTGGAATTAAAAAAATACAACAAACTAGTGAATATAATGAAAAAGAAGCAGACTCACAGATGTAGAGAACAAACTAGTGGTTACCAGTGGGGAGAGGGAAGGGATATATATAGGGGTAGGGGGGGTAAAAAGTACAAACTATTAGGTATAAAAGAAACTATAAGGATATATTGTACAACATGTGTAATATAGAGCCAATATTTTATAATAACTATAAATGGAGTATAACCTTTAAAAACTGTGAATCACTACATTGTATACCTGCGACATATAATATTGTACAGCAACTATACTTCAGTGAAGTTTGTAAACAAACAAAAAAGCCAAATATCTGAAAACTTGCTTCTAATGGGATACCAATAGATGTATTTTTCTGTGTTCACTAGTTTTGTGTGTCAACTTGGCTAGGATATAATACTCAGTTATTCAGTTAAACACTAATCTAGGTGATGCTGTAAAGATATTTTGTAGATATGGCTAACATCTACAATTAGGTGAATTTAACTGATGTAAATTATCTTCAATAATTTTGGTGGGACTCATTAATTGGCCGAAAGCATTAAGAGTAAAACTGAAGTTTCACTAAAGAAAAAGAAATCCCACCTGTGGACTGCAGGTTCATCCTCTGCTCAAGATTTTCTAGCCAGCCAGCCTACCCTAGAAATATATTAACATTAAATAGACATATGTATAAAGAACATATGGAAGGGAGCCCTTATCTTTGGCTGTAGGTGTTGAGGAAAGTGTCCAGGAAAGGTTACATTGAGATTTAAAGGGATTTGAAGGTTGTAGAGATGCTCTTCGGCAGAAGATGGTAGAAAGGCAATTTGCAACTAAGTACGTACGTGTGCAAGACAGAAGAAAGAGTGTGGATAAAACCTCTTTGTTCAGGGAAAAGTCACTACACTGTGGCTGAAACATAGAGCAAGATGAAAAGTGGCAAGAAATGGGACTGAAGTGATAGATTAAAACTTGGTAATAAACTACCCTGAAGGTCCTGCTGAGGATTTTGAATTTTGTTCCCATGGTTATTAGGAAACCCTAGAAGACTTTGGAATAGGGTGATGATACGACCAGATCTGTGATAATGGGTAATGGTTTGGCAGGGACAGAACAAAAGGTGGGGATATCTGTCATGCTGTTTTTGTTCTCACTTTCCCTCTAGATTCAGTTTCAAGCCCTTTTGACCAGTTTGGTCTCTCACCAAAGTCCAATTTCTCCATGTTTAGAAATGCAGGGCAATAGGTTGAGCCCAGAGCAACCAGCAAGACTGGAGGAATGCTGTTCCGGTTAAGCTTAAATAGTAAGCAGAGGTGGTTTGAGCCAGGTAGGTCCCAGTGGTAGGTCTGGGCATGGAAATTCCAGCATTTGGACAGGTCAGGGCATCAGAGATAATGATGTTTGAGAGCAAGTCATACAAAAGTAACCTCTGATCCTAGAGCAAAGGCTGTTCACTCTTTGCCCTCTGCCCTCTGTTATGCTCCCAGATCTGCATGGTAAGGACAAGGTTCTGGGGAATGTGTCTGCAGTCAGAATTTCTAAAGTGCACTTTGCCTTTTATTAAGAAAGGTATAGAGTTATCAGGTCTTCTGGGTGGTTCTTACAGTATTCATACTTACACAGAGCATCCTAGATGACGCCAAGGCTGTGGAAATTATACCTGAGAAGACAGACACAGAGCAGAGCATGTACCCTTTTGTGTGTTATCAACAATTATTGCACAGCCCAAATGAGAGTGTGAAGTGGTAAAACAAGAACACTTTGGACGTGGGACAGCATGGGAGGAAATTAAATGGAATTACACAGGAAGTGTCCAGATTTCAGTTGTTGCCAATGAGGGGAATGAAGAAGGTGTCAGTTTTTCATTCGGAGTGCCAATGAGGAATTATTCTTCCTACTGAAAGCATCAAAACCCCTCAAAGAGAGACACAAGGTAAACCTGCTAAAGAGTGAAGAGGAGACATCTGAATACATACATCGTAGGTAACATGCATACATAGAAATCAACTGATAAAGTCTATACCCAAAGTGAGCACTGAACAAGGGCTTAAGCAAAGATCGATAAAGAGATGATTGAATTCGTGGTTGAATGGCAAGGGAGAAGAACAGGAAGGGACACATGGAAGAAAAGGAGAAGAAAGCTGACCGTACCAGGGGAAGAGAACTCAGTGCCCACAGATAAAGCCTCTGTCTCTGTGTCAGTGGGAGGCTTCATCTGGCCCATAGCCCAGTCTCTGACCTTGAAGGGTGGTTCCTGCATCAGTCACTAGAGCAGACTGCCAAAATGCCAGCATTGCCGGATCTCAAAGACTACTCCCTTATGCCAATGTTCTCTGTAAATCTTTGTAGCCAGCACATTCTATCAGCTTCCCTTCAGTGCTTACTGTCAAAAATATAAAGCCCCATAGTTATCTCTGCTTCCTCATATTTGCATCCCCTTCCTGCTCTGATTTTCTCCTGGTTTCAGTCTTACTGCTCCTGTCTTTCAAACGTTCCCAGTAAGACCTCTGGAATCCTCCATTATAAACAAATTCTCCCATATTCAGCTTATAATCTATTAATCCTTCCATCTTCCCTGCTGAAAATACGGTTTTCCTTGTTAGCCCTCGGAAATGAGAGCTGCTCATTCTTCCACATTTCACCTTGTTTGGTGTCAGGAGGTAGGTTTGATGTCTTCTTTGCTTCTCAATGCTACTTCCAGATTTTTGTTCACCTATTGTAAAAACTCCTATCCCTACAACCTCTGTCCTCACCCATCACTGTCTTCTTTTGGCTTCATGGGCCCTCCCCTTCATTCATTGTGGATTCTGGACCCACATAAATTTCTATGTCATGAGAGTGCCTTTAATTTCCATGTGGATGAGCCATCAAGCATCTCATACCATTAGCCCTGTGGCCTTCAACTCCACTCCATCTCACTTCAACCTAGTCATTCACCTTTGTGACCATTCCTCAGACCTTGCCATCACGTGGAATGCGCCTCCTCGTGAAATATAAAGAAATATAAAGCTTCAATTTCTCACATAAATCATCTTCCAGGTCCCTCAATATCTTATTCTGATCTCAAATGTCCTTCAACCTATTTGGTACCTTAAATCATTCATATCTTCCCATTCTATCAATTGTGTTCTAATCTCTCATCTTTTTCTACCCAACCCAGGTCCCATAATGGACCATCAACTACTTTCTCAGTTCTTTTCTATTTAGTATTTTTAAATTTAGTATTTTTTCATTTTTTTCTCCACTTCTATACTTTAATTGTTTAGTGCTTCTAGAAAAAGCAGGCAACGATGCAGACTGAGAACTCTACAAATTCATGCTCTCCAAATTGACCCAAGAGTGGTTCATCAGTCTCATCAGCTCTTGGTCATCTCGCCTTTCTGTTTCTCACTGATGCTCTTTTAAACCTCCACTCATCTCAAGTGCCCCACCCAACACCCACCTTCTTCATTCTTAGCAATGGTCTTGTGCCTTTCAAGAGTTCTAGAAAACAGAGTCTTCTCAATCCCTCTACCTACCTTATCTACACTCACACCAACTGCTCTCCTGCCATGTAAAAGATTGAGTTGTCCTTCCTCTTGATCACAGCCAACCACTCATCTGAGTCCTGAGTACATCCTCCTCTAGTTCAACTTGCACTTGACTTTTTCAGTAGTCCCACTTCCCTCCTGAATTACTTTCATTCCTTCTCCCCAGCCAATAAACATTTTCAAGTTTTTCCCATCCAAAAAAAGTGAGATTACCTCTTCAATCTTACAGATCCTTTTAATGACTGTCCAATCTGGCTCCTCCTCTTCTAAATCCAAACCGCTGAAACGCCTCAAAAAAAAAAAAAAAAAAAGACCCAACTTCTACTTCCTCACTTTCCACTCACTCTTCAAGACACTGCCACGATGCTACTAAAACTAGCAAGAGCTAGTTATCAATTTCTTTGAATTGTTAAATATCTTGTATATTTCTCAATAATTCCAGAATATGTGTGTGTGTATCTCCTATCCACACCTCTTCACAAAACTCCAAATTAATATTCAGTACTGGAAAAGTCCTTCAGCATGTCCCACAAGCACCTCAATGTCAACAGGTGCAAAAGTGAACTTACCAGTTCTCTGTTTGAGCCACATCCTCCTTCAGCTTTGCCCATCACAGATGCCGGCACTGCCATTCACAGTCACTGAAGACTAAAACCTAGGGGGCACTTTGACTAACCCACAATCAAGACGCCAATTTGCCATCCTCAATATTTCCATGATATGCTCTCTTTTCTACCTCAAATAGCTATTCAAATTTGTATCCTCATTGTCTTTCACCTATACAACTTCAACAACCCATCTTTGGTTTCTTTGTCTCCAATCTTGCCTGCTACAGTCCATACTGCAGAGTAACCTTGCTGAGAATGCAGATGGGATAATGCCATTTCCGTGATTAAGCTCTTCAGTGGTTCCTACAGGTATCCTCCCTGATCTAGCCCTCGAAGAGAATTTTCCCCCATTTCCAGCTTACTACTTTTGATTCAACACCACCAAATTGCTTATAGCTCCCCCTACACAGTGTTATATTTCTAACTTTGATTCTTTAATTGTACTGAGCTCTCTGCTGAAATGCTCTTCCCCAGAACTCGTCTTTGCCTAACTTACTTTCAAACTTTTAATTCCAAATTCTATATTACTTCCCTCAGAATGAATTTCCAAAATGATTTATCTGTTGTGTTGTCATATATCCTACACATACCTCCACTAAAATGGCCATGGTCAAGACAACTCTATTTTGCCAAATCCAGCAATCAATTACTCATTATCATGTTCATTAAACTCTGCAGCCTTTGAAAGAAAATGACCATTTTTCTTTTTTTTTTTTTTTTTTTTTGCGGTACACGGGCCTCTCACTGTTGTGGCCTCTCCCGCTGCGGAGCACAGGCTCCGGACGCGCAGGCTCAGCGGCCATGGCTCACGGGCCCAGCCGCTCCGCGGCATGTGGGATCTTCCCGGACCGGGGCACGAACCCGTGTCCCCTGCATCGGCAGGCAGACTCTCAACCACTGCGCCACCAGGAAAGCCCCCATTTTTCCTTTTTTTGAGATACATTCTTCTCTTGGCTTTTGCAACATCAGTGTTTTGTTTTTCCCTTGACTTATGCTGCTCAGTTTCTTTTGTAAGTCGCTCCTTACGGCCTCCAGTATGCATGTTGGAATGCCTCAGAGCTCAATCTTCAGCCCTCTTCTCTTCTATATCTAAAGCTATTTTTGAGCAATATCATTCACAACATTTAGATACCAAGTACATTTACTGCCTCTTACATCTACATCTCCTGTGTCGACCTCTCCCCTGAGCTTCACACCTGGATATTGCCATCTCAAACTTAACAAGTTCCTAAAAGCACTCTTGATTCATAATCTCCTTCTCCAGTCTTGCCTGTCTAGGTTAATGGCTCAGCCCCAAACCTAGCGGCTGTCATTGGACACTCCACTTCTCTTACTCTTCTCTCCAAATTTATCTTAAATCTGACCACTACGCATTATCTCCACTGCTACATACCAGTCCTGGTCGCCATCTTCTCTTATCTGCAATGGCCTCCTACCTGTCTCCTTGTTTCCGTCTTGGCCCCTGCTGTCCATTCTCTGCCTTGCATAAAGTTAAATTAAATCATACATTAGGTTGTATAAAACCCTTGCATAGGGCTTCCCTGGTGGCGCAGTGGTTGAGAGTCCGCCTGCCGATGCAGGGGACACGGGTTCGTGCCCCGGTCCGGGAAGATCCCACATGCCGTGGAGCGGCTGCGCCCATAAGCCATGGCCGCTGAGCCTGCTGCTCCGCAACGGGAGAGGCCACAACAGTGAGAGGCCCGTGTACCGCAAAAAAAAAAAAAAAAACCCTTGCATAAAACCCTCCAATAGCTTCTAATTGTACTTAGAATAAAAACCAAACTCCTTAATCATGACTTGTACAGCCCCAGTGGTCTGGACCCTTCCTCTGTCCTTGAACTCATTTCCCTGCACTAGTTTCCACATTTGCTAAGCTCTAACCACACTAGCCTTCTCTCTGTTCCTTTCCCCTCTCTTCCCACACCTTCCTACCTCAACTGCCTTCGCATTTGTGTTCCTTCTTTCTGGCTTAATTTTCCTTCTCATCATTGTATCCCTGTCCTAACTACTCTTTCTAAAATACCTCAACCCTCTACTCCATTCAGCCTCTATTCAACTATCATCGTTTTTGTCTATATAACACCATTCTCTGAAATAATCATATTTCTAATCACATTTGTATGTCTCCCTATTTAATTTTCGTTAAGATCTATGTGAGCAAGGACCTTATCTGTCTTGTCACTGCTGTATCCGCAGGGCCTAATGCCTGGAATATTGTAGGTATAAGTGCTTTCCCCTCTGACCTTTCCCACGATAGATCCTGAGTTTCTTGAAGCCACCCTAGTGACTTTAGCACAATGCCTGGCACACAAGGGTTGCTAAAATGTTAAGTAAATGAATGAGTGAATGAATACACAAACACGAGTAAACTTACGCTAGCTACACTGGCTTCATATTTTCACTTGTTACTCGGAGAAAGAAAATTGGGAGTTGACACCAGAACTCACTATGTTACTTACGGTATATCTTATATATAAGTATGCCCAAGTCAACTGTGAATTAGCCATATAGTTCTCAATCCAGGATGAGGATTTAATCACATTGAATCCCTTTGTTGTCTGTTGTAAAACTCTGAATTAGAAAATGTTTGCAGACAGAGGGATAGAGACACATCTGGTTTGGGAGGTTTACGCCTTGCCTTGGCTACTCTGGGCCCCAGAGGCGGCTAACCACATAAACGTCTTCCTCATAGAAGGCTGAGTGAAATCCATGCCTGCCACAGTGCCATGTCTTATCATTTCACTGAAGTTATCCATTTGTGAGTCCAGTGAACTGGTTACATTCTTTTGTTACTCGTTTTCCCCTGGTTGATGCTTTTTAATCTAAAGGGCAACCATGAAGAACCACTGTGGTGGTTCCACACCCATCGGAGAGGTTATCCAAGGAGACATAACTTGGAGAAGAAGAAATAATTTGGCACCTAGGTCCATCCCTTGGATAGGGAAAAAGCAGCGGAAACATATGGAAAAATTGCCAAGAAAACCCCATTTTCCATAATCAACAAGTTGACCAAGAGTTTGCCTTGGGTTTACTAGAGCACTCTAATGTCACGACAAGAATTTGCTTCCTAATTAATCTGAATGGGAGGAAGACAGTCCTTTTTCACAGCCCTTGGTGAGTCTTTCATCCACACCATGCCTGCTTATGGACTTGAGAGAAGATTTCATCATTTTGTGGATTTTGCCCAGTTGGAAGGAGGCAGGGTCATGTGGGGGAAAGCCTTGATGTGTGGGTGTCATCTCTGTCCCCATTAAAGGTAACTCTATTCTTCCAGTTCCAAAAGCCTTGGAGTCATCCTTGGTTCCTCTCTTTTTCTGATACTCCTTATCCCATCCATTTGGAAATGCTATCAGCTCTACCTGTCAAATATGTCACAAATCCAACCATTTTTTCTCTCTTAGCTGCCACTTAAGTCTAAGCAACCATCCTGTCTTACCTGGATTATTGCAAAAGGCTTGTACACAGTCTCCATGCTCTTAGCAGACACAGTGATCTTTTTCAAGCACAAGTCAGATCATGTCACTCTTCTTAAAACCCTCCAGTGGCTTCTATCCCACTCAGAATAAAAGCCAACATCTTTACAATGGTCAACATGGCCCTATATGTTCAGGCGCCTATAATCTCTTTGATCTCATCTCCTCCTTGTCTCTTGCTCATTCACTCCACTCCAGACACTCTGCCCCTTGTTGTTCTTCAAACACACCAGCATACTCCTACCTCAGGGCCTTTGCACTTACTATTTATTTCTTCCAGAAATACTCTTCCCCAGAGGTCAGCAAGGCTCACTCCCTCATCTCTGTTATGTCTTTACTCAAGGACTCTGCCTTGGTGAGACCCTTCCTATTGGATGGGGACAAATGCCCATTATCCTACAAACACTCCCCTTTCTATGCTTTTTTTTTTTTTTCATAGAACTTCTCTCCATCTGGCATATATATTCTATTTATTGTTTATAACTCCCAAGAGAATGTTATTTTCCACAAAGGCATGGGTTATGTGTGTTTTGTTTGATTCTGTCCGCTCAACACCCAGAACACTTGAAACAGACGAGGCACCCAATAGCCCCTTAATGAATAAATGAACCCTCTGAGGATTGAATGGAAGAATGTATGTAGCATACATGGCAAATGGTAAGTGTTCAAAAAATATTAATTTCTATCCTCATCCCCTCTCATACTGACTACAATATCTGCCACAGTGCTTGTTTACAGTGGCATATCACTATGGAAACATATAAAAATTCCCAAGGGAATTTGTCTTAATCATAGATGAGTGATTTACATGGCATTATTTATAGAATCAAAGGCCGTCCAGATATATTCTTTGGTCAAAATAATAAGACATTTGACCAATTTATATGTAATCCAGCCTGCATGAGTGCTAGCAGTGACAAATAATAAATAAAAAGTTCAAATATCTAGACTTTACTGAGAATGAGAGGAAAAAACTTATGGGTAATTTTCATATTACACGGTAAGAAGGAAAATACGTGGGTTCAACCCCCAGCCTACCTCTCTGATTGGCTGTGTTCCTTAGGCAGGAAATTTTCGATTCTCAGAGCCTCAGCTTTTTCATTTAGAGGATGGGAGTATGATATTCCCCTTCTTGGGGTGTTTCAGGGATTACAGAAATAACACATGTGAAAGGATGTATCCCAGAGTTTACTGATGGAAAACAACAGAAGTTAATTTTCACTAACCAAAAGTCTTGTCCTGATCCTATCTTTTCTTCATCTATAGACAACAACTGAAGGGAAGTATGGTCACCTGGAAGAGCGCTTGCCCTGTGTGTGCATGTTACACCCTCCCCCTACAGTAAAAACAGTTGAGCGCTTACTCTCGACCAGATGCTGATTCTCTCTTCTGATATCTTTAACAAGTGTAGGAGGTGTATATAGTTACCACTGTCTAGATGTAGAAACCAAGGGCCAGAGTGATTAAGTCCCTCAACCAATATCACACACAGACAGTAACTGGCTGAGCCTAGGCTCCCTATACTGTGCCCTGAGCTGTGTCCACTACACTACAGAGTGGTCAGTGTAGGAGCCAGAACCATCCAGAAGCCTCACAAGGCTGCTCTGCTTGTGGTTTGGTTTATTTCCCAGAGTATAAGCACCTCCAAGTAGCATCTCTCCGTACTCACAGCACCTCGCACCGGGTATGGCACGTGGTAAATGCTTGAGAATTGTTTGCAGATTGACGGAATGAACATGACCTGAATTATTCATCAGAAGACAAGGATTATTGAACCCCTACATTGGGCTCAGGACAGGCCTCTTCAGGTTACACTAGAGCAGCCTGGGAATCTGGACACCCAGCTAACCTGAAAAGCCTTCATGACATGGTCTGGGGGTCCAACTAACATCAACCTGACACCTCCCCTCGGCCAACTCAGCACTTACTGCCCAGGGCCAGGCCCTCAACCTGAGAACATTGCACAGGTGATCCCATCCCTGGTAAATCCAATAGACCATTTAAAGGTACAAAAAGCTATTTCAGCTCAGGTTCTAGACACATGGCTTTTACATGATACCAGCTATTATGAACAACCATCATCATAAAATTGAGCTTCCATAGAGCAAATTATAGTTTTCAAAGTGCTTTCACATCCATCGCTTCTAATTCTCGCAATAACTGTTCAAGGTAGTTCTGATTCACCCCCTTTCACATCTGAGTGGACTGAGTCTCAGAGAGACAAAGTATCTTGCCAAAGAAGACACAGATGAAAATAGTAACTTTGCTTATTCAGAGCCTGCTCTGGGCCATACGCTCTGAGAAGCACATCACTTAGATTATCCCTTTTAATCTTCGCAGTGGTCTTATGACGTAGGTAACAGCATGTTTAACATATTTCCTAGGAGAAAAATGAAGCTTAAATTTCTCAAGTTTGCACAATTGCTAAGAGATGAGGCCAAGATGAACACTCAGACAAGAGCCTGCCCTTTTGCCCACTTTGCTCTGCTGCCCAGTATGGTGCAGTAGTAGCCTAAGAAAAGAAAGATTCCAACTCTCACGTCCTGACTCTACAAGCAGGAGAAGTCTGGAAATCTGTGGATTTATCTTGGGTACTGCACTCCTTGATTTTTCTCCTCTTACTTGAATCTTGCATTTGAAACTTTCTTTGGTAACTCTGGGTGGAATTGCTCTAAGTGATTTTTCTTAAAAATAAATGGCTAACTTCACACTCCTCTAATACATCTTATGATGACAAACTCACCTTCCTAAATACAGTTTTCACTATGTCACTTTCTAGTTCAAGACAATGAATGGCTCCGTATTCCTTCCTATGTGAAATCCAAGATCCTTACCTGGCTTTACCTAACCGTCTCAATGTATCATCCACCTGTTCCCATCACACCCCCTCTTCACCAGCAAGCTCCTCCTTCCCCTAAGAAGTCTTCTCTTCCTGCCTCTTCCTGCCTCAAACCAGTGACTCTCAGGGACCATCAGCATTAAAAAAAAAAAAAAAAAAAAATTTTTGGCAAACCACACACTTATTTTTTCAAAGTATGAAACTGGAAGAAACAGTGGCTTTATGGTCTCACGATCATTTCACAAAATAAAGAAAAAATAAAAGAAAAACACTAAAGGACAAGTAATAGGATCAAAATAAAGAACTGCCAAAAGGAAAGAGAGGAGGAGCTTCAAGATGGCAGAAGAGTAAGACATGGAGATCACCTTCCTCCCCACAAATACATCAGAAATACACCTACACGTGGAACAACTCCTACAGAACACCTACTGAACGCTGGCAGAAGACCTCAGACCTCCCAAAAGGTAAGAAACGCCCCACGTACCTGAGTAGGGCAAAAGAAAAAAGAATAAACAGAGACAAAAGAATAGGGACGGGACCTGCACCAGTGGGAGGGAGCTGGGAAGGAGGAAAGATTTCCACACACTTAGGAGCCCCTTCGCAGGCGGAGACTGCGGGTGGCGGAGGGGGGAAGCTTCGGAGCCGCGGAGGAGAGCGCAGCAACAGGGGTGCCGAGGGCAAAGCGGGGAGATTCCCGCACAGAGGATTGGGGCCGACCGGCACTCACCAGTCCGAGAGGCTTGTCTGCTCACCCGCTGGGGTGGGCGGGGCTGGGAGCTGAGGCTCGGGCTTCGGTCGGATCGCAGGGAGAGGACTGGGGTTGGCGGCGTGAACACAGCCTGAAGGGGGCTAGTGCGCCACGGCCAGCCGAGAGGGAGTCCGGGGAAAAAGTTTGGAGCTGCCGAAGAGGCAAGAGACTTTTTCTTGCCCCTTCGTTTCCTGGTGCGCGAGGAGAGGGGATTCAGAGCGCCGCTTAAAGGAGCTCCAGAGACTGGCGCGAGCCGTGGCTAAAAGCACGGACCCCAGAGACGGGCATGAGACGCTAAGGCTGCTGCTGCCGCCACCAAGAAGCCTGTGTGCGAGCACATGTCACTACCCACACCTCCCCTCCCGGAAGCCTGTGCAGCCCGCCACGGCCAGGGTCCCGTGATCCAGGGACAACTTCCCCGGGAGAACGCACGGCGCGCCTAAGACTGCTGCAACGTCCTGCTGGCCTCTGCCGCCGCAGGCTCGCCCCGCATCGGTACCCCTCCCTCCCCCCGGCCTGAGAGAGCCAGAGCCCCCGAATCAGCTGCTCCTTTAACCCTGTCCTGTTTGAGCGAAGAATAGACGCCCTCAGGCAACCTACACGCAGAGGCGGTGCCAAATCCAAAGCTGAACCCCGGGAGCTGTGCGAACAAAGAAGAGAAAGGGAAATCTCTCCCAGCAGCCTCAGGAGCAGCGGATTAAAGCTCCACAATCAACTTGATGTACCCGCATCTGTGGAATACCTGAATAGACAACAAATCATCCCACATTGAGGAGGTGAACTTTGGGAGCAACGATATATATATATATATATATATATTTTTTTTTTCCCTTTTTCTCTTTTTGTGAGTGTGTATGTGTATGCTTCTTTGTGTGATTTTGTCTGTATAGCTTTGCTTTTACCATTTGTCCTAGGGTTCTATCTGTCCGTTTTTTTTGTTTCTTTTTTTTAGTATAGTTTTTAGCACTTGTTATCATTGGTGGATTTTTGTTTTTTTTGGTTTGGTTGCTCTCTACTTTCCTTTTTTTATTACTTAAAAATTCTTTTTAAAAATTATTTTTTATTTTAATAACTTTATTTTTACTTTATTTTATCTTCTTCTTTCTTTCTTTTTTTTCTCCCTTTTATTCTGAGCCGTGTGGATGACAGGCTCTTGGTGGTCCAGCCAGGCATCAGGGCTGTGCCTCTGAGGTGCGAGAGCCAAGTTCAGGACACTGGTCCACAAGAGACCTCCCAGCTCCACATCATATCAAATGGTGAAAATCTCCCAGAGATCTCCATCTCAACGCCAAGACACAGCTCCACTCAACAACCAGTAAGCTACAGTGCTGGACACCCTATGCCAAACAACTATCATGACAGGAACACAACACCACCCATTAGCAGAGAGGCTGCCTAAAATCATAATAAGGCCACAAACACCCTAAAACACACCACCAGACATGGACCTCCCCACGAGAAAGACAAGATCCAGCCTCATCCACCAGAACACAGGCACTAGTCCCCTCCACCAGGAAACCTACACAACCCACTGAACAAACCTTAGCCACTGGGGACAGACACCAAAAACAACGGGAACTACAAACCTGCAGCCTGCGAAAAGGAGACCCCAAACACAGCAAGTTAAGCAAAATGAGATGACAGAGAAACACACAGCAGATGAAGGAGCAAGGTAAAAACCCACCAGATGTAACAAATGAAGAGGAAATAGGCAGTCTCCCTGAAAATGAATTCAGAATAATGATAGTAAAGATGATCCAAAATCTTGGAAATAGAATGGAGAAAATACAAGACACGTTTAACAGGGGCCTAAAAGAACTAAAGAGCAAACAAACAGTGATGAACAACACAATAAATGAAATGAAAAATTCTCTAGAAGGGATCAATAGCAGAATAACTGAGGCAGAAAAACGGATAAGTGACCTGGAAGATAAAATAGTGGAAATAACTACTGCAGAGCAAAACTTAAAAAAAAGAATGAAAAGAATGAGGACAGTGTCACAGACCTCTGGGACAACATTAAACACCCCAAAATTCGAATTATAAGGGTCCCAGAAAAGGAAGAGTAAAAGAAAGGGACTGAGAAAATATTTGAAGAGATTATAGTTGAAAACTTCCCTTTTATGGGAAAGGAAATAGTTAATCAAGTCCAGGAAGCACAGAGAGTCCCATACAGGAAAAATCCAAGGAGAAACATGCCAAGACACATATCGATCAAACTATCAAAAATTAAATACAAAGAAAACATATTAAAAGCAGCAAGGGAAAAACAACAAATAACACACAAGGGAATCCCTATAAGGTTAACAGCTGATCTTTCAGCAGAAATTCTGCAAGCCAGAGGGAGTGGCAAGACATATTTAAAGTGATGAAGGGGAAAATCTTACAACCAAGCTCACTCTACTCAGCAAGGATCTCATTCAGATTTTATGGAGAAATTAAAACCTTTACAGACAAGCAAAAGCCAAGAGAATTCAGCACCACCAAACCAGCTTTACAACAAATGCTAAAGGAACTTCTCTAGGCAGGAAACACAAGGGAAGGAAAAGACCTACAATAACAAGCTCAAAACAATTAAGAAAATAGTAATAGGAACATACATATTGATAATTACCTTAAACGTAAATGGATTAAATGCTCCAACCAAAAGACATAGACTGGCTTAATGGATACAGAAACAAGACCTGTATATATGCTGTCTACAGGTGACCCACTTCAGACCTAGGGACACATACAAACTGAAAGTGAGGGGATGGAAAAAGATATTCCATGCAAATGAAAATCAAAAGAAAGCTGGAGTAGCAATTCTCATATCAGACAAAATAGCCTTTAAAACAAAGACTATTACAAGAGACAAAGAAAGACACTGCATAATGATCAAGGGATCAATACAAGAAGAAGATATAACAATTGTAAATATTTATGCACCCAACATGGGAGCAGCTCAATACATAAGGCAAATAGTAACAGCCATAAAAGAGGAAATCGACAGTAACACATTCACAGTAGGGGACTCTAACACCCCACTTTCGCCAATGGACAGATCATCCAAAATGAAAATAAATAAGGAAACACAAGCTTTAAATGATACATGAAACAAGATGGACTTAAGTGATATTTATAGGACATTCCATCCCAAAACAACAGAATACACATTCTTCTCAAGTGTTTGTGGAACATTCTCCAGGATACATCATATCTTGGGTCACAAATCAAGCCTTGGTAAATTTAAGAAAATTGAAATCATATCAAGTATCATTTCCGACCACAACGCTATGAGACTAGCTATCAATTACAGAAAAAAAATCTGTAAAAAATATAAACATATGGAAGCTAAACACTACACTACTTAATAACCAAGAGATCACTGAAGAAATCAAAGAGGAAATCAAAAAATACCTAGAAACAAATGACAATGAAAACCCAATGACCCAAAACATATGGAATGCAGCAAAAGCAGTTCTAAGAGGGAAGTTTATAGCAATACAATCCTAAGAAACCTTAAGAATAAGAAACATCTCAAATAAACAATTTAACCTCACACCTACAGCAATTAGAGAAAGAAGAACAAAAAACCCCCAAAGTTAGCAGAAGGAAAGAAATCATAAAGGTCAGATCAGAAATAAATGAAAAAGAAATGAAGGAAACGATAGCAAAGATATATTGATAAACCATTAGCCAGACTCATCAAGTAAAAAAAGGGAGAAGACTCAAATCAATAGAATTAGAAATGAAAAAGGGGAAGTAACAACTGACACTGCAGAAATACAAAGGATCATGAGAGATTACTACAAGCAAGTATAGGCCAATAAAATGGACAACCTGGAAGAAATGGACAAATTGTTAGAAATGCACAACCTTCCGAGACTGATCCAGGAAGAAACAGAAAATATGAACAGACCAATCACAAGCACTGAAATTGAAAATGTGATTAAAAATCTTCCAACAGACAAAAGCCCAGGACCAGATAGCTTCACAGGCGAATTCTAACAAAAATTTAGAGAAGAGCTAACACCTATGCTTCTCAAATTCTTCCAAAATATAGCAGAGGGAGGAACACTCTCAAACTCATTCTATGAGGCCACCCTCACCCTGATACCAAAACCAGACAAAGATGTCACAAAGAAAGAAAACTACAGGCCAATAGCACTGGTGAACATAGATGCAAATATCCTCAACAGAATACTAGCAAACAGAATCCAACAGCACATTTAAAGGTTCATACACCATGATCAAGTGGAGTTTATCCCAGAAATGCAAGGATTCTTCAATATATGCAAATCAATCAATGTGATACACTATATTAACAAATTGAAAGAGAAAAACCATAAGATCATCTCAATAGATGCAGAGAAAGCTTTTGACAAAATTCAACACCCATTTATGATAATAACCCTGCGGAATGTAGGCATAGAGGGAACTTAACATAATAAAGGCCACATATGACAAATCCACAGCCAACATCGTCCTCAGTGGTGAAAAACTGAAACCATTTCCAATAAGATCAGGAACAAGACAAGGTAGCCCACTCTCAACACTATTATTCAACATAGTTTTGGAAGTTTTAGCCACAGTAATCAGAGAAGAAAAAGAAAAAAAAGGCATACAAATCGGAAAAGAAGAAGTAAAGCTGTCACTGCTTGCAGATGACATGAAACTATACATAGGGTATCCTTAAGATGCTACCAGAAAACTACTAGAGCTAATCAATGAATTTGGTAAAGTACCAGGATACAAAATTAATGCACAGAAATCTCTTGCATTCCTATACACTAATGATGAAGAATCTAAAAGTTAAATTAAGAAAACACTCCCATTTACCATTGCAACAAAAAGAATAAAATATCTAAGAATAAACCTACCTAAGGAGACAAAGACCCGTATGCAGAAAATTATAAGACACTGATGAAAGAAATTAAAGATGATACAAATAGATGGAGAGATATACCATGTTCTTGGATTGGAAAAATCAACATTGTGAAAATGACTCTACTACCCAAAGCAATCTACAGATTCAATGCAATCCCTATCAAACTACCACTGGCATTTTTCACAGAACTAGAACAAAAAATTGCACAATTTGTATGGAAACACAAAAGACCCCGAATAGCCAAAGCAATCTTGAGAAAGAAAAATGGAGCTGGAGGAATCAGGCTCCCTGACTTCAGACTATACTACAAACTACAGTAATCAAGACAGGTTGGTACTGGCACAAAAACAGAAAGATAGATCAATGGAACAGGATAGAAAGCCCAGGGAGAAACCCACACACATATGGTCACCTTATCTTTGATAAAGGAGGCAAGAATATACAGTGGAGAAAAGACAGCCTCTTCAATAAGTGGTGCTGGGAAAACTGGACAGCTACATGTAAAAGAATGAAATTAGAACACTCCCTAACTCCATACACAAAAATGAACTCAAAATGGATTAAAGACCTAAATGTAAGGCCAGACACTATAAAACTCTTAGAGGAAAACATAGGAAGAACACTCTATGACACAAATCACAGCAAGATCCTTTTTGACCTACCTCCTAGAGAAATGGAAATAAAAACAAAAATAAACAAATGGGACCTAATGAAACTTAAAAGCTTTTGCACGGCAAGGGAAACCATAAACAAGACGAAAAGACAACCCTCAGAATGGGAGAAAATGTTTGCAAATGAAGCAACTGACAAAGGATTAATCTCCAAAATTTACAAGCAGGTCATTCAGCTCAATATCAAAAAACAAACAACCCAATCCAAAAATGGGCAGAAGACCTAAACAGACATTTCTCCAAAGAAGATATACAGATTGCCAACAAACACATGAAAGATTGCCCAACATCATTAATCATTAGAGAAATGCAAATCCAAACTACAATGAGATATCATCTCACACTGGTCAGAGTGGCCATCATCAAAAAATCTACAAACAATAAATGCTGGAGAGGGTGTGGAGAAAGGGGAACCCTCTTGCACTGTTGGTGGGAATGTAAATTGATACAGCCACTATGGAGCACAGTATGGAGCTTCCTTAAAAAACTACAAATAGAACTACCATTTGACCCAGCAATCCCACTACTGGGCATATGCCCTGAGAAAACCATAATTCAAAAAGAGTCATGCACCACAATGTTCATTGCAGCTCTATTTACAATAGCCAGGACGTGGAAGCAACCTAAGTGTCCATCGACAGATGAATGGATAAAGAAGATGTGGCACATATATACAATGGAATATTACTCAGCCATAAAAAGAAATGAAATTGAGTTATTTGTAGTGAGGTGGATGGACCTAGAGTCTGTCATATCGTGTGAAGTAAGTCAGAAAGAGAAAAACGAATACCATATGCTAACACATATATATGGAATCTAAAAAAAAAAAAAAAAAAGGAAAGATAGATACATACTATGTAACAGATATATATAACACGGAAATTATAGTATAATGATCAGATTATATATGTTCTGTAACACACACCTCTATACTGATGTTAAAATATCATTCTTATTTTCTCTCCATTTTGAGATGGTTTGATGAATATTTCATCAGTGATAAGCACCACCCAGAACAGAAGAATTTGGTCTCTATTCCACTGATATTCAGGATGAAGAGTTATTATTTCTGATATTATTTCTTAGTCTTCCATCCTCTCGTTTTCGCTAAATAAGGTTCTCGAGAACAGAGACCACATCTTGTGATTTCTCTGCATTCTGCACAGGACTTAACTAGGCCAGGGCCACTCAGAGGAGAGAGTGCAATATATGTGAGTTTGTATATAATCAAGACAACCTGAAATATTGCAGGCAATGCATTTGGGGGAACAATTACCTCTGGGGTGAAATAAGAACAACCCAGGTCACCCCATATTAGCTTTCTAGAATGCAGCCTTCCAGTCTGACCTTTTAGTGACCTCCGACTTCGCAGAGCTTGTTGATCACCTGAAGTCTCTTTCACTTACTTCCCAGTAAATCATTTCACTCACTGTCCCCACCACCCTTTCAGGGAGGGCAGGAGAGGTGTCCTAAAAGAGGCACCTCAAAGCATGAAAATACTTTAACCACAATCACCAGTTTGTGTTCTCTGTCAGAGCAAGCAGGTAGATTTTCCAGCAAGCCTTGAGTCTGTGTCTCTGCACAGTGAGAAAGGCAATTAGAGAAAGAATAAAATACTGCATGAGGTTCCTGGCTGTGTGTGGAAACCCACAAAATATTCTCACCCAATTAAACATTTAATGAGGCCATCTTGGAAAAGCTGTTGTCTCCAGTTGTAGTTAGTGTTTTCCCCTCATCAGAGTCTTTATTTAGGGGTCATAATGCCCAAAAACATCTTGACCACTCACCCTTTCCCTCATCTTAATGGGCCATGGCTCACAGAGCTCTCCTCCCCAACTCTCGCTTTCTCCCCCTTGCTGACCATCCAATATCTCCAGTGCCCTTACCAGACACTATCCTTGCGACTAGAGATTATCATACTAAGTGAAGTCAGAAAGAGAAAGAAAAATACCATATGATATCACTTATATATGGAATCTAAAATATGGCACAAATGAACCTATCTACAAAACAGAAACAGAATCAGGGACATAGAGAACAGACTGGTGGTTGCCAAGGGGGAGGGGAGGGGAGAGGGTTGGATTGGGAGTTTGGAACTAGCAGAGGCAAACTGCTATATATAGAATGGATAAACAGCAAGGTCCTGTATAGCACAGGGAACTATATTCAGTATCCTGTGATAAACCATAATGGAAAAGAATATGAAAAAAAAGGTATATATATGTATAACTGAGTCACTTTGCTGTACAGCTGTAATTAACACAACACTGTGGTTCAACTATACTGCAATAAAAAAGAAATTTAAAAAATTATATTCATTTCCCAAATATGAAAACCAATATTCCTGAAATTCTGGCTGATATCTTCTAGACTCATCAATATCATTATTATTTACATACACTTGGAATAAAGACAAAGGGCACATCACACACACAAACAAACCAGACATTGTCTGATTTAACTCCCACAACCAGCCAGTGAGATAGGTTTTCTCATCTTCATGTTACAGATAAGTAAACTGAGCCCCAGAGAAGTAAAGCAACTTGCTCAACGCAACACAGCAATGATGAGGTATGGTTGGGATTCCAACCCTGGTCTGTCTGACTCCAAATGATCTGCTCTTTTTATCTAGCTCACCACGTTGTATCAGGTGGCTCGTTATATTTCAGGTACGTAGACGATTCCAGTTTATAGAAGAAATGAGCAAATAACCCCCATCCCTTTGCTGACAGCCAATGTGAAGACAATAGAGATTAGTGGACCTGCCAGTGAAAAATGTTCCATGAAGATCCGTTGTCTTTAAAACTGGTTCACATAGGAACTGGTTCAGGCTGATTAGGAGGCTAAGTTACAGACAGCAGTAAAGCAGTTCAGTTCTGGTTTGAGTGAAGCCAGATCTAGGTTAGTCTTTATTCTACCACCCTCTTAGGAGAGTGACTGTGACAATTAAAAGAAAGACCATGGGTAAAAAAGTACACAGCTCAGTGCCTGACCCACGGCTGAAGCTTACTACATAGTCCTTTCATCTCACTGACATTCAGATACAGTCGCTCACACAGAACTGCATATATTTGCCCTGTTCTATCTTTTAGATGCCATGTTGATACCACATTGATTCCCATAAAATCACAGCTATTTGATTGTCTGGAAAGGTAGAAACCAGGAAGCCTGCATCCATGGTAGAGTCATGAGAGGGTCCGGAAAGTTATGTGTGTCTTCTGCTCTAACCCACTTTGGGATCACATCGTCAAGAAAGAGCTGAAGGAAAACGCCTGCCGTGTCCAGTAGGAACGGTCTGTTACAATTGCCCTCCATAAAGTATTTGCTCCTACTACAGAGTGAGTCAGGAGGCAGCCTCTGAACTGAGAAGAAACAGGTCTACTTGGGATTTATGGTTCGGCGTCCTCTCATCTTTTAGTCATAGAGCTAACTGACTCACGTTTTCCTCCCGCATAAATTGCCTTTGTTCTCTCTCTCTTAGGAGGCCTGGATCGATCAGGTAATGAGATTTGAAATGTCTGTCTGTTTCCCGTTAAGCGTCATGAAGGACAGCGTCATTCCTAAAGACGTGTTCCTTGTACAAGGAAATAAGCAGGGAACCTTGAAACCTAGTTGGTGAAAATGGCCTCAGTGGGACCGTTTAAATAAACAGCCACTGTGCCTCATTTTAAGACTGTTTCTCCTGTTATTTCTGTGAAAGAGCACCCTGTATGCCCAGGTAGCATGACATGGACCGATTCCGCCAAATCACCGATAGAATTGCATCCTTCAAAGTGAGAAGCAACATGGTCCAGGAAGAAGAATTACAGGAGAATTGATGAGAGAAAAGTTGCTACTGCTAAGAGATGAGGAAAAATGATCGGGAATGCCGTGAAGAAAAAGTGTGGGATTTGGGGCTTGAGACAAGTTACAACTCAATTCTCCAACAGTTACATAACCTTGAGCAAATTGCTTGACCTCCCTGGAGCTTGGTTTTGGAATCCCGTTCTGTAAAAATGAATAGGATAATACCTATGGAAAAACATTTATGTGAGCTCTTATACATATATTTAAAAATCTAATAAAAATTCAGCAACTCAAACATATCAGGCTATTTGACCTAAGTAAACTGCTATTTCAAAACACAGAATTTACGGCAAGGATCTGCTACATTAGCAGAAAACAGTTTTCTGTCTCAGAAGGTTCTGGTTAAAAAATAGTTAGAAGGGAGCAGGTGGCATAATCTAACAAGATATTGGTAGACCGGTTCAGAAGATAACCCTCAGCGCTAGTTAACAATACTGTATTGTATGTTTGAAAATTGTGAAGAGAATAGATTTTAAACGTTTCCATCACAAGAAAAATAAAATTTGTAACTATGTGAGGTGATGGGTGTTAACTAAACTTATTGTGGCGATCATTTTGTAATGGGTACATATATCAAGTCATCGTGTTGTATACCTTAAGCTAATACAATGTTACATGCCAATGATATCTCAATAAAACTGGAGAGAAAAAAAATATAACGCTCAGAGTTTCTCCTTTTGACTAGCTTGACTATTTTGATGCGGGGTTGGGGGGCGGAATTATGTGTGATGTATTTTTATACTATAAGAGAGCAAATAAGAGGGTGGGTTATTTTTCACAACTTACGCAATTGATTTCCTGTGCTATCTTGTTTTGTGCTCTCTCACATTTTGACGATAACAAACTTCTTTTTTGTTTCATCCCTCTGGAATAACAGGATATTATCCTGGCAGGTTAAAGAGGGACTTCATGATATAGGATGCCTACATGTTTACACTCTTAAGAGTGCTAATTACCATTAGTATAGAATTATAATCAAATAGTTTTAATACATTTCTAGGGAGTATAGAGAAATACTTCCAATAATAGGAAATAATAGATGAAAGTAATTGATATATCAATGCAAAAGTTCTGTTTACACATTAATATTACCATAGTGTTAAAGCAAAATATAAAGTAAACCGATCCCTCAGCTCTCTTCATCCCTAGCAAAGAACAGACGTTTTACAGGAGATGGGGCATGAGACAGGTGTCCCATGAACCCTGGGGACAGGTCTAAAGGAGAATTACCCCTGCCACTTCCTATGGGGCTTTGTAGTTTTCAAACGGTTTTATCATACCGTCTTATTTGATCTTCACCACAATTTGGAAAGAAAGGCAATTCAACTTAAAAGAGATGGAAACTGAGGCACAGGGAGGTTGCCATTTGCCCACCTTCACCCAGACAAGTGGCAGTCCCAGGACAAGCCTTCATCCCACCCCACCCCCTACACAGGAAAGCACAGAGGAAACAAAGTATCTATTGGTTGCTTATATAAGACTCAGGAACTACTTTGAAGGGTAATTATGTAGCAAACATAAATGAAGGGCTTCCTGGATATCACATTTAGGAAAGAAGAGATAATGTTATGGAAAAACTTCCCCCTCAAAATATGTAGAAACTCTAAAGAATTATAGGGATTTATAAACCTACACCCTTATCCAGTTACTGTTGGCATGAATCTTATGATAAAGTTGCTACTCTCAGAGTTTTTTTTCCAATTCTCCAAATCACAGAGTTCTAGACTGAAAAAAAAAAAAACTTCTCAAATTTCAGAAGAGAGGAGAGCATTAAATATAGACTCATGCGTCACATGGGTTTGCAATGATTTTGAACAAAATCATTTTAAATAATGTTTATGGTGTTGTTTGAGCGGATAGAATTTTAATGTTTTGCTTGGTGCTATCATTTGAAGTTAGAAGGGGATAAAAGGAAAGCAAGAAAGTACAGAAAGACACAGGATAATAAACCCTGAACCTAATAATAAAATTCAAGTCCAGCATGTTTCACCATTAAGTAAGCTAGGTACATCTGATATAATGGCTGAAAATTATGAAAAGTTGAGTCTTTTGTGGATAAGATTATGAGACTCTCAAAGCATGCCTTTGTTCTTCCAAGATGGCGGGAAGATGCACTCTGGGCCAAGTACAAGGTGTGGCAATGAAGAGCACATCACTTCCCCACAGAGGAGCCAAGATGCACAGTATACACTTATAGACAAGTAAATTAGGCATTGAGTTCTGCGACCAGAATAGTCCTTACAGATCAGGAGCTCAGTTCCCATCTTTTAGAGGAGAAAAATATAAGGCCTAAAGTGGATAAACGCCATGCTCAATGTCCCTCACCTCCTAAAGGGCAGAGATAGGACTAGAATCTGGACATCCAGATTCTCAGTGAATGCCTTGTACACTAGACCATGTATCATGTTTTCCTTTTAAACTTACCTCTATTCTCAAAGTCTTATAGAATGAGCATGTATTGCTTTCATGATCAGAAAAAAATTTAATGAAGGAAAAATATACCACAGGAAGCACATAGAAGGTGGACACCCTAGGTTGTGAGGCATTAAGGAAGGAGAGGAGTTTGGATTGAGAGAGTCTAGATGGGGAGAGATGGTAGTGGAGATGGCATTTGAGGTGACGGAAAGGTGGGATGGAATGAGTGGTGGGAACATGGTGGAGCAAAGACAATAGGTACAGAGTATGTAGAAGGTACTGTGAACCTCTGCAGAAGAATGGAGGCTGGGGGTCTTTGAGGGATGACTCATTCCCCTTTGTGTCTCAAGACTTTGGTATATTGGGGATGTTTAATATCCTGGAAGGAAGGGAGAAAGGGCGAGAGATGGGAAGGCAGAGATGGGGAGAGGAAGAGAGGGAGGAAGGAAATGGTAAAAATATGAGGATAAGGGAAGTTGAAACCACACTGTAGAGATTTTGCATTGTCAATTCTTGGAATTTGGACTTCATTTATGAAATTAAATGAACGTACTGATATGACTTCTGATCAGGGAAGCTACTTGATTCGGATTATATTTCAGAAAGACCATTATAGCAGCAATAAAAAAAAGATGAACTGGGAGGTGAAAAGACTGGAAATATGGAGGTTTGAGATGTTTAGAACTTCTCATACAGTTGTTTCTTTTCTCTTTGATACTCTGGTTAAAGTTTGCAACACTCAATCAGCAAACTGTTTTGAACACAGGGGCTCAAAAGATATCTTGAATTGTTCTTTTTCCTGAGTGTTTTATAAGCCCGGAGCTGGCAAAATGTATTAGCTTAACTGATTATATTTAAATCTGAATCAAAATCGTGGATTTAAAAGCTGCAGTATGGTTTTTTTTCTTTACCATCTGGTCCTTTACTTTTCTATTTTTTTATTTTTTAACATCTTTATTGGAGTATAATTGCTTTACAATGGTATGTTAGTTTCTGCTGTATAACAAAGTGAATCAGCTATACAAAAACATATATCCCCATATCTCCTCCCTAAAGCTGCAGTTTTTAAACAAAAAATATAGGTTAAATACAAATTCTAAATATGATTAAAACTCACAGCCTTTGAGATAAAACCACCCTGAAATATTAAAAAAAAAAACCAGTACGCTATTATCAAAATACAGAGTTGTTCATATAATTTAAAAAAACACACACATACACAAAATGTCTTCCTGCACAGAATTCTAAAAGACACATTTTTCCAACCAAACTCATGAACATGAAGAACTTAAAGCAGACAAGTTCTCACTCCAGCCAGGGACCGGCAACTCCGCTCTCCATCTTTTAGGACACCACAGATCTCATGGAATGAGGTCTTCCATAAAGCCAAAGGTACAAATGACCAATGGAGTATGGAAGCACGTAATTCCTAGTCTACGCTTCAGTTAACAGGAGGGGGAATGATGGGCAGAATGTAGAGATGAAACCCTGGGCTCTTGGAGGCTGAGCTGTGAAAAAGCTCTAAAGTTAAGGAGAATAAGAAGGAGTGGCCTGAATTGGGGATGGTAAATAGGGTGGAGTAAAATCTCAGGAAATAATGAAGTAACAGAAAAGGAAGGAGCAGACAAAAGCAAACCCATGAGAGACAGATCTATAGAAATTACCAAATCAACCATGGGGCCTTTAGAATGAAGGGATCATTCATGCGCTGCAAAAGATTAAGCGAATCTGCAAGAGCCATAAAGCCTTGCTTCTCTGGAAAGGGAATTCAAAGCTGCACAGGAATTCAACGAGCGCACAGACAAATATCCGGTGACACTACCAGGAGTTCAAAGATGCTCTTTGCCTAGAGTCCGGTGCATTGGGGGAAAATGGCTTAGGAGGCTTTAGGAACAAGATACATAAGAGCAACCTTATAAATATAACAAGGCAAGTGAAAGGTGAAGATCTTACCGGAGGGAAAAACACACCTGAACTAACACAAGTTATGGGAACATAAATCGTCCAGGGTAAGGAATGATGATTTCATACCACCTTATGGAGCTCTTCAGTAAGTTGACTCTTCAAAACTATTGGAGAAGTTTTGCATGTGGTATTCTCCTAGGGGAATAATGTGTTACAGGATATCTCTCACCCCCTCTTTTTTCATCCAGTCAGTTTTCTCTTTCTGTTCACATCAGGAGTTATTGAGAACATCTGCTCCATTCATCACGCCTCCACAGAAGCAAGGGCACTGTTCACCTCAGAACCCTGAGAACATCTTCTGTCTGTGTGCCTGCGATGGATGCCCAGAGCTTTCAGGGGGAGGCTACTCATGTACCAGGTCTTTCCTTAACCACTGGGAGATACAAAAGAAATGGCATACAGAAGGTGAAACACGTGCACGCCCTGCCCCACCCCCCAACAGGAGTAAAAATCCACTGATGACGTTAAAGGACTTTGAGTCTTCCTGTTTTGAGGATTCTAGAAGTATCTCTTTAGAAAAGTCACCTTCAAAACTCATCCGCCAAGGCAAGTGGCTAATTATTTTGGAACACAATGAATATAAACAGTAAAGCTGGAGTTCAGACTTAGGAAATAGAGGAGATCGGTACATGTCTAATGTCAGGAGCAGGCAAGTAACTCAGCAAAAACCAGAAACAACGAGAAACCATAATGGCTACAATTAGCAGAGGCTACCCATGATGACACAGCTGGAGAGGAGAAGTCAGATGATGTGAATAAAAAGTTCACTCAGGGTGATGCTGAATGGTCAATGAGTTTGTATTTGAAAAGGAAGGATTTAAAGTTAGAGGATTAAGAAAACCTAGGAACCTCCGTAGCAGTCTGGGCTGTGGTCAGAGGCATTGCTCAGTGTGGTGGGGAGTAGGCTCACCCCCAAGTTTCTCTCCGAGCTGCACCCTCAGTGGGAGGCACAGGGTACAAATTCATCATTACCATGACCATTTTCTTGGCGCAGACGGGGCATGGCGAAGGGTGTCGGGAATGAGGATTCCACGCTCAGGTTTCTTCCCAACCTTCTCAGTGTGGTGTCCCTCTCAGTTCGGCCAACAACAAGATGAGCAGACATGTCACATTCAGGAAATGCATAGAGGTTAAATAGCCTGCTGCCATCTGTCCCCCTTGGGGTGGAGAAACACCAAAAGTATTTCCCTAGGCTGGGCAGCGAATCCACTCATCTGACGTGGTGAATAGCTGCTCTCCTGCCTGGGTCAAATCCTCACTCAAGGTTCTTTTGCACTGACATTCTTAAAGGAAGGACTGTACATCCCAGAGATAGACATAAACCAGGAGAGAAACCAGGAGTCGTGCAAAAGGGGGATAAAGGTATCTTTCCAAAGACATATTTAGACTGATGGACAAAAGGATCACCCAGTCTTGCACACTGCAGGCATGCAGGGCTGGGCTGATGACTCATGTCACAGCTCAGACAGGAGGCAGTTGAGGCCTCAGCAACAAGAGCCTTCGAACAACCAGCTGCTTGCTGTTCTCTCCCTCTGAAATTCCCTTCCTGCGTACTCATCCCTTATGGCCCGATATTACCCATCCTTCATGGTTTAGCTCAAGTGCTACCTCCTGCAGGAAGCCTTCCTGGCTTTATGCAGCCAAGTGACATTTCTCTCTCCTCTCAGTTCCCGTGACCTGTGTTTCTCCTGCAACCCATGTGGCATCTTTAAACCGAGTAGTGTTTAAGAGCTCAGATCTGGAGCCAGACTGCCTGGGCTCATAATCTTAACCTATCTGTTGCCGTTTCATTATTTGTAAAATAGGATAACAGAATCTACTTCACCGGGCTATTGTGAGGACGAAGTGCAATAACTTTCTTAAAGTGCCCTTCCCCTGGGAAGAGCTATATAGGTGCTTACCATTACAATTCCTATTACAAGTGGTTTAAATCTATACTACTCAACCACCTCTAACAGATAGTAGCTCCTGGTGGCCAGGATCTGTGCTGGATTTGTTTTGTCCCCCACAAACTATAGCACAGTGCTTAGGACACAATGACATGCATAAGTAATGAATATAACGTTCATCAGCTTTTTTAGGTGTTGGTATTTTAAGGGTAGAGCTCTTGGGCAGTAGGGAGGGGAGGCAGGCAAGACCAGGGATGAAGGAACTGGCCATTCTCTATATCAGCCTCTGCCAAAGCTGCCAGGGGTTCAAGGGACAGAGTTAAATGCACTGGCCAAATTCAGACACATGTCACTCTCAAGGGGGCTTAATTCATTAGAAAGAGAGAGGTGGTGAGAGACTCGCTTCTTCAGAAAGGGAGACTCAATGTAAGATAGAACTAAGCTATTTTGGACCTATTTATTTCAAGTCAACACAATAGTATGTGTTTGCAGGGCCCAGGAGGCCAGTAATGTCCAGAGTAGACTGAGGTTTTGTGGTCAGAAAAATACATATCAAAATCCTGCCTCCACATGTGGCTAGTTATGTGACCCTGGGCTGGGATGTAAACTTTTCTGTAAAATGGGAATAAGCATACCTAACATTTGGGACTGGTGGAAGGATTAGCAGTAAGTAGCCAGTCTAATTTGGACCCACAGCAGATGCTCAGCAATGGGCATTTATTCTTGTTCTTGTTATTCTTATACTTGGCAGGTTAGAGAGCAGCCTGTGAGCATAAGATTCAATTCCAAGTCCTAGGGATGGTGGGCCTGGCACAACCTGGGATGATGCTGGACTGGCCAAGGTTGGACCCAGTAACTAACGCTGGCAAGGATGGAGAAGGCAGAGGCAGGGGCTCTGCTCAGCCCTCCCATCTTAACATTTGTTTGCATACAAACTGACCACACACATATTCTGTGATCCATTCTCCAAGAATAGCTCCACCTTCATTACTGGCATCACCCAACCAGAAAACACAATCCTGTGGTACTTCCTTTGAAGGTAAGGTAAGCTGGGGGCTGAGGCAAGGATAGGACAGAAAAAGGAAAGCCAGTTAAAGAGTAGAGATGTTTGGGAGAATGAGAGACCATTGAGTTGAAGTGGTGTAATTCCCCAACAGCTTGCTGAAAAATGAGAAAATCATTCAAATACTTTGCCAAACAGCTGCTTTGATTTTTTTTTTCTTTAAAGCATGAACCAACCAAGTTGTCCAGCTGTCAGAATTGTGTAGCCAAAGCCACAGACTATGTTGCTCTAAGAAATAAAGGATGGCTTGAGCAGGCATGTTTAATAGGCCAAAGAATGGCATTAAGAATTCTAAAGGGAAAGATGGAGGAAATACAAATGAGCAGATTTTCCAAAGCTATTTCTGCCTATAGTGTATCAGTGGAGGAACACCAAATTCTTTAAGATTTACGTAAAGATGACACGCATAGTCACAAACAAGGAGGGACCCCATAGATAACACAATTACGAGTATTTTTCCAGAAATCAGATTGCACAGAGTTGGGGCTATTGAGAGGTTCTCAGAGCCAGTGATTTAAAGATATTATTCTTTTACTTTAGGTGTTAGTAATTCAAGGGCTTCTGGGCTTTTTTTCTCTACCTTTTCTTCTAAGAAGAAAGGGGGCCAGGATAGAAATTAGCTGAAGACAAAGGGACAGTTCATTGCTGCCTTTTGTTTTGTTTGTGTTTGCTTTTCTTCTCTTCTTCTAAGTTACTTGTAAGCCTTTGCCTGTATATTAAAATACATCCTCATTTTTAACTGGTTGCTAAGAACTGAAACTGAAAAGGGAGGCCTAAGAGGGAAGACAAGCCTTTAGGGGCAGGATGTCCACAGAAAGCAACTTACCAAATTAGAGCTGTCTCCTCATTCATTTGCCAGGCCCTGAGGCCTCCGCATGCCCTAGCTTCACATGACTGCATATCCCAGGGATAATTAAAAAATATATAAATTTTACTTTTATCAAAGCAATTCATGTTCATATTTTAAAAATCAAATACAACTAAGAGGTCTATAATGAAAAATGCATTCTCCTGGCCCACGCCATGGTCTGGCCCCAGGCAACAACTTAAAACACTTGAATTGTTTCCTCTGGCATCTATCGCCGCATCTCTCATAATACATTCCTAGTGCTCTTTTTCTTTTGAAGATATTATTTGTTAATTTCCTGGCATTTTAGTTGATGATTTAGCTCTCGTATATCACCTCACCTCTCCTTTCCATCCAGTAGAGACATTGTTTCAGTTGTCTATTTGGGGATAACAAATCACCCCAAAATAAGTGGCTTAAGGAAATAACAATTTATTATTTCTTGTGATGCTCTGCATCAGTTGGGTGTTCTTATGTAACTTATGTGGCTTCACTTATGTAACTGCATTCAGCTGGTGGACTGGCCAGGAGCTGGACTCAGCTGAGCTTTCATTCAGGGCTCCTTAGTCCTCCTTCCACATGCCTCACTTGGGCTTCCTCAGAACATGGCAGTCTCAAGGCAGCATTCCAAGAGGAAGCATTCCTAAAGCTTGAAAACAGAAACTACAAGATCTCTTAAAGTCCAGCTTCACAAGGCTTCAGCATTCGCTTCTACCGCAGTGTATGGGTCCATGTAAGGGACAGGGCAAGCCTAAACTCTGAGGGAGGAGAAATCAACTCCACAACTCGATGGGAAGAGTGACAAAGTCTCATTGCATAAGGCATACAGGATAGGAGATATTTGGAAATAAGTTACCACAGCTATATCTAACTCTAATTAATAGCAGTATTTAAGTTATTATTTAAATATTGAATAAAGCAGAGACAGATTCTACAGGTATAGTTCCATTTTGCACACCATATTTACTTTTCCTAGAGTTAACGATTATTTTGTTTTTATGTTTGCTTTTGACGTGAGTGGTCTTCAGTGTACCTATCCTTAGTTTTTTTTCCATCAGATCAACTGTGTGTTCACTTTTCAAATGTTAACAGACTGCCAGGAGGGCTTCTCTCCCAGAAGTTTCTATCTTCCATCCTCCTCCTGCAGTCTGAACTGGCTTTTCTCTAGAAAAAAGCTGTCATCTTATGACTTCACTTCACCACTTTCACCCTTTGTTGGGTTTCTCTTTCCTGAATGCTTTTCTCTTAAAAAAACAACAAAAAAAACTCCTTTATTTTGCACATCTCTAATAGCTTGTTAATAAAGGTGGGGGAGGAATAAACATTCTAAGTCCTTCTTTTCAAAGCATCTTGAATCTCCAAAAGATCTCTGGGGACATCAGGCACACAAAATTGAAATTATGACTTTGCAACATCAAGTTTTCATAATGCTGAAGAAGAGTGGGGATGGTTTTGTGAGGTCAGTATAACTGTACAGGGAGCTCTAGTGAGTGCAGAGTTTTAAAGGATATGTACAGAGTGGGGAAATAATGAAGGTGCCCAACTGGTCAGAAAATAATAATTAGATTTACATGATTCTTACAATTAAGTGTGAGGGACAACCAAAAGGGCTTACTTAGTTTTGTAAGATTCAAGAAGGAAGTATTGGAACTAATGGCATAATTTTTATGTGAAAATATATAATGGTATAATTATAAGAAAATAGATAATGTGTATTTTTTAATGAAAACTGAACTTCATTACCGATTCTCTTAAAAAAGAGAATATTTTCTATGTATGCACCACATCTTCTTTATCCATTCCTCTGTTGATGGACATTTAGGTTGCTTCCATGTCCTGGCTATTGTAAACTGTGTTGCAGTGAACATTGGGGGTGAATGTATCTTTTCAAATTATGGTTTTCTCCGGATATATGCCCAAGAGTGGGATTACTGGATCATATGGTAGCTCTATTTTTAGTTTTTTAAGGAACCTCCATACTGTTCTGCCTAGTGGCTCTGCCAGTTTACATTCCCACCAACAGTGTTGGAGGGTTCCCTTTTCTCCACGCCCTCTCCAGCATTTACTTTTTGTAGATTTTTTGACAATGGCCATTCTGATTGGTGTGAGGTGACACCTCATTGAAGTTTTGATTTGCATTTCTCTGGTAGTTAGTGATGTTGAGCATCATTTGATGTGCTTTTTAACCATCTGTATGTCTTCTTTGGAGAAATGTCTATTACTCATAAAAAAGGATGAAATAATGCCATTTGCAGCAACATGGATGGACCTAGAGATTGTCATACTGAGTGAAGTAAGTCAGACAGAGAAAGACAAATATCATATGATATCACTTATATGTGGAGTCAAAAAAAAAAACAAGACTACAAATGAACTTATCTACAAAACAGAAATAGAGTTACAGATGTAGAAAACAAGCTTATGGTTACCAGGGGGTAAGGTGGGGGAGGGATAAACTGGAAGATTGGGATTGACAAATACACACTACTATATATAAAATAGATAACTAATAATGACTTACTGTATAGCACAGGGAATTCTACTCAATACTCTGTAATGGCCTATATGGGAAAAGAATCTAAAAAAGAGTGGGTATACGTATATTTATAGCAGATTCACTTTGCTCTACACCTGAAACTAACACAACATTGCAAACCGACTATACCCCAAGAAAAATGTTAAAAGAAGAGAGAATATTTTCAACTCTGAAAAGGGCAGAAAATACGTGGATATGTGGAGACACTACCAGTGTTCACTGATAGGTTGTTCTCTCCTTCCTGATACAATGGAGGGTTGCGATTCCCTACCGCTTGAAGTTTGGCTTGGCTATGTGATTTGCTTTGGCCATGATATGTCACTAGAAGTGATACGTATCATTTTGAGTTTAAAATAGTTAATTGCCTGTGCATGACTTTCCAGCATGATCTTCCAGTCACTGCAATCGTGTAAACCCATTTTGATACATAAATGCAATAGTAAAATATAATTGATGCTATTTGTCACTGCAGCATAACCTAGCCTAATCCAAATAAAACAAGAAAATTGAAGCCAAACACAGGTGAAGTGATCATAAGAAAAAAATTGGTATGTTTTTAATGTGTTTCCTGGCCTTGAAAAGTTATAAAGGGCAACATGTATACTCATTTAAAACACAATCTTTGGAGTTTGAGACCTGGCTTTGAATCCTGATTACTACTTACCATATGGGTGACTTTGGGCAAATAGTTAGCTCTTTGGGTCTTGGATTCCTGATCTGTAAATTTCAGATATTCATGCCTACTTCATAGATTTGGGGGAAATTAAATTAGATAATGTAGGTCAGGTGTCTATGCAGCATTTATACACACAACTTTTGGAATATACGGTTATTGCTGTTTTTGTTGTTAAGAGAACTTCCCAAATGTAGCCTCAAAATCTGCCAGAAATCTTATAAGAATTAAGATAGAAAATACTATCTTGCCTCACCAAAAGGAACATGCTGCAAAAATATATATTGTGCTTAATGTCTATCCCAAGTAGTTTTCTGGGTCAAATGATAAAGTTGAATATTTGTGAACTCTAAGAGAAGAAAGATGAGAAAAATAATATGTTCATGAAAAACGAGATACATCCTAAGCTTTCCTTTTTGTAAAATAAGATTATCAGAATGGTAGATTTTGGGGAAACTATAGATATAGTATAATTTGGGGGAAACTATAGACATAGTGTACCCGACCACACCAAAACATTTCACAATGTCTCCCTTTAGTAATTACAGATAAAAGTACAAAAATGAGGATATCTTAACAACAAAATCTAATAGATTTGTAACTGAAAGGGCCAATACTACTGTATGTCAAGGGAGACATGGCACAGAGCTTTGTCTTTGCACCACATTATTCATTCATTCTTTCAAAAGTCATTTATTGAACACCTACTACCTAATAGGTGTGCTAGGTACCTGGGGTGTAGCAAGGAATAAACAAACTTGTGTTAATTTCTTTTTTAATTGAAGACTTAGATAAAGGCATAGAATGTTGAACCAAATCCTCTTTGACACAAAATTGGGCCAGAGAGTAAATGCATTGAAAAGAATAATCCAAATGCAAAATGATGTTAAGAGATTATAGCAGGAGATCAATTCTAGCATTTTTTTGTGCTACTCTCAAGAATTTACTTGATCTCTCTAAGCCTCAGCTTTCTTGTGGATAAAATGGAGACAATGATATCAGCTGGTTGACTTGTTTTGAGCTTTTAAGATAATGCATGTAAAGAATACAGCACTGCGCCTGGAATATCCTAGATGCTTAAAATGTAATCACTTTTATTGCTATGGGAATTATCTTTCCACAAAGAGTCATTTGTTTATGCATGCAAGGATTCTCAAAATGTACCAGAAGGCAAAGAGAAGTAAGGTGAATGGTTCAAGGTCAAATAATGAGAAACTGATAGTATCAGAACTTAAAGTCATTTTTCCCTATTTCTGATTAAAAATTTAATATTCTTGTAGTGACCAATATTTGATATTCAAACTCCTGTCATAAAGAATGCAGTTACTGAAACAATTTCAAGGTACAATAATTTGAGAGTGCCAGGAGATCCTTTGGAACTCAAAGGGAAATTTTGTTATCCACATAGGAATTTCTGTTTCTGTTATTTTAAGCTAGTTACAATTACTGGAAACCAATATTGCTTTAAAAAAAAATCGGTGATATTCCTTTCATGGGAAAATCAACCTACCCTAATAAGAAAGTCCTTTTCTGCAACTGCACACAAGTTAGATGAAGAAGAGAAGTTGGTAAAGCATGAGAAGCCTTTCCCTTGGCCATCACAAGGGTGAACAGGCTGGATGACATGAATCAAAGTAATACTGAGCATCTTACATGATCCTTATGGCAACCCAATGATGAAAGTAGTTACGTGTTCTCATTTATGTAGTGAGAAAATAGGCTCAGAGGGGTTACGTGACTCTTCAAGTCACCCAACTTGTAAATACTTGAAGAGAGACTCAAACCCAGGTCTTTGCAATTCCATCTCCCATGCTCTTTCTCCTCTTCCACATCGCCTCTGACATGTTTTTCTGCCTATGGTGACCTGCTGAGTCCTTAGCATTACCTCAAAAGTACCTACTCACAAGGTATGTCATACTTGGCTAATTCCCACTATCCAGAGAACAGCCCCTTCTATGGGGTCTTTTCTTTGTTATGTCAATATAAAAATAGTGCAAAGCTTGGGAAATAGATTTTAAGCTATTAAAATCTTACCATCTTAACAATACTATTTTAATTGTGTTTACATGCATTCATATTTTTAAATAATTGTAATCATACTCTATATAATTTTGTATCATTTATTCACTCATTAAACGCATATTTACTGAGTATTTGTTATGTTCCGGGCACCATTCTACCAGTGAGAACTACATATGGCAGAGAACAGCAAAGTCCCTGATCTCTTTGAGATTACATGTGCTGGAGAAGACAGATAACAAACAATATAAATAAGTAAGACATATTGTACATTAGATGATAAGTGCTAAAGAAGAAATTTAAAAAAAAAGACAAACAGGCAAAGGGGGTAGAAGTTTGGGTGGGGATAAGAGGAGCAGTTGAAATTTTAGATAGATTCCAGGAGACACTTTGCTGAAAAGTTAACAACTGAGACAAGACCTAAAGGAAGTGAGAGAGCGAGCCCAATCTGTGGCATGGCAGGTAGAATTTTAATATGACCCCATGGTACCCTTTGCTCCTTGGTTTGATTTCCATGATTATGTTATGTTATGTGGCAGAAGGGATTTTGCAGACATTGACCCTAAGACAGAAAGATTACGCATATGGGCCTAACCTAATCACATGAGCCCAATAAAAGCAGAGTTTTCTCCAGTTGGTAGCAAAAGAGAAAGTGAGGAACAACATAAGGGAGGTTCTCTAATGCTCAGATGGAGGGGGCCACATGGAAGGACCTCAGAGAAGCCTCTAGAGATGACAGTGAACCCCCCAGCAAACAGCCAGAAAGAAGATGAAAATCTCAGTCCTGCAAATGCAAAATACTGAATTCTACCAACAACATGAATGAGCCTGGAAGCAGATTCTTCCCAAAGTCCCGGGATAAGAGTCTAGCTGGTTATACAACACAGGGAATATAGCCAATATTTCATAATAAATACAAATGAAATAAACCCTTTAAAAATCATGAACTATGTTTTACACTTGAAACTTATACAATATTGTACATCAATGATACCTCAATTAAAAAAATAAAAATAAAAAAGGAGTCCAGCTGGCCTTTACCTTAATTTCAGTGTGCGTGGAGCTGACTGAGCCAAGTGTAGAGAAGTGAGTACACAGAGGTATGGGCATTGTTTCATGCTTGTATTCCTGATGACAAGGATATTTTCATTAGCTATACAATATTCTCATGTGTACCACAATTTACTTAGACCTTCCCCTCTGACTAATTATGTTGCTTCAAGTCTTTTGTCATTAGACACTGCCACAACAAGTACCTTCATTCATATAGCATTTCTCCTTAGTTGGCTAGTTTGTCTTTCCAAAGATTGTTATTTTACAATAATATATGGGCCTCAATTTCCCTGGATTCTTGCAAGCACTGAGTATTATCATTCTTTTAATTTTCCCTATTTTAATAAGTAAAATAATAGCAACAATTAAAGTCTTTTCTGTGAATACTTACAAGAATGAAGATTTCTCTCAGTTTGTTTCCTCATAGCATTTCTGTTCATTGATTGTTGAAAGAGGCAATGTTGCTTATTGAGTTACTAACAGGTAAGGCAATCAACAGAAAGAGGTTTCAGACTTGATTTGGGTCATGACTTGCTCTTCTTCAATCCTCTATGTCTCTAGTTCTTCACCTAGGAAATGAAGACGAAGTCTGGCATCGTATCAAAACAATATTTATAAAACATTTACAGAAGTGTCCCTGCATTTCTTCCTATTAACCTAAATATATATTTTCTTTTAAAACAAAAAAAGTGTTGTATAGTGCAAATAACTCTATTGTATTAAGTAGTCCTCGATCATCTAATTAGCATGCTGTGTAACTTTGAGTAAGTCACTCTTTGTAGCTTAGTTTCTGCATCTAGATAATGAGGAAATGGGAGTAATTTTCTAGCCAATTCCTGCATGCTGTGAGTGTCTATGATCTTACATAGAAACTATCCACATAATTTACCAGACATGGGCTCTGGTAAATCCTATCCTCTCTGCACAGATACAATGGGTCGACATTTGGCCCCCAAATTAGTTATTTCTCAGATACACCTTTACAGCTCCCTATTCTATTCCTGTTTACTCTGTTATCTGTTCAAATAGTTACATCTTAGCTTTTACTTTTAAGGTAAAAAATTAAACCCAGGTGTCTTCTTCTTCTCTACAATAAATATCAACGATCAAAGAATTATAGACAGTGAAAAATGTATTTATACCACTGAAAAGCATAACCTCGATAAATAGCCCTCTGAGAAATTTAACAAAGGTTCAAGGAGTGAAAACACAAATAAATGAGGACTGAGAGGGTGATGAAAATCACAGGTCCGGAAGACATTTTAAAACTCACAAATGAATAATAAATGCTGCTTTATTCCAATACATTTAATAAAATAGATGGATGATTTTCAAGGGAAAAGTATGTTCCCAAGTTGGTTCTTAAGAAAACAAGTAATGAGCAGATCAATAACCAATAAGATAAAATGGAATAGGTATCAAAGGGACATCATTAAAGAATAAATATGGCTAATTATGTCTGTGAACTCTTTCAAATTTTCAAGGGCAAGAAAATTACTCTGCTTTTGAAAATATTTATTAAATAAATATGTCTTTAAAAACAGAGCTCTGGGAAGCTTTCCCATTCACTTTGAGGTTAGCATATTTTAATATCAAACCTAAAAAAGATCACAGTAAAAGAAAACTATAGATCAATCTTTTTATTCCTAAAGATACAAGAATCCTAAATAAAACATTATTAGATTCTGTCAAGCAGGATAAAAATAGAACACTCTGAAATTACCAAGTGGGGTTTATTCCAGGAATTCAAGGATGGTTTAACATGTTAATTACATTAACAATTAAATGGGCTTTAATGAAATTCAACATTCGTCATTATAAACCTTTTATAAACAGAATGCAGAAGAAAAATTCCTTAACATAATAGAGTTTTCAAAAATCACACTCTAGCAGCAAACATCACACCTAATGAGAAATATTAGACATATTTGTTCAAATGTTATAAATAAAAGAAAGATGAAGCTTATCCTTATTGTTTTTCTATATTGGATTGGAGATCTAAGTCAATCGATAGAATAATAAAAATAAGTAAGAAAAATAATTGGAAAGGAAAATGTAATCATCATTTCAAAATGATATAATTATCTATCCAAGGGCAAGAACCATGTCTCTTCTTTTTTTTTTTTTTAACATCTCTATTGTAGTATAACTGCATTACAATGTTGTGTTACTTTCTGCTGTATAACAAAGTGAATCAACTATATATATACATATATCCCCATATGCTCTCCCTCCTGCACCTCCCTCCCACCCTCCCTATCCCACCCCTCTAGGTGGACACTAAACACTGAGGTGATCTCCCTGTGCTATGAGGCTGCTTCCCACTACCTATTTTACATTTAGTAGTGTATATATCTGTCCATGCCACTCTCTCACTTATTGAAGAGGATGTCTTTTCTCGATTGCATATTCTTGCCTCCTTTGTCAAAGATAAGGTGACCATATGTGTATGGGATCATCTCTGGGACTTCTAGCTGTTCCATTGATCCATATTTCTGTTTTTGTGCCAGTACCATACTGTTTTGATTACTGTACCTTTGTAGTATAGTCTGAAGTCACAGAGCCTGATTCCTCCAGCTCTGTTTTCTTTTGCAAGATTGCTTTGGCTATTCGGGGTCTTTTGTGTTTCCATAAAAATTGTACAATGTTTTGTTCTACTTCTGTGAAAAATGCCATTGGTAGTTTGATAGGGAAAGACCTGAATCTGTAGATTGCTTTGGATAGTATACTCATTTCAATTTTCTCAAATTTACCAAGGCTTGATTTGTGACCCAAGATATGATCTATGCTGGAGAATGTTCCATGAGCACTTTAGAAGAAAGTGTATTCTGTTGTTTTTGGATGGAATGTCCTATAAATATCAGTTAAGTCCATCTTGTTTAATGTATCATTTAAACCGTTGTTTCTTTTTTTATTTTCCTTTTTTCTTTTAAAGGAGAAAATCGAATTTAATTTCGTACATACGGAAATCCCACACTTATTTATTTTCATTTTGGATGATCTGTCCATTGGCCACAGTGGGGTTTTATAGTCCCCTACTATTATAGTGTTATGGTCAATTTCCCCTTTAATGGCTGTTAGCGTTTGCCTTATATATTGAGGTGCTCCTATGTTGGGTGCATAAATATTTGAAATTGTTATATCTTCTTCTTGAATTGATCCCTTGATCATTATGTTTTGTCCTTCTCTGTCTCTTGTAATAGTCTTTATTTTAAAGTCTATTTTGTCTGATATGAGAACTGCTTCTCTAGCTTTCTTTTGATTTCCATTTGCATGGAATACCTTTTTCCATCCCCTCACTTTCAGTCTGTATGTGTCCCTAGGTCTGAAGTGGGTCCCTTGTAGACAGCATATATATGGGTCTTGTTTTTGTATCCATTCAGCCAGTCTATGTCTTCTGGTTGGAGCATTTAATCCATTTACATTTAAGGTCAATTATCAATATGTATGTTCTTATTCCCATTTTCTTAATTGTTTTGTGTTTGTTATTGTAGGTCTTTTCCTTCCCTTGTGTTTCCTGCCTAGAGAAGTTCCTTTAGCATTTGTTGTAAAGCTGGTATGGTGGTGCTGAATTCTCTTAGCTTTTGCTTATCTGTAAAGTGTTTAATTTCTCCATTGAATCTGAATGAGATCCTTGCTGGCTAGTGTAATCTTGGTTGTAAGTTTTTCCCTTTCATCACTTTAAATATGTCCTGCCACTCCCTTCTGGCTTCCAGAGCTTCTGCTCAAAAAATCAGCTGTTAACCTTATGGGGATTACATTGTATGTTATTTGTTGCTTTTCTCTTTCTGCTTTTAATATTTTTTCTTTGTATTATATTTTGATAGTTTGATTAATATGTGTCTTGGCATGTTTCTCTTTGGGTTTATCCTGTATAGTACTCTCTGTGCTTCCTGGACTTGATTGACTATTTCCTTTCCCATGTTAGGGAAGTTTACGACTATAATCTCTTCAAATATTTTCTCAGACCCTTTCTTTTGCTCTTCTTCTCTAGGATCCCTATAATTCAAATGTTGGTGTGTTTAATGTTGTTCCAAAAGTCTCTGAGACTGTCCTCAATTCTTTTCATTCCTTTTTCTTTATTCTGCTCCCTGGAAGTTATTTCCACCATTTTATCTTCCAGCTCACTTATCCGTTCTTCTGCCTCAGTTATTCTGTTATTGATTCCTTCTAGAGTATTTTTAATTTCATTTATTGTGTTGTTCATCACTGTTTGTTTGCTCTTTAGTTCTTCTAGGTCCCTGTTAAACGTGTCTTGTATTTTCTCCATTCTATTTCCAAGATTTTGGATCATGCTTACTATCATTACTCTGAATTCTTTTCCAGGTAGACTGCCTATTTCCTCTTCATTTGTTTCATGTGGTGGGTTTTTATTTTGCTACTTCATCTGCTGTGTGTTTTTCTGTCTTCTCATTTTGCTTAACTTGCTGTGTTTGGGGTCTCCTTTTCACAGGCTGCAATTTCATAGTTACCATTGTTTATGGTGTCTGCGCCCAGTGGCTAACTTTGGTTCAGTGGGTTGTGGAGGCTTCCTGGTGGAGGGGACTGGTGCTTGTGCTCTGGTGGATGAGGCTAGATATCGTCTTTCTGATGGGCAGGACTGCGCCTGGTGGTGTGTTTCGGGGTGTCTGTGAACTTATTATGATTTTATGCCATGTTGTTTGGCATGGGGTGTCCAGCACTGTAGCTTGCTGGTCACTGAGTGGAGCTGGGTCTTAGCATTGAGATGGCGATCTCTGGGAGACCTTTCACCGTTTGATATTACATGGGGCTGGGAGGTCTCTGGTGGACCATTGTCCTGAACTCAGCTCTCCCACCTCAGAGGCTCAGGCCTGACACCCGGCCGGAGCACCAAGACCCTGTCAGCCACACGGCTCAGAAGAAAAGTGAGAAAGAAAAATAAATAAATAAAATAAAATAAAGTTGTTAAACTAAAAAATAAGAAAATATTAATAAAAATAAAAAAATTAAGAAAAGAAAAAGAAAGAAAGAAAGAAGTGAGCAACCAAATCAAATAACAAATCCACCAATGATAACAAGCACTAAAAACTACAGTAATAAAAAAAAAACAGAAAAATCCAGACAGAACCCTAGGAGAAATGGTAAAACAAAGCTATACAGACAAAATCACACAAAGAAGCATACACATACACTCTCACAAAAAGAGAAAAGGAAAAAAAAATGTATATATTTAAAAAAAGGAAGAGAGTAACCAAATCAATAAACAAATCTACCAATGATAAAAAGCTCTAAATACTAAACTAAGATAAACATAAAAGCAGAAACAAATTAGATGCAGAAAGCAAATCCCAAGTCTACAATTGCTTCGAAAGTCCACCGCCTCAACTGTGGGATGATTCCTTGTCTATTCAGGTATTCCACAGATGCAGGTGCCTCAAGTTGATTGTGGAGATTTAATCCGCTGCTCCTGAGGCTGCTGGGAGAAATTTCCCTTTCTCTTCTTTGTTTGCACAGCTCCCGGGGTTCAGCTTTGGATTTGGACCCACCTCTGAGTGTAGGTTGTCTTAGGGCATCCGTTCCCTGCCCAGACAGGATGGGGTTAAATTAGCAGCTGATTAGGGGCCTCTGGCTCACGCAGGCCGAGGGGAGGGAGGGGTACAGAATGTGGGGTGAGCCTGCGACCACAGAGGCCAGCATGATGCTGTAACATCCTGAGGTGTCCCATGTGATCTTCCAGAAACTTGTCCCTGGATCTCGGAACCCTGGCCGTGGTGGGCTGCACAGGCTCCTGGGAGGGGAGGTTTGTATAGTGACCTGTGCTTGCACACAGGATTCTTGGTGGCTGCAGCAGCAACCTGTGTGTTTCATGCCTGTCTCTGGTGTCTGCACTGATATCCGTGGCTCACACCTGTCTCTGGAGACCCTTTAGGTGGTGTTCTGAATCCCCTCTCCTCGTGCACCGTGAAACAATGGTCTCTTGCTTCTTAGGCAGTTCCAGATTTTTCCCTGGACTCCCTCACAGCTAGCTGTGGCATACTAGCCCCCTTCAGGCTGTGTTCACGCAGCCAACCCCAGGCCTCTCCTTGGGATCTGACCTCTGAAGCTGGAGCCTCAGGTCCCATCCCCCACCCACCCCAGCAGGTGAGCAGACAAGCCTCTCGGGCTGGTGAGTGCCGGTCAGCACCAATCCTCTGTGCGGGAATCTCTCCGCTTTGCCCTCTGTACCCCTGTTGCTGCACTCTCCTCCGTGGCTCCAAAGCTTCCTCCCAGCCCACCCCCCGTCTCCACCAGTGAAGGGTCTTCCTAGTGTGTGGAACTTTTCCTCCATCACAGCTCCCTCCTGGAGGTGCAGGTCCCGCCCCTATTCTTTTGTCTGTGTTTTTTCTTTTTCCTTTTCCCTACCCAGGTATGTGTGGAGTTTCTTGCCTTCTGGCAAGTCTGAGGTCTTCTGCCCGTGTTCAGTGGGTGTTCTGTAGGAGTTGTTCCACATGTAGATTTATTTCTCATGTATTTGTGGGGAGGACGGTGATCTCCACGTCTTAATCCTCTGCCATCTTGAAGTTCCCTCCACCACGTCCCTTCTTATTTAACACTATGTCCTGAATGGCTAATACTTTCTGGAACTTAGTAGGAGTTGGAATATTTATTGAATAATAAATTAAAATATTGAAAATTTAACTAAAATTGTTCAAAGATAATAGAATGACAGAATTTGAAAAGGTAAGCAAATTTCAAAATCTATGGTATTGATGTATAGAAATAATAGCTGGAATAAAATTACATCTTACTGAAAATATGTACAGAACCTCTATAAAGAAAACTGAAAGAAGACTTGAATATTCCTGAGACACTCATGTTTCTAGATAAGACTCAAACAAGAGTGTGAATTCTCTCTTAAATTAATCTAAAATTTTATACAGACTATTAAAAATTACAATGAAGTTTTTTCAAAGTGGTAAACTGACCCAAATTTCATTTCAAAAAATATAGTTGGGAGCCATAAGAAGAATACATAATAGAGAAGAACAAGGAGTGGGGACATCTGGCATTGAAGATATCAACATGCACTACAAAACGAGTATCTTTAAACTGTAATACAGATCCGGCAATGGGTGTGGCTATTAGAGACATAAAATAGAGAACCTAGAAATGGATCCAAGATTTATGAGAATATAAAATATAATATAGATATATTATAAGAATGGTGAGAACAAATTGTCAGATGTTGCTTTAATTTCCAGTTATTACAAAATAAACTGATATCCATACACAACATAAACAAAATTACATTCAAAGTAAAAAATTTAATTAGGAAAATTATAAAATAAATAGAGGGACTTCCCTGGTGGCGCAGTGGTTAAGAATCTGCCTGCCAATGCTGGGGACACGGGTTAGAGCCCTGGTCTGGGAAGATCCCACATGCCGCAGAGCAACTAAGCCCGTGATCCACAACTACTGAGCCCGCATGCCTTAGCTACTAAATCCCGTGCACCTAGAGCCCGTGCTCTGCAACAAAGACAAGCCATCACAATGAGAAGCCCACACACCAAAACGAAGAGTAGCCTCCACTCACCAGAACTAGAGAAAGCCCATGTGCAACAATGAAGACCCAACACAGCCAAAAATAAATAAATAAAAATTTTTTAAAAATTAAAAGCCCAGTTTTTAAAAAAAATAGAAAAACATATGGCAGAAAATTTTAGTATGAGGAATTTTTTCTAGACATGATGATACACTTGAGAAATTTGACTATATAAGGATTAAATATTTTGTACAGAATGTCAAATAATTAGGAGCAAATGAAAAATGAAATAAAACATATTTAAATAAATATTGCTACTATATATAGAATTATTAAAATGAGAGGACACAGACAAACATCTCAAAGGAAAAAAAGTGGGTATAGATTTCCAGTTAAGCATCACAGCTTGAACACATACATTTATTTTGGTTCCCTCCAAGAAATCCAGTATAATGACAATAAAGGAATGACAAAGTATGGACCTGAAGACAAAAAATACAACAGAAGAGACAACACAAATGGGAGATGTCAATAACATTTTAAAAAATCTTAGTACAGAGAACAGAAAGGTGAGTGACTCTGATGCTTTGGTAATGGCATTCTGCTCCATAAGCATACCAACCCTGTGCCTCTACTCATAGCTTTTAATTAGCATTCCAATGTCTGATTCCAAAATATAGATTGACAAGGGTCACAAGATTTATGTGGAAAGACTCCAGTATGAAAGACAGAAACCAAAATTAACAGAGAAGTAAAGCTATAATACAAGGAGAAGAAAGGTTAAAAATATAATACCTTCATAACAATAAGAGAAGACATGGAATTCATGAAGAAAAAAGAACAAGACATTATAAAAAGAGAGCATGCAGAGAATAAAAAAACCTACCACAACATGACAATATGATTGCTAACATAAAATATCCAGTAGAAACTGGAAGGTCTTAGAGTCTAGAAATTTTTCTAGAAAACAGAACAATCAGCCAATGAGAGAAAATGGGAGCTAAAATATGAGAAATTAGAGAATTAATTCAAGAGGTCTAACCAATAGGAGTTCCAGAAAGAATGAGTACATGTGTATGTCTGAAAGACAGAAAACATGGAGAAATTATCAAAGAAATAATATAAAAATTTCCTAAAACAAACAGACACAAATTTACCTAAAGTCTTCTACCAATCAGCCCAAGTAGTAAAAAAGAACCTGCAAGTACATCATGAAATTTTAGTGCTTTAAGAATAGAGAAAAGAGGGCTTCCCTGGTGGCACAGTGGCTAAGAATATGCCTGCCAATGCAGGGGACATGGGTTCGACCCCTGGTCCAGGAAGATCTCACATGCCACAGAGCAACTAAGCCTGTGTGCCACAACTACTGAGCCTGTTCTCTAGAGCCTGTAAGCCACAACTTCTGAAGCCTGAGTGCCTGGAGCCCGTGCTCTACAATAAGAGAAGCCACCACAATGAGAAGCCCATGCACTGCAATGAAGAGTAGCCCCTGCTCATCACAACTAGAGAAAAGTCTGCACGCAGCAACCAAGACCCAAGCAGACAAAAAAAAAAAAAAAAAAAAAAAAAAGAATAGAGAAAAGATTCTGAAAACGTCCAGAAAGAAAGACAAAAACACAAGAGATCAAGAATCAAAACAGCGTTGGGCTTGTTAACAACAACACCATGGATGCTGCAAACAGTGGAGAAAAATGCCTTTAAAATTCTGAGGGAAAAAGTAGTGTCCAACCTAGAGTTACATATACAAGCAAATTATCAAATCAAGTGTGAAGGTAGAAAATCATACTTTTAGACATATAAGTTTTCAAAAATAAAATGGTTCCATGTACCCTTTCTCAGTATTATACTGCAGTTACATCCTATAACAAAATTAGGGAAAAGGAGGAAATGAGGTCCAGGAGAACAGAAGCTGAAACACAAGGCTGCTGTAAGGGGATTTCAATAATGGGGAGAGCAGGTCCTAGGAGCATATTTTTGCAATGGGCCCAAATATCACCTAGCTGAGATTGGAACACAATGATGGACACATTTTTTAAAAGGAAATTATAGATCACCTATAATGTTTAACTTATTAAGAGTTTTAGCACTCTCACAGAAATTTTGGTGATAGAGATTTGTGTACATGGAAGATAAAGTGCAAGCCCCCAAATGAGATAATTATTAACTCCAGGCAAAGCAAAAAGCTGAACCAGAAAGAAAACCTAAACTATGTACTATACTTACTGAGCTATGAATTACATTCATGTAATAATGATGTAAATAGTGAATTATAAATTTAGCCCCAAATTATGATGTATCTGCATTGAAAGGATGGTCAGAGAGAACTGAATATGTCTGTATGGACAGGGTGGGATGGGGAGAACATTGAAAGAAAGTTAAATCTTCCTTTTACCTAGTAGGAAATCAACAATTAATATCTGAAATTTAAAAATAAAAAAGGAACACAGAAGCAAATAATTTAGAAACATGAAATTAAATACCAGAAGAAACCATTACAAGAGTTGAGCATGGTTACCTTTGGGTAGCAGAATTGGGAGGGTAAGAAATATGGGACAGACAAATGCTAATTTTTGCTAGTAATCCTTCTGTTCTAGTGGAACTTTTAAACTATGCATATGTATTATTTTGCTAAAAAGTAAAATAAAGAGTCAAAAGATATGATGAAGAAATACAGATGGCCAATAGGCACATGAAAAGATGCTCACCATTGCTAAATATTAGAAAAATGCAAATCAAAATTACAGTGAGGTACCACCTCACACTGGTCAGAATGGCCATCATTAAAAGTCTACAAATAACAAATGCTGGAGAATGCATGGAGAAAAGGGTACCCTCCTACACTGTTGCTAGGAATATAAGTTAGTGCAGCCACTGTGGAAAACAGTATGGAGGTTCCTCAGAAAACTAAAAATAGAATTACCAAATGATCCAGCAGTCCCACTCCTGGGCAGATATCCAGACAAAACTATAATCCAAAAAGATACATGTACCCCTATGTTCACAGCAGCACTATTCACAATAGCTAAGACATGAAAACTACCTAAATGTCCATCAACAGATGAATGGGTAAAGAAGATGTGGCACATATATACAATGGAATATTACTCAGCTATAAAAAGGAACAAAACTTAGTTAGTTGTAGTAAGGTGGATGGACCTAGAGACTGTCATTCAGAGTGAAGTAAGTCAGAAAGAGAAAAACAAATACCATATGCTAACACATATATATGGAATCTAAAAAAAAAAAAAAAGGTCATGAAGAACCTAGGGGCAAAACAGGAATAAAGATGCAGACCTACTAGAGAACGGACTTGAGGATACAGGGAGTGGGAAGGGTAAGCTGGGACAAAGTGAGAGATTGACATGGACATATATACACTACCAAACGTAAAATAGATAGCTAGTGGGAAGCAGCCACATAGCACAGGGAGATCAGCTTGGTGCTTTGTGACCACGTAGAGGGCTGGGATTGGGAGGGTGAGAGGGAGGGAGATGCAAGAGGGAAGAGATATAGGGACATATGTATATGTATAACTGATTCACTCTGTTATAAAGCAGAAACTAACACACCATTGTAAAGCAATTATACTCCAATAAAGATGTTAAAAAGAAAAAATGAAATAATGCCATTTGCAAGCAACATGAATGCAACTAGAGATTATCATACTAAGTGAAGTAAGTCAGAAATAGAAAGACCAATACCATATGATATCACTTATATGTGGAATCTAAAATATGACACTACTGAACCTATCTATGAAACAGAAACAGAATCATGGACATAGAGAACAGACTGGTGGTTGTCAAGGTACAGGGGATTGGGGGAGGGATGGAGTGGGAGGCTGGGGTGAGCAGATGTAAGCTATTATATAGAGAATGGATAAACAACAAGGTCCTACTGTACAGCACAGGGAATTATATTCATTATCCTGTTATAATTCATAATAGAAAAGAATATTTAAAAAGAATGCATATATATTTATAACTGAATCACTTTGCTGTATAGCAGAAATTAACACATGATAAATCAGCTATACTTCAATAAAAAAATATTGATAAAAAGAGTCAAAAGATATGAACTGGAAAAATCAAAATAAATTTGAAAGATTAATAATAAGCATCTGAAAAGATGCAAAACTTCAATAAAGAATCAAGGATTCAAATTTAAACAAAAAGCTATTTTTCACCTATTAAATTGGCAACAATTTACAAAATTTATAATATCAAGAGTTCATAAAGAGGCAGAAAAATGAGGACTCTCACAAAATGCTAGTTGAAATATATAAATTAGCCCACTTCTCCTGAAGAGAAAAATGGCAATTCACATCAAAATTTGAAACATGGCTCTGATCCAACAAATCTACTTCTAAGGAAATCATGAGAAAACTTCTCACAAATATGTACAGAAAGACATTTATTAAAGCATATTTATTAAAATACCTGAAACAAGCTAATATTCATTTTATAGAACATTTTTAAAACTAAGTAGAATATCAATAAAAAAGAAACCATGCACAATTAAAATGATGTAGATTCACATTATCATGGAAAGATGTTGGTAATATAAGAAATTATATGAAAAATGTGGGTAAGCAATACCTCAATATTAAAATTTATTATAGTTCATTTTAGTTTCTGGAAGGCACCTTCCTCCTCCATTATATGTTCTTTTAAGAGTTTTTCCTAACTATTCTGTTTATTCAAAAGAATAACGTTAGAATTATTTTTGTCATGGTCCCAAGCTGTAATGTGCGAGCCCATCCAACCCCAAACTAGCTGTCCATTTATCCAGCAATCCATCCATCCATCCATGCTAATATAGGTAGGTTGTACCAACCTATCCCCATTCTAAAAGTAGATAAAGAGTGTGGGATGATGTCTGAGTAGAGATATTTGCTTTCTGTTTTCTAACTTCTGCATTGTCTTAATTTTTCTTTTTACAGTGAAAAAAATATCATGTTTGGAATCCTCTCAAAAAATTATTTCCACTTTACAAAATAAAAAAAACACAATGGGTATTTTTAAAACTGTTTTCGCAAGACCAGTGACTCAGACCATCTTGATTCCATTGACAATTTTGCAATGAACAGAGGGAGAGGCTGAAGATAGCAGAAGAGATCCAGATAACCAAGGAATTGGGACTTCCCTGCTGGTTCAGTGGTTAAGACTCCATTTCTTCTACTGCAGGGGTTGTGGGTTAGGGTTAGGGTTAGGGTTAGGGTTAGGGTTAGATCCTTGGTTGGGGAACTAAGATCCCGCATGCCGAGTGGCATGGCCATAAAACAAACAAACAAAACAGATAACTAAGGAACTGAAGTCCCCATGAATGCAAGCCAGGAAGGAGCTGAAGCCCAGAAAGAATGGCTGGTCTTGAACAGGACTAGATATCCTCTGTGAGGGAAAAGGGTGACAGTAAGTGAACATAAATTAAAGAGTGTGGGGTTGGGAGAGGAGCAGGAGAGGAAGCTAAAGCAAAGTACCAACAGGTCAGCCAGATGAGCAACTTTGAAAATTCGCTTTGTTATACCTATAGCTGATATACATGGTTTTTTAAAAAATCTTATTTCTTTAATAATATAAAAGGCATTCATATTCTGTGTAGATAATTTGGGAAATATAAGAAAATATAAAAAAGAAAATTAATATTACCTGTATGTCCCCTTTATACTCTCCCATTTTCTCTCAATATTATACCCTGATAATTTCCCTATGTCTTTAATAGTCACTTAAAACATGATTTAGGAGGAGATGGGGAAGATGGTGGAAGAGTAAGATGTGGAGATCACCTTCCTCCCCACAGATACATCAGAAATACATCTACACGTGGAACAACTCCTACAGAACACCTACTGAATGCTGGCAGAAGACCTCAGACTTCCCAAAAGGCAAGAAACTCCCCACGTACCTGGGTGGGGCAAAAGAAAAAAGAATAAACAGAGACAAAAGAATAGGGACGGGACCTGCACCAGTGGGAGGGAGCTGTGAAGGAGGAAAGGTTTCCACACACTAGAAAGCCCCTTCGCGGGCAGAGACTGCGGGTGGCGGAGAGGGGAAGCTTCGGAGGAGAGCACAGCAACAGGGGTGCGGAGGGCAAAGCGGGGAGATTCCCGCACAGAGGATTGGGGCTGACCAGCACTCACCAGCCCGAGAGGCTTGTCTGCTCACCCGCCGAGGCGGGCGGGGCTGGGAGCTGAGGCTCGGGCTTCGGTTGGATTGCAGGGAGAGGACTGGGGTTAGCGGCGTGAACACAGCCTGAAGGAGGCTAGTGCGCCACAGCTAGCCGGCAGGGAGTCCGGGAAAATGTCTGGAGCTGCAGAAGAGACAGGAGACTTTTTCTTCCCTCTTTCTTTCCTGGTGCGCGAGGAGAGGGGATTAAGAGCCCTGCTTAAAGAAGCTCCAGAGACGGCTGCGAGCCGCAGCTAACAGA